>NC_137463.1:21444001-21875837 GCF_964235325.1 Thermobia domestica | reverse complement strand
ACCTAGTCATAATATCCATCGGGAGAGAGTGAAGTTTATAATAAGCGTTGCCTTTTATTCTTTATTGGAAAATCTTTGAAACATTAGATATAGTTTCAGTTGCAGTTTTTCTATTATGCAATGTGTAAAACAATACTTGAGATCCACAATGTCAACGTCCAACCTAGTCATAATATCCATCGGGAGAGAGTGAAGTTTATAATAAGCGTTGCCTTTTATTCTTTATTGGAAAATCTTTGAAACATTAGATATAGTTTCAGTTGCAGTTTTTCTATTATGCAATGTGTAAAACAATACTTGAGATCCACAATGTCAACGTCCAACCTAGTCATAATATCCATCGGGAGAGAGTGAAGTTTATAATAAGCGTTGCCTTTTTTTCTTTATTGGAAAATCTTTGAAACATTAGATATAGTTTCAGTTTTAGTTTTTCTATTATGCAATGTGTAAAACAATACTTGAGATCCACAATGTCAACGTCCAACCTAGTCATAATATCCATCGGGAGAGAGTGAAGTTTATAATAAGCGTTGCCTTTTATTCTTTATTGGAAAATCTTTGAAACATTAGATATAGTTTCAGTTTTAGTTTTTCTATTATGCAATGTGTAAAACAATACTTGAGATCCACAATGTCAACGTCCAACCTAGTCATAATATCCATCGGGAGAGAGTGAAGTTTATAATAAGCGTTGCCTTTTATTCTTTATTGGAAAATCTTTGAAACATTAGATATAGTTTCAGTTTTAGTTTTTCTATTATGCAATGTGTAAAACAATACTTGAGATCCACAATGTCAACGTCCAACCTAGTCATAATATCCATCGGGAGAGAGTGAAGTTTATAATAAGCGTTGCCTTTTATTCTTTATTGGAAATCTTTGAAACATTAGATATAGTTTCAGTTGCAGTTTTTCTATTATGCAATGTGTAAAACAATACTTGAGATCCACAATGTCAACGTCCAACCTAGTCATAATATCCATCGGGAGAGAGTGAAGTTTATAATAAGCGTTGCCTTTTATTCTTTATAGGAAAATCTTTGAAACATTAGATATAGTTTCAGTTGCAGTTTTTCTGTAATGCAATGTGTAAAACATACTTGAGATCCACAATGTCAACGTCCAACCTAGTCATAATATCCATCGGGGGAGAGTGAAGTTTATAATAAGCGTTGCCTTTTATTCTTTAATGGAAAAATCTTTGAAACATTAGATATAGTTTCAGTTGCAGTTTTCCTGTAATGCAATGTGTAAAACAATACTTGAGATTCACAATGTCAACATCCAACCTAGTCATAATATCCATCGGGAGAGAGTGAAGTTTATAATAAGCGTTGCCTTTTATTCTTTATTGGAAAATCTTTGAAACGTTAGATATAGTTTCAGTTGCAGTTTTTCTGTTATACAATGTGTAAAAACAATACTTGAGATCCACAATGTCAACGTCCAACCTAGTCATAATATCCATCGGGAGAGAGTGAAGTTTATAATAAGCGTTGCCTTTTATTCTTTAATGGAAAATCTTTGAAACATTAGATATAGTTTCAGTTTGCAGTTTTCCTGTAATGCAATGTGTAAAACAATACTTGAGATCCACAATGTCAACATCCAACCTAGTCATAATATCCATCGGGAGAGAGTGAAGTTTATAATAAGCGTTGCCTTTTATTCTTTATTGGAAAATCTTTGAAACGTTAGATATAGTTTCAGTTGCAGTTTTTCTGTTATACAATGTGTAAAAACAATACTTGAGATCCACAATGTCAACGTCCAAACCTAGTCATAATATCCATCGGGAGAGAGTGAAGTTTATAATAAGCGTTGCCTTTTATTCTTTATTGGAAAATCTTTGAAACGTTAGATATAGTTTCAGTTGCAGTTTTTCTGTTATACAATGTGTAAAACAATACTTGAGATCCACAATGTCAACGTCCAACCTAGTCATAATATCCATCGGGAGAGAGTGAAGTTTATAATAAGCGTTGCCTTTTATTCTTTATTGGAAAATCTTTGAAACATTAGATATAGTTTCAGTTGCAGTTTTTCTGTTATACAATGTGTAAAACAATACTTGAGATCCACAATGTCAACGTCCAACCTAGTCATAATATCCATCGGGAGAGAGTGAAGTTTATAATAAGCGTTGCCTTTTTTCTTTAATGGAAAATCTTTGAAACATTAGATATAGTTTCAGTTGCAGTTTTCCTGTAATGCAATGTGTAAAACAATACTTGAGATCCACAATGTCAACATCCAACCTAGTCATAATATCCATCGGGAGAGAGTGAAGTTTATAATAAGCGTTGCCTTTTATTCTTTATAGGAAAATCTTTGAAACATTAGATATAGTTTCAGTTTCAGTTTTTCTGTAATGCAATGTGTGAAACAATACTTGAGATCCACAATGTCAACGTCCAACCTAGTCATAATACCAATCGGGAGAGAGTGAAGATTATAATAAGCGTTGCCTTTTATTCTTTATTGGGAAATCTTTGAAACATTAGATATAGTTTCAGTTACAGTTTTTCTGTAATGCAATGTGTAAAACAATACTTAAAATCCACAATGTCAACGTCCAACCTAGTCATATATCCATCGGGAGAGAGTGAAGTTTATAATAAGCATTGCCTTTTATTCTTTATTGGGAAATCTTTGAAACATTAGATATAGTTTCAGTTACAGTTTTTCGGTAATGCAATGTGTAAAACAATACTTGAAATCCACAATGTCAACGTCCAACCTAGTCATAATATCCATCGGGAGAGAGTGAAGTTTATAATAAGCATTGCCTTTTATTCTTTATTGGAAAATCTTTGAAACATTAGATATAGTTTCAGTTACAGTTTTTCTGTAATGCAATGTGTAAACAATACTTGAGATCCACAATGTCAAAGTCCAACCTAGTCATAATATCCATCGGGAGAGAGTGAAGTTTATAATAAGCGTTGCCTTTTATTCTTTATTGGAAAATCTTTGAAACATTAGATATAGTTTCAGTTTTAGTTTTTCTATTATGCAATGTGTAAAACAATACTTGAGATCCACAATGTCAACGTCCAACCTAGTCATAATATCCATCGGGAGAGAGTGAAGTTTATAATAAGCGTTGCCTTTTATTCTTTATTGGAAAATCTTTGAAACATTAGATATAGTTTCAGTTACAGTTTTTCTGTTATGCAATGTGTGAAACAATACTTGAGATCCACAATGTCAACGTCCAACCTAGTCATAATATCCATCGGGAGAGAGTGAAGTTTATAATAAACGTTGCTTTTTATCCTTTCTTGGAAAATCTTTGAAACATTAGATAAAGTTTCAGTTTCAGTTTTTCTCTTATGCAATGTGTGAAACAATACTTGAGATCCACAATGTCAACGTCCAACCTAGTCATAATATCCATCGGGAGAGAGTGAAGTTTATAATAAGCGTTGTCTTTTATTCTTTATTGGAAAATCTTTGAAACATTAGATATAGTTTCAGTTACAGTTTTTCTGTAATGCAATGTGTAAAACAATACTTGAGATCCACAATGTCAACGTCCAACCTAGTCATAATATCCATCGGGAGAGAGTGAAGTTTATAATAAGCGTTGCCTTTTATTCTTTATTGGAAAATCTTTGAAACATTAGATATAGTTTCAGTTGCAGTTTTTCTGTAATGCAATGTGTAAAACCATACTTGAGATCCACAATGTCAACGTCCAACCTAGTCATAATATCCATCGGGAGAGAGTGAAGTTTATAATAAGCATTGCCTTTTATTCTTTATTGGAAAATCTTTGAAACATTAGATATAGTTTCAGTTACAGTTTTTCTATTATGCAATGTGTGAAACAATACTTGAGATCCACAATGTCAACGTCCAACCTAGTCATAATATCCATCGGGAGAGAGTGAAGTTTATAATAAGCATTGCCTTTTATTCTTTATTGGAAAATCTTTGAAACATTAGATATAGTTTCAGTTACAGTTTTTCTGTAATGCAATGTGTAAAACAATACTTGAGATCCACAATGTCAACGTCCAACCTAGTCATAATATCCATCGGGAGAGAGTGAAGTTTATAATAAGCGTTGCCTTTTATTCTTTATTGGAAAATCTTTGAAACATTAGATATCGTTTCAGTTGCAGCTTTTCTATTATGCAATGTGTAAAACAATACTTGAGATCCACAATGTCAACGTCCAACCTAGTCATAATATCCATCGGGAGAGAGTGAAGTTTATAATAAGCGTTGCCTTTTATTCTTTATTGGAAAATCTTTGAAACATTAGATATAGTTTCAGTTGCAGTTTTTCTCTTATGCAATGTGTAAAACAATACTTGAGGTCCACAATGTCAACGTTCAACTTAGTCATAATATCCATCGGGAGAGAGTGAAGTTTATAATAAGCGTTGCTTTTTATTCTTTATTGGAAAATCTTTGAAACATTAGATATAGTTTCAGTTGCAGTTTTTCTATTATGCAATGTGTAAAACAATACTTGAGATCCACAATTTCAACGTCCAACCTAGTCATAATATCCATCAGGAGAGAGTGAAGTTTATAATAAGCGTTGCCTTTTATTCTTTATTGGAAAATCTTTGAAACATTAGATATAGTTTCAGTTACAGTTTTTCTATTATGCAATGTGTAAAACAATACTTGAGATCCACAATGTCAACGTCCAACCTAGTCATAATATCCATCGGGAGAGAGTGAAGTTTATAATAAGCGTTGCCTTTTATTCTTTATTGGAAAATCTTTGAAACATTAGATATAGTTTCAGTTACAGTTTTTCTATTATGCAATGTGTAAAACAATACTTGAGATCCACAATGTCAACGTCCAACCTAGTCATAATATCCATCGGGAGAGAGTGAAGTTTATAATAAGCGTTGCCTTTTATTCTTTATTGGAAAATCTTTGAAACATTAGATATAGTTTCAGTTACAGTTGTTCTATTATGCAATGTGTAAAACAATACTTGAGATCCACAATGTCAACGTCCAACCTAGTCATAATATCCATCGGGAGAGAGGGAAGTTTATAATAAGCGTTGCCTTTTATTCTTTATTGGAAAATCTTTGAAACATTAGATATAGTTTCAGTTGCAGTTTTTCTATTATGCAATTTGTAAAACAATACTTGAGATCCACAATGTCAACGTCCAACCTAGTCATAATATCCATCGGGAGAGAGTGAAGTTTATAATAAGCGTTGCCTTTTATTCTTTATTGGAAAATCTTTGAAACATTAGATATAGTTTCAGTTACAGTTTTTCTGTAATGCAATGTGTAAAACCATACTTGAGATCCACAATGTCAACGTCCAACCTAGTCATAATATCCATCGGGAGAGAGTGAAGTTTATAATAAGCGTTGCCTTTTATTCTTTATTGGAAAATCTTTGAAACATTAGATATAGTTTCAGTTTTAGTTTTTCTATTATGCAATGTGTAAAACAATACTTGAGATCCACAATGTCAACGTCCAACCTAGTCATAATATCCATCGGGAGAGAGTGAAGTTTATAATAAGCGTTGCCTTTTATTCTTTATTGGAAAATCTTTGAAACATTAGATATAGTTTCAGTTGCAGTTTTTCTATTATGCAATGTGTAAAACAATACTTGAGATCCACAATGTCAACGTCCAACCTAGTCATAATATCCATCGGGAGAGAGTGAAGTTTATAATAAGCGTTGCCTTTTATTCTTTATTGGAAAATCTTTGAAACATTAGATATAGTTTCAGTTTTAGTTTTTCTATTATGCAATGTGTAAAACAATACTTGAGATCCACAATGTCAACGTCCAACCTAGTCATAATATCCATCGGGAGAGAGTGAAGTTTATAATAAGCGTTGCCTTTTATTCTTTATTGGAAAATCTTTGAAACATTAGATATAGTTTCAGTTTTAGTTTTTCTATTATGCAATGTGTAAAACAATACTTGAGATCCACAATGTCAACGTCCAACCTAGTCATAATATCCATCGGGAGAGAGTGAAGTTTATAATAAGCGTTGCCTTTTATTCTTTATTGGAAAATCTTTGAAACATTAGATATCGTTTCAGTTTTAGTTTTTCTATTATGCAATTTGTAAAACAATACTTGAGATCCACAATGTCAACGTCCAACCTAGTCATAATATCCATCGGGAGAGAGTGAAGTTTATAATAAGCGTTGCCTTTTATTCTTTATTGGAAAATCTTTGAAACATTAGATATAGTTTCAGTTACAGTTTTTCTATTATGCAATGTGTAAAACAATACTTGAGATCCACAATGTCAACGTCCAACCTAGTCATAATATCCATCGGGAGAGAGTGAAGTTTATAATAAGCGTTGCCTTTTATTCTTTATTGGAAAATCTTTGAAACATTAGATATAGTTTCAGTTACAGTTTTTCTATTATGCAATGTGTAAAACAATACTTGAGATCCACAATGTCAACGTCCAACCTAGTCATAATATCCATCGGGAGAGAGTGAAGTTTATAATAAGCGTTGCCTTTTATTCTTTATTGGAAAATCTTTGAAACATTAGATATAGTTTCAGTTGCAGTTTTTCTATTATGCAATTTGTAAAACAATACTTGAGATCCACAATGTCAACGTCCAACCTAGTCATAATATCCATCGGGAGAGAGTGAAGTTTATAATAAGCGTTGCCTTTTATTCTTTATTGGAAAATCTTTGAAACATTAGATATAGTTTCAGTTACAGTTTTTCTGTAATGCAATGTGTAAAACCATACTTGAGATCCACAATGTCAACGTCCAACCTAGTCATAATATCCATCGGGAGAGAGTGAAGTTTATAATAAGCGTTGCCTTTTATTCTTTATTGGAAAATCTTTGAAACATTAGATATAGTTTCAGTTTTAGTTTTTCTATTATGCAATGTGTAAAACAATACTTGAGATCCACAATGTCAACGTCCAACCTAGTCATAATATCCATCGGGAGAGAGTGAAGTTTATAATAAGCGTTGCCTTTTATTCTTTATTGGAAAATCTTTGAAACATTAGATATAGTTTCAGTTGCAGTTTTTCTATTATGCAATGTGTAAAACAATACTTGAGATCCACAATGTCAACGTCCAACCTAGTCATAATATCCATCGGGAGAGAGTGAAGTTTATAATAAGCGTTGCCTTTTATTCTTTATTGGAAAATCTTTGAAACATTAGATATAGTTTCAGTTTTAGTTTTTCTATTATGCAATGTGTAAAACAATACTTGAGATCCACAATGTCAACGTCCAACCTAGTCATAATATCCATCGGGAGAGAGTGAAGTTTATAATAAGCGTTGCCTTTTATTCTTTATTGGAAAATCTTTGAAACATTAGATATAGTTTCAGTTTTAGTTTTTCTATTATGCAATGTGTAAAACAATACTTGAGATCCACAATGTCAACGTCCAACCTAGTCATAATATCCATCGGGAGAGAGTGAAGTTTATAATAAGCGTTGCCTTTTATTCTTTATTGGAAAATCTTTGAAACATTAGATATAGTTTCAGTTTTAGTTTTTCTATTATGCAATGTGTAAAACAATACTTGAGATCCACAATGTCAACGTCCAACCTAGTCATAATATCCATCGGGAGAGAGTGAAGTTTATAATAAGCGTTGCCTTTTATTCTTTATTGGAAAATCTTTGAAACATTAGATATAGTTTCAGTTTTAGTTTTTCTATTATGCAATGTGTAAAACAATACTTGAGATCCACAATGTCAACGTCCAACCTAGTCATAATATCCATCGGGAGAGAGTGAAGTTTATAATAAGCGTTGCCTTTTATTCTTTATTGGAAAATCTTTGAAACATTAGATATAGTTTCAGTTGCAGTTTTTCTATTATGCAATGTGTAAAACAATACTTGAGATCCACAATGTCAACGTCCAACCTAGTCATAATATCCATCGGGAGAGAGTGAAGTTTATAATAAGCGTTGCCTTTTATTCTTTATTGGAAAATCTTTGAAACATTAGATATAGTTTCAGTTACAGTTTTTCTATTATGCAATGTGTAAAACAATACTTGAGATCCACAATGTCAACGTCCAACCTAGTCATAATATCCATCGGGAGAGAGTGAAGTTTATAATAAGCGTTGCCTTTTATTCTTTAATGGAAAATCTTTGAAACATTAGATATAGTTTCAGTTGCAGTTTTCCTGTAATGCAATGTGTAAAACAATACTTGAGATCCACAATGTCAACATCCAACCTAGTCATAATATCCATCGGGGGAGAGTGAAGTTTATAATAAGCGTTGCCTTTTATTCTTTAATGGAAAATCTTTGAAACATTAGATATAGTTTCAGTTGCAGTTTTCCTGTAATGCAATGTGTAAAACAATACTTGAGATCCACAATGTCAACGTCCAACCTAGTCATAATATCCATCGGGAGAGAGTGAAGTTTATAATAAGCGTTGCCTTTTATTCTTTATTGGAAAATCTTTGAAACATTAGATATAGTTTCAGTTTTAGTTTTTCTATTATGCAATGTGTAAAACAATACTTGAGATCCACAATGTCAACGTCCAACCTAGTCATAATATCCATCGGGAGAGAGTGAAGTTTATAATAAGCGTTGCCTTTTATTCTTTATTGGAAAATCTTTGAAACATTAGATATAGTTTCAGTTACAGTTTTTCTGTAATGCAATGTGTAAAACAATACTTGATATCCACAATGTCAACGTCCAACCTAGTCATAATATCCATCGGGAGAGAGTGAAGTTTATAATAAGCGTTGCCTTTTATTCTTTATTGGAAAATCTTTGAAACGTTAGATATAGTTTCAGTTACAGTTTTTCTGTAATGCAATGTGTAAAACCATACTTGAGATCCACAATGTCAACGTCCAACCTAGTCATAATATCCATCGGGAGAGAGTGAAGTTTATAATAAGCGTTGCCTTTTATCCTTTCTTGGAAAATCTTTGAAACATTAGATAAAGTTTCAGTTTCAGTTTTTCTCTTATGCAATGTGTATAACAATACTTGAGATCCACAATGTCAACGTCCAACCTAGTCATAATATCCATCGGGAGAGAGTGAAGTTTATAATAAGCGTTGCCTTTTATCCTTTCTTGGAAAATCTTTGAAACATTAGATAAAGTTTCAGTTTCAGTTTTTCTATTATGCAATGTGTAAAACAATACTTGAGATCCACAATGTCAACGTCCAACCTAGTCATAATATCCATCGGGAGAGAGTGAAGTTTATAATAAGCGTTGCCTTTTATTCTTTATTGGAAAATCTTTGAAACATTAGATATAGTTTCAGTTGCAGTTTTTCTGTAATTCAATGTGTAAAACAATACTTGAGGTTCACAATGGCAACGTCCAACTTAGTCATAATATCCATCGGACTTAGTCATAATATAAGTTGGAAACTGCTACACAACTCTTGCAAAATTATAAATCAATTGGCAAACACAGGCGATCAACGAATTAGTTCTTGAATGGATCATGATTATGTCGTTGTGTTACTGTGTAATGGTAGTAAAATATAAGAAAATGAAGACGAAAAGCTATGAAGAGACACGAGAAACAAAAATTAATTATTCCGATTGCTTGCTTTTCTTTTCAAAGTTGTATTGAATAGTACGTACATATTATTTGTAATCGGAAAAAGAGTATTCATATAAAATCAATATCCCTGTTCCCCATATTGACGGAATTGTTACTTCTTTGTGTGTTTTCTTCCAATTTTTTCACAGCACAAAAAGGAAGCTTTTTATTTAAAGGGCTGATTCAAGAACTCAGACAAATCTTTTTTTCTTTTAATCCTATTTGAGACATACAGTATAGCAGCTTCTCTTTGACTAGCTTCACCTAGTGACATTATTTACTGCTCAAACAATCGTCAATTGCGAGATATGGATGAAGGAAATATAATATGATTTGCGTAGTCTGGGTTCTGGCTGCCCCTCAGTTTTTACTTTCTAGATCCGCCACTGGTTCTTTCTTTCTCAACGAAAAGACATTCCTCTTTAGTTAGAACTTACACAAACAAGCCTTCCTCATTCGTCTCATAGCTTCAGGGTGTATAAAATGTTTAGTATTCCATGTTTGTGAATCTGTTCCTCATACAGAAAGTGGGTTCTCATTCTCCCTTTAGCATTTTCTCTTTCTCAAAAAATAAAGGCAAATATAGTATATTCGTGATCATTCAGTTATATACAATCATGTCATCTCTGCCATACCGCTTACTTGCAAATATCTTTTAAACTGAGAGTACATGCATACGTCTTTTCTAATTTTGATTTAAACTACTCGCTGTACAAAACATTACGTTCATTGTAATATATATATATATATATATATATATATATATATATATATATATATATATATATATATATATATATATATATATATATATAACGTGCAACAGTTTCGTCAAATATCCACTTTGGCTTCATCAGACACTATCAGAGACTAGATAGTTTCTGATGAAATCAAAGTGGATATTTGGCGAAACGGTTACACGTTATTTTTTTTTTTTTTTTTACAATAGACGTATTGTTTTGTACAGCAAGCAGTTTAAATCTAATTGTTAGGGCAGAATCTGCTATAGTTTTGGTGCACATGCCTTCTTTAAGAGAAGAAGAGAAAGAAGTAGAAAGTTGAAATATTCTAGAAGTTTGTGGAACATAGTTTGATATAGAAGATGTGATCTTGAAATTAGTTTTATACTGATATGTTTCTTGTGACACTGATTAATATTAAAATACATAGTAAAAAAGTGGAATGCTGTATTCAGCAGACGTTATATAATTAATTTTTAGCATTGCGGTACTTTAATATTTGGCGCAGTCGCATACAAGAATTTACGTTCCTGGCAGACGGTAGGGAAAGGAAATGAAAAGTATATATGTGTCTTATTTCGATTAGGAAGAAGAAGTGATCACTTGAGGCATGATGGAGAGTCCTGTAATGCCTGGCGTGGTGGATAGAGTCCTGTATCGCTTGAGGCATGGTGGAGAATCCTGTATTGCCTGGCTTGGTGGATAGAGTCCTCTATCGCTTGAGGCATAGTGAAGAGTCCTGTATTGCCTGGCGTGGTGCATAGAGTCCTGTATCGCTTGAGGCATGGTGAAGAGTCCTGTATTGCCTGGCTTGGTGGATAGAGTCCTCTATCGCTTGAGGCATGGTGAAGAGTCCTGTATTGCCTGGCTTGGTGGATAGAGTCCTCTATCGCTTGAGGCATGGTGAAGAGTCCTGTATTGCCTGGCGTGGTGCATAGAGTCCTGTATCGCTTGAAGCATGGTGGAGAGTCCTGTATTGCCTGATGTGGTGGATAGAGTCCTGTATCGCTTGAGGCATGGTGGAGAGTCCTGTATTGCCTGGCTTGGTGGATAGAGTCCTCTATCGCTTGAGGCATGGTGAAGAGTCCTGTATTGCCTGGCTTGGTGGATAGAGTCCTCTATCGCTTGAGGCATGGTGAAGAGTCCTGTATTGCCTGGCGTGGTGCATAGAGTCCTGTATCGCTTGAGGCATGGTGGAGAGTCCTGTATTGCCTGGTGTGGTGGATAGAATCCTGTATCGCTTGAGGCAAGGTGAAGAGTCCTGTATTGCCTGGCATTGTGGATAGAGTCCTTTATCGCTTGAGGCATTGTGGAGAATTTTTGCACCCTTTTAGTAGAAACTATCCTCTATCGCTGGAGATGAGGATGAAGTTTCTTGACATTGTTCATGGGGATTTAGGCGTCCTTTTACTGACTTGTTGTTAGGTTAGATTACGTATGAATATATTACTACCGGTTAGGTTAGGTTAGGTTTGCGATTGAAAATTTGATTTTGAAAATTTATTTGGTAACTTTTTAATTGAATTGGATGAGCTGTTGATAGAAATTGCTTTTAAAACAGAATCTAGTTTTGAGAGTATGTTTTATATACTGTGGGTTTGGAATTTTTTTATTAATATAAACGTGTGTTCCTATGAAGATACATTTGATATGTTTATATGCAAAAATCGCTTATTA
Organism: Thermobia domestica; assembly: GCF_964235325.1. Classification (NCBI taxonomy): domain Eukaryota; kingdom Metazoa; phylum Arthropoda; class Insecta; order Zygentoma; family Lepismatidae; genus Thermobia; species Thermobia domestica. Next base: position 21,863,857 of record NC_137463.1, on the reverse strand, counting down.
ACAAGTTATTATCTATGCATATAAAATCATATTTGTACTTAGTAATTTATTCTATATTGGTATACATTTCTGGAAGAGATCTACTAATACGAAATTATATACTTATTTTGGGGGATATAATTAAACATTTCTTAGAGGGGAGGAGGATGTCAGGGCAGAATCTGCTATAGTTTTGGTGCACATGCCTTCTTTTAGAGAAGAAGAGAAAGAAGTAGAAAGTTGAAATATTCTAGAAGTTTGTGGAACATAGTTTGATATAGAAGATGTGATCTTGAAATTAGTTTTATACTGATATGTTTCTTGTGACACTGATTAATATTAAAATACATAGTAAAAAAGTGGAATGCTGTATTCAGTAGACGTTATATATTAATTTTTAGCATTGCGGTACTTTAATACTAATTTAAGTCTATAAAAAGCAAAACTTGGGCAATAGAAAACATTATAGTTTTTTCTAACTACTTACGATTTCTCTGTAAGATTGCAAACCATAAAACTTTTATGTTATACAACATAATTTAACAAAAATTTATTTGTAGATTAATAACATGCCTGTCTTGGTGCACGTTTGAAGACTTCGGATTCTAATCATGTATAGGGCCTACAAGGGCGCCGATACTGGGGGGCCAAGGGCCCCCCAAAGCTCATGCGGGCCCACTTATTGTATTTAAGAATATACAATATTAGGCATAATTTAAATGCAATTTGTCTTAAAATCCTCATATATGCCTTCTGCATCTGAATGGACCCCCCCCCAAATTTACAGAAAAATCGGCCTCCTTGCATGTATACCCGAGAAGTGGACATTAAAAATGATGACTTGTCTGGAAAATTGGTCAAAAGTAAAAGTGAGGTCAGTGGTACAGTTCTTGTGGATCAAAAAGACTAGAATTCCTGACATTCATAGGCAGATTGTAGAAGTGTATGAGCGAGGGCTTAATTTCAAAGTAACATGTAGCAAATGGTGTCGTGCTTTCAAAAGAAAAATAGACCAATATTCTTAATGACAACCATGAACAGAGCGGTAGACCTATTACTTCAACCACTGACTTTACGCTTGCAACGAATAGATCACTCCTTCTACAACCCTGACCTAGCCCCAGTGACTTTCATCTTGTCCCAGTTCTAAAGCAAAATATGGCTGGCCACCATTATCTAACATGTCACGGTAGCTATGAGAACTTGACGCGTATTTCTATGCGAATGGCATAGGAAACTTTATCTGCCGTTGTGATGAGCGGTTGAACAAAAACTGTGATTATATTGAGGACTAATGTTGATTGCCCTCTATCATCAGGTGTATTGACCTTCCACCTATGTCTCACACAAAAGCCATAATAGGCTTTGTAACCTTTTATTCGATCATCCCTCGTATGAACTTAACTCTTTAAATAAAACTTTAACTCCATGAACTCCACCAAATTAGAATAAGTCTATGGCACTATTAATAATGACCTACACACTCAACTAATAAAAACAACATTAAACTTTTATTTCCAGAGTTCTCGAAGATATTTGATGAACAGCAGCTACAGCTGGCTAGTAGTCCAAAATGTTTCAACAAACAACGAGAACGATTCCATAGCTTCGACCACTGCCAACCTGAATTTTTGTGTTGATACAGACTTCACTGCTGCTGTGATGAAAGATAGAGGATATTTTATCTTGTACGACGTGTACAAAGTGAACTATTCATGGCCTGTTAATATAACGCATAATGGATATTGGCAAACACATACTGGTTTGAATTTGAGACTTACTCGATATAAATATCTTGAAAGAACCGATTTACAAGGAATTGTTTTCAAAGTTGCAATTGTGGTAAGTAATTATTGATCTATTAGTCCAAGGATGCAAATAGGCAACAAAATTTTATTAGCCCAAGAAAAAAGTTACTAGCCCACATCCCACAATAGAAATCATTTACTTACCTTTGGTATGATGTTAAATACTCTCCCGCACCGATGAACCATTCGCCCCGGGCAAGTGGTTATTTGCATCCCTGTATTAGTCTTAATATATTTTCTTGATTGTTTTTTTCTTTATTTTGTGTTATACTGTCAAAGATAAGACCAAAAAGAGGACGGAAGTATGATCAAACTTATAGAATATACGGCTGGGTATCACTATGATGAATTACAACTTCAGTGGGATAGCATATGCGTGTACTGTAGCGCTTTCAATTCAGTCTCAGAGTGGTACCACGAGAGGACAGTCTACCAATACTCAATAGTGGAGTGTGGACAACGAGCAAGGAACGTGTAAGCGAGCGTTATTTTGCTTTGGCGACAGCCAAGTGTACAGTAAGGTTTCATCAGTTCTTCTAGCTTGACGTAACACAAATGAAATTAAGAAGTTCGGGATTTAAAACTGACAAGTTGTCCCAGGATTTTGTAAATTAAAATCTTTAGAGCAAGAGGTAATGGCCCCATGCCGTAAACGTCGCCAACACCTAGTGGCCCACTTGCCGATAGATGTCAATCGTCGATACAGCGACGCGTCAAAGGATTGCCTCTAGTATGCCACTGGCGATAGGGTTTCGCTGAGTCAAAACAGATATCTCGAGTCGGGGTGTAGAAGTTACCACCGCATAGCAGCGAGGATTTCATTTTGGCCCGCGCTTCTTCGATTCGTCGCGGAGAATCGAGAAGAAACCAACACGAACTATCGCCAGTCATGTGCATGCGGTTATTATTGTATATTATTTTTTGCTGACAAAGTGAACTCTGGAGGTCAAGGGTAGCCCCTGTCTCTACCTCATGAAGTGAAAAATCTTGAGATGAGTGTGTATAATTGAATGAATTTAGATAGCAACTGACGTCGACCATTAGAAATTGAATATGGAGGAACTATGAAATACAGCAAATAGACGCGCGTCATTTTGTTATAAAATTACATCGTGAACTCATTTTATCTGATCCCAAACGTGGTGGATCACCACCCGGAAGTCAGTACATATTTTAGCTCATTGCCTTAACTATTGCGCAATGAAACGTTACATATTATAAATATTGTATTATAAGATAGAGTAATGTTTCAGCTACAGCACTAGACACTGATCCATTTGGTTGTGTCTCCTGATATTGAAAAATGTAACAAATAAAAGAAAATATTTGATTCGTTTTACAATGAGCACGCAAGATGGCACTCGCTGTAAGATCTTACTAGAAGTACTCAGTTTTGCGAAATGTTTCTTTGTATGTGTAAGGTATTTTAAAGTAACGTTCTTATTACAAAATAGATATATTGTTTGACCGTTTTTCGTGTTATGTTTCATATTTTATTTAAATAGTAATTTACAATTAAGGAAATAGATTTTGAGACGAAACTTGCGCAGAACGCCATAATGCGTTGTTGCCAAATTTGTACATTTACTATAGTAGTCACAAAAAGAAATTTCCTGGATTCTAGCGTTGCAGTTCAGAAGCGGAATTGCGGTAAGGGTCGAAAACTAATTTCTCTAGTAAGTATCAAAGCAGAATTCCATGATTACTTTCTTTATTATCTGTCATCAGTAAACACCCACACTATCTGGCAACGCCACACTATTTAAGCAGCGTTTAACATAGCACTGGGAACATCTAGTGATCCACCTTAAAGGAGCATTCTGATTAGCCAAATTAAAAAGACCTCAACGATTTATCCCTCTACAAGCGAGTTTTTTCATCGCCCCTGTGGTGAAGTCGAAAGAATACGCGCCCAGTGTTTATAAGGTTGGTGGTTCGCGCTGCCCCTCACCCCGGGGGGTACTTTTTTGTAATGTTTGTTTAGACTCACCTTAATGTAAAAAAATCACGCATACATGCGATTTAACATTTTGTTGGAGTAATTTTGTGGTTCATTGGCGTTTCGTCGCGTCCTTGCCGCTGGTGAGCCGCCGCGGTGGTATAATTTTCAAAATGGAAGTGGTGCCACCGCGGATGGCCGCTGTCGGGCAGCCAATTTTTCTCGAGATGTCACTAGTTGCCCATCGATGGTCCACCGACGCTTACGGCAGGGGTTATATTGTGATACAATAAAATTGCAAATGTCTTCCAATATCGAGGTCTTTCTCGTTGTTAATCAAAGAATATGTAATTACCTGTGTTACCCTTTCGGATTAGGGTAAGTTCTCAAATTCGTGATTGAAAGTCGTGGAGCGTTCTCTTCTACATCCTCATTGTAGGTTAACTTCGTCTATCCTGTCTCCCGACATGTCTTCTCCTTCGAAGGCGTCAGTCGTTTAATTACCAGTTCAGTGAATGGTCAGCAGACTGATAAAATGCAAGACGTGTAGACTGGCGTCAGATAAGGTGATCTTCAGGAATGTGGATCAAAGAACGATCTGTATGTTTATTCATTAAGAAATAGGCCTACATAAAAGGAAAGAGTCAAAACAAAATAGAAATTCTTGTATGTCTGAACGCAGGGGTAAAAGTGGATTTGAAAAGATAGGGTGACGGTAGGTAGCGGCATGATGTCATGCCATCCTCCTGCCTGTCTTTGCCCATTGTAATTTTTTAGGAATTGGGAGACGTCGTACATATTTTGGAGGTGGGGGACGGCGTCCCCCCGAGTTCCCCCGCACTTTTACCCCTGTCTGAACGTGTAAATGAACTGTAATTTGAACTGAAAGAACTTAAAAATTAAAATATAATTTCAACATTGAGCTGATAAGGAAAATTAACTGTCCATAATTTCATATAAATAATATTTGTCGTTTTCAAACTCTCCAAAATGACAAAAATTCCGTGAACAAGTGCCCCCAGAGAAGTCCCATCATTGAGCTCCGGAGGCCAACTCGAAAATTTCAAATGGAAACCCCCTAATTTTATTGCAGATTCGGATTCTGCAACCGAAAACATGCAAATTTTACTTGAAGTGCTTTTTCGTTGTCTTACTAGATGGCGATGTAATCGCAAAAAATTAATTTCATCGTACGTTGCTTGAGTTTGATAATAAAATAAATAAACGAGAAATATACTTGCAATTAAAAAAGAACGAAATATATATGTCCAATATTTTTCAAAGATGTTGCATGAAATAAAATTGCGGTAATAGTATACAACAGTTCCTCATCGTGTTCCGTACTCGAAGATAGTCCTTACTCTTGCACCACGTACAGAAATGGTGGTATGTCATGTACAAGTGGTAATAGAACACAGAAGAAACCCAAATCATGTTGTACTCACACTGGAATATGCAGTATGAGTACACCGTGATCTGCGTTTCATATGTGTGCTATTACAACTTCTACATGAAATACCATCACATTTGTACGTACTGCAACAGTAAGAACTATCCACGAGCACGAGACATGCAATATGCGTTCAAGTCCCCCCCCCCCCACACACACACACATAGTGAAATATAAAGTACAAGGGCACTACAGAGGCGCACATAAAGTAACGGGTACGTACAGGTCTTTACGAAAACCTGTACGGCATGACCCCCAATCCTTCCTTTCTGTCTGCAAACACCGCTAAGCAATCACGCTTGACCTGGTACTACTCCGTACACCTCAGACATTTGAACATCAGCAGTCGTGAAGAAAAACAACATGTAAGAAGAACAACAAAGGTGAATACAGGTTCGTTCTTTTTTATTTTCGTATCAGTCGATAAGTAAATGAAATTCGCTTTGTTACCCCATTTTCAAGTTCCTAGATCCTCAATGAATAATCCGTAAAAGACTGAACTTCGTGAGTCCTCGGGAAATGATGAGGACCTGTTGTATACTATATCCGATATTACTTTCATTTACACTTCAATGCAACCATAGTAAAGGGTGAATACCTTATATTTATACGTAAATGAGCAAAACAGACATCAAGATTTAAACGGAAGTCTGCATAGATCAACGTTCAGTGAAAAGAGGGAAGAAATGGGGACTCTACGATAGATTTGCACTTTGGAAAACACTAAATTCACTTCAAACTTATTAAAATACAGTAATAAAGTATTTTCTTTTCTTTTCAGGTGACCAAACTGCCAACAGATAATATTATCGAACGTATACTTAGTATGAAAGATAAGCATCTGGATTCCATGACAAGATTTAATTACGCTCTTCTTCTGCATCTTCAGGACGTCTTCAACTTTTCGTAAGTTTACGAATTGCTCTTTGCAGATATACTTTTTATTCTGTGTTTCCTGAAATCAATTGCTTATTGATTAATGATTATTAGTGGATCTAGAAGGTTCGTTTAGTCGGGAGGGGAGGATCGGAAGAACAACGAATATTAAAAGGCTCGGGTACTAGGTTGTCATGGTGAGTGAAAATATGAATCTGGCGCCTAGATAACGTAAAGGCAAAATATTTAGGTCGATATAGGGTGGCCCAAAAGTATGTATACACCCCTGCATTGATCAAGTATAACATTTTAGCTTATAGGTTTATTTGCTTTGGCTGCTCCAGGCCTAAGATATAAGTAAAAAGACATTAAAAACAAGTAATAAAGAAAGTAAGTCTGCCTGATGGATAACCATAAGAAATGATATAAAAAGCAATGAGTTGATCAGTACGGAATTGTATAGATACCTACTTATGGGCCATCCTGTATATTATATTGAATTTGTTTTATTATTGCCCTTAGTATTGGGAACTGGCACCTAGGTCTGAAGAATTTATTTCCCAACTTTATGTAGATTCATTTTCATAGAGAACCATTATCAATTAACTGCTGCATGAAAATCTTCCTGCTCTTTTCTCACAACAATATATCTCGGGCAATTCTTTTCCACCTTACTTTGCAGCGTTTCTTGAGTTCGTCACACCACTTTATACCAAGATGTTTCCTAGTTTCTCCTTCTCTCTTAGTATTCAATTCAAGAAATGCTTTTCTCCATCGATCAGTATTCGAAGTGAAAGAAAGCAGAGGGGTTTGATTAATTATGATTTCGACTCGACATACCGGCTATCTAAATGCGGAAATACAGTAAGGGTATGTTGCCTAAAAGACTGCATTTCTATTTACATAATGACTGAAAACCATTGAAGAGCTTCCCCATAGTATCGGGGGGAGTAGATATGGAGAAACTTTGATTCCCCGCCAACAACCTTCTGAAAAAATAAAAAAAGTATCCCCTTATGCTGTATTATAGAGAATTATACACGAAAATGCTCAGAAACCGAATGAGGATATTAACAATTTTCTAGAGGAAAACTCCCGGAAGTTCCGACCCCACAGCAGACAACATCTAAATTCGCCAACGCTAAAAACACGCTATTTATATGCAGAGATGGAGTGGGTCGGTGGGTCAGTGGGTTAAATGGGTCAAGTATTTTGAGTGGGTCGTGGGTCAACAGCATGTGACCCACTGTGACCGACCAACCACCGTGACCCACTGCGACCCACAACCCACCATGACCCACCACCCACAGTGACTCACTGCGACCCACCACCCACAGTGACCCACTGCGACCCACCGACTCAGTTATGATATACCGACCCACTCTGCTTACTGCATTGTAGACAGTATCTTCTGAAGACTGGTAAATTTGTCTTTGTTTTACTTTCAAGACCTTCATTTTCCTTCCTTTTCCATTTATTTCTGTCTACTTACCTGAGGCGAGTTTATCTAACCAAGTGAAAAAGGAACTTCAGGCACTTTTGGATATTGATATTTGTAATTGTAATAATAGCAATAGGGCTTATACTACTATTTGGCTTTGGAGACCTGTGAGTTTTTAAGAGGAGCTAACTACTGAAAAAAAAAACATATTTTTGAATCACTGTAATATATAAATTATTATATGAAAAATCGAATGTAACTATGTGTGCCTAATCATCACGGTCAAATTGCAAAGTCAAATGAAATTACTTTTGGTATATAGTTAGGCGTTAATCCAAACTGGGATGTTATATTGCTTTCATTATAATGTATAATATCCTAAGGAGGTAGTGTGGATCCGAATTTTTGCGAAAAAAAAATAATATCTCGCACGCCGTTAAACTTACGGAGCTGAAATTCAGTGTATTAACTCTTTATTGAAAATAAACAGAATGTGTCCTAGCATTTTTTTAAATTGTTTAGGGGGGGGGGGCACTTTCTATATATGGAAAATTGGTAGTGAGTTGGTTTGTAAAAATGATCGAAAACGATCGATGTTATTTAAGAAAAAAATCAGAAACAAAAAATACAGTGCTTGGCTTCATATATCCATTGCTTTCTACTATAATAATTGCTGAAGCTTATGTTTATTATATGGAGCGCTTACAGCACAGGGCAATCAGCCCATAAAGTTGTGAGAAAAATAGACATAAAATTTGTACTGTAAGCTTAATTATACGGAAATTTTAAGTTTGGATTTTACGCATAATTGTATGGAAAATTTTACTTTTTTTCCTTTTACGTTGGTATACTTACCTTCATTTGGAACTTTCAAATTTCATCCTTTTTCCACTGAAAAGTATCGATAATTCAACAAGGAAATAATTATACTATGATAATTTAATTGAAATTCACCGTAATTTGGCACATTGCAAACATCAACGTGGTAATTGAAGGGGAAGAAGGAGGGAAATTCCCATTCACCTGTGAACACTTTCCAGAAACCTCGTTTCCTTTCGCTTTCTAGACGGGGGAGGGAAATTGGTAATGGCATCAAACCTTCATGTGTAATTGCAAAGATTAAATTTATAAACAAATAAGAAATCATCAGTTTATCAGGCTTTAATTGATAATTTATTCACAAGATGGCGTGGTAGATGAAGTTTCTGTTCTCCATGAGTCGACATTGCCAACTGACATGGTCGATAGGAAAAGATTTGTATGATGATAGAGAGATGATACTTCTTGCTGAGTATTTCAAACGATAAGGAGTTGCAGAAATCGGGTAGAAGTATTATCAATTTCCACGACAGAGTGCGAACGGGGATTTTCCCTTATGAATTTACAGATGACTGATATTAGAAATTGATTAAGTGCTCAAACATTGTCTAACTTGTTGTTCATCAATGTTAATGACCCACCGCTAGACAAGCTCAAAGTAGACGAGCTAGTTATTTCTTGTCTGAAGGATGGACATCATTCCGCTGCGGATGATTTACCGAGAAAAAGTTACCAACAGGAAATAAATCCGATTTCAGATTTGTTTTAAGATGGAAAATTACGAGTTATGGAAAATATATACTTGTACTACTAATGGCTTATTTGTGTTATTCAACTTTGTACCTAATTTTTAGTAAGTCTCTTCTTTGCTTTAAGGTAAACTACTTTGAATAAATATTCATAATAATTGCAATTATGCATATTTGTAACTTAAATTTAAAGTGGTGTTTTAGTGATTACACAAATTACAATTATGAGCATACTTTATGGAGATGCTCTCACATAGGGTACCCGAGCACCTTTATACACTATGAAAAACTGATTTTTCAAGTCTTTTGTGAGAAAAATACTGTGAACTGAGAAACCATAGCCTTTTCCATATTGTACAGGGGTATTTTCCTGCTAATAGAAGTTTCTTTTGGAATGCGTTCAGAAATTAACACTTGCAAGAATACTCTCTTAGTACAAGTATATCTTAGGCACACCCTAATTTCCCCCCACCTCGGACTGTTTCAATATCCTCACCGACAAACACTTTACCATATTATATCGTAAAAGTCAGATCCACCGTTATTGTAACAGAGTAGTGCTTGAGCGATTGACTAGAAATTCAAACTCCGATTGGTGACAATTTCACAGTCTTGTTTTATTACAAGTGTAAACTCTTTAGTCAGTACAGAAGAGGCCGTGGATCGTATTCAGAGTTGATGACGATGGATTTTGGTGAGTCAGAGTAGGTCACAGTTCATGGTGGGTGGTGGTCACGGTGGGTGGTGGGTCAGTGGGTCGTGGGTCAGTGGGTCGTGGGTCAATTTTTCATTGACCCACGCCAACTCTGTTTATATGCATTGAGGCAAGAACACAATCACACATGCATACAAAAGAAAGCAATAATCCAATATGACACATCAAAATATAAAATAGATGAACTGCTTTGAAGACCTATCATTTTAAAAACAAAAAGTAGGGAAAAGATAACAAAAATGTTGCTGTTGTCAACCTAGAAATTGTTTCTGCATAAGAAGTAAAACGTTTTTAGGTGGAGAGCTATTCGTCAATTACTGTGTATAAAAATGGATTTATTAAAAGTATTTAGCGTATTTAGCATCCACTCTTCAGTGATGGTATGTTTTGGTCATTGAAAAACAAGAGATGGTATGCCTTCATCACTGAAAAACCAGAGGCGGTATGGCCTACCATCGCATACCGTCTCACTTCGACCACTGATATCGACCATAATTTCTTCTTGAAAGATGTTGAGCCCATTGCCATTTCAATACTTTTTTTTTTTCATGATAATATCCGTACTTCTATCGCTGCTTAATCCATATGGTACTTTTCTTATCTTTGTGGGTGATTTCTAGCAAACATCTTTCCATTCTTTGTCTTGTAGGCTGGATACCGTGAATATCTAATCGGGAGCAAGATGGCTCAATAGTAGAGTGCTTACCTCTAATGCGTGGGGACCCTAGTTCGATTTCTGGCCAAATAAATTTGTGGTGGACAACATCGTGTCGGTGGGTTTTCTCGCAGTACTCCCGTTTCCTCCCACTTTAACCATCGTCTTCTTAGTCTAACAGGCATAATCGTGAGACGTTAAACTAAAAGATTTAACTTCATTGAATATCTAATTTTGTTAGTGTCCACGTCCCTAACCCATACGCCAAAACAGGCAGCATACGTTCATTGAGAATTTTACGCTTTAGATCTATTGGTTTTTGATTTCCAACATTGTAATCATTTGGGCTCGGAATTTGAAGACCTAAAAATTGCCAAATGAGGACCTATAAAAAGACCTAAAATATATTAAAAAAGGACCTAAAAACTGGAAAAAAAAGACGTAAAAATAAGACTCAGCTTAATCAGAATTACATATTTAATGAATATAATACTCAAGAAATATAAACTTCTGGTATGTTAACGGTCTGTCCTTCTTCCACAAACTGAAGTACAAACTAAAATAATAAAACTTGCCCACCCTCACCTTCCCCGCCCCTTGCTGGAGGATATTGTTACGCCTACTTATCGGACTTGTGATTGTTGCAGATCTGGTCTTATCAGTCCAGTCGTTGAAGAATGTATTATCTTTTGAATTTTCTTTACTAAAGAATGGTGATTCGAGTTAATGACCAGTAAATTTATTGTCGAAAGACGAAGTGCAAAAAAAGACGTTAAGACTATGAAAAGCTTTTAAAAAAAGACCAATAAACAAAACAAAAAAACGCCGAAAAATGCAAAAAAGGACAAATAAAACCCACCATTTTCTGGCCTACAATGACCCAAAATAAACATATTATGTTAAGCCTCGTCTTCGGACATTGGTAAAAAAAAAAAAAAAAAAAAAAAAAAAAAAGATTTTATCTCAACTTCCGGGCCCTAGTAACCATTTATTTAGCCATGTAATGGATATGTGTTATAAATTAAATTCCACTTATAGGAGTTTTTCTTGTTCTTGCAAGTTTATGTAATAAAAGGCACTGATCGGTTGTTTGATAGTTGTTGGCACTTTCTATTTTTTTCTTTTTTTTTTAATCGTGTAACCCTGCGCGTGTAAAGCGTGAAACGAGAGTTCCCAAATAGCGTGGGACCAAAGTCAATAAAGTTTGTGGTATGTTGTAGACTTCTCTTAGTTTTTATGAGTCCAAAACAATAGATGAGAAATGGTAAGCACTATGGGCACTTCTGTAAAAAAAAAAAAAAAAAAAAAAAAAAAAAAAAAAAAAAAAGCAAGTCGAAGTTTACTCTTTTGCTAGTTGATATGGAGTGCCCTCAGACGAGTTTTGGCCCACAGGTTGCGCCTATGAGAATATTCCGTGGCACAATGGGAGAGAGTTTCAGTTGGGGTAATAAAAGTAAATGTTGGTGGGTTAAGCCAAATTTAGAGGACGAATGGTAAATTTGGGGGTTGCATCCAAGCCCCTGAGGGGAATGGAGAGCCCCTGCTAGTACATATTAAACTTTCATACGTATTTTTAACGATTTGTATTTCATATTTGTGTACATTTTTATATGTTAATATTCCATAAAATGCTGTCTATAGCTATGACAGCTAATTTTATGTCAGCATTCAGTATTTGGAAAAGAATTTCTTGTTTAAATTTCATTTACAGAATGACTATTCGTACAACAAAATCCTGGGGCTATCTCATTGACAATGTATCATTTGATGGTGAGATAGGAATGTTACAACGACATGAAATAGACCTTGGTGGTACTTCAGCTATGATTTGGAGAAGCAGGCTAAAAGCAGCAGATTACACAGTGCCCACGTGGAAATTCAGGTAAACAATTTGATTCAACCCAACATATATTCTGCACATATTATTATTATTAGTAGTAGTAGTAGTAGTAGTAGTAGTAGTAGTAGTAGTAGTAGTAGTAGTAGTAGTAGTAGTAGTAGTAGTAGTAGTATAGGTAAAGGTGGTGTTATGAGCCGCCTCAATAGTTTTTCATACAGCGCTCTCAGCCTGGTGGTATTGACTTGAACTGTTAGTTTAGTAATGCCTTTTCCCACTAGAGAGCGCTCTTATTCAGTTGTGCTTTGTAGATCGCGAATGAACGCATTGTTTTTGTTTCCTCGATCTGAAAATCTCTTAAAAGGTAAGTGTTTCGCTTTTAATTATAGTGCTTAATCATGACAATATATTACAATGGATAAAGCATGTTCAAAAAATTATTTTTGTGTAGATACTATGAAAGTTGAAAGATTGATTATGAATATTCCAGTTTTATTACAGCGAGGGTTGTAATATGATCCCCCAGTTCTTGGTATGTGGGCCTCCAAAACTTTGGCGTCTGAAGAAAGAAAGAAAAAAGAAGAGAAGAGTCTCAGCTGAAGGGAAAGGAAACTGAAAGATAAACATTAAAAAAAAATTAAAAACATTGATCAACAGTCTAATAATTAAGCTCATAGAATGCGAGCAGTAAAACCGAACCTTCTTGAAAATTCAGATAAGGAATAATGTGAATCGATTCCGGGGAATATGTCTTACTGTTAGAAATACTGGAGTGAAAGTCCCGGTAATAAACCAGTTTGCTTGTTCTGGGACAGAATATTAAACAGATAATGTCTTCTGCAACTCTCTTGGCCTAAGGCTTCCCCAAGATTTATAAAGAAGAGATTAAGTTCAATGTTGGAGTGTAGGAGGAACTATCTGAAACCGTTAGAAGAAGAATTAAGGAAAGTAGCAGAAGAAATATGGCTGGGCTAAGAGACGCAAAGTAAAGAATACAGAAATGAAAAGAATAATAGATCGAATAGGGAATAGGAGAGAGAATATATTTATGTTTAGTGTTGATGTTAAGGCAATATTTCCCAGTATTAAGAGGGACTACATGGTGAAGGTAACAGAAAAAGAAATAAAACGGAGGAAAATAAGAGATGGGAAGAAAGATAAAATAGTGAAAGCGTTGTGGCCAATAATTATTGTACAATAGGGAAAAACTGATTAAAGAAGGATTAAGTAAAAATTCAAGATTAAGTCAAGTGTTGTCAGAACTAGTGATGAACAGATAGGAGCAGAAAGTGATAGAAGAAGATGAAAAGAACCTAATGATGTTTTGCAGGTACGTGGATGACTGTTTGGAACTATGGAAAGGAACAACAATGCAATAAGAAAACTTCGGAAGGAGGATTGAAAATGAAGAGAAAGGGATAAAGTTGGAAACGGAAATGGAAAAGAACACTGTTATAAACTTCCTGTACTTGACAATAGAGAGAAAAGATGATTGATTTACTACAAGATGCTATGGGAAAGAATGCATAGCAGGGATTTACTGTTATGGAAGGAGTGATGTAGATAATAGCACGGAAGAAACTTCGTAAAGAATATGGAGAGAAGAATAGAGGAAATAGATTGTGATGAAGAGAAGGAAGGAGGATATAGAGAAGATTCAAAGCCTACTGGAGAGGAAAGGTTACAACAAAGAGAAATTAAGGGAAAACAGAATAGGAGAGAAAAGAAGGAAGGGAAGAAGAAGAGAGGTAAAGAAACGGCACGGAATAGAGAGCATTGGAGAGTAGACGGAAGCAGGCCGGTAGCCAGCCCAAAAATGTAGGGGGGGGGCTATCCAACCATATTATAGTTCGTTTGCAATCCTACCGTGAAAATTTTAGGGGAGCAGCAAAAATTTAAGGGGGTGGCCCCTAGACTCCCTGGATACGGGCCTGGACGGAAGTACTGAAGAGCTAATTAAGAAGAGGTGGAGTAAAGATGTATAAAAAAGGACGGAAAATTCTGAATTTGGTTAAAAAGACGGGGAGTAGAAGGAAGACATATATAAAGAAGCTGAAGGTGTAGTGTATAAAATTAGAAGTAAGGATTGTGATATGAAATACATTGGGGAAATAGAGAAGAAACTTAAGGAAAGAATGAAAAAAAAACAGGAATGATATGAGGTTTAAGAAAGAGAATAATGCTATTTATAAACACGTTAAAAGATACAGGTCGTGAGATGGATTGGGAAAGTGTGTAAGGACTGGAAAGAGAAAAAAGGACGATAATAAGGAAATGGAAGGAAGCACAGTGGATGAAGAAACAAAGAAGTGCAAAATTAATGAAGTAAACAAGTGGAATTTTGATACATGAGCTATGAGATAAAATTTTGGAACAAATCGAAGGAAGAAAGCAGAACTAGATTTATTTCTATGTAAATTATTTCTATATACAGAATTTTAATGGTATCAACGTTCCATAGCTCATAGAACATTTTATTTTCCTTCGTACATGCAGTTAAAATTTTTAGAAATAAACTTTTGCTAGACGGAATTCTTGGAAGTGGAGCTAAGAGCTTCAAACGAGTATACATATAACGGAGAGAACAGCTATGGATCTCAACTGAACATACATAGAGTCTATAGTCGTTGCGAGAGTCCCTTATAAGGAATGGAAGAAAACGAAGTCAATGTTTTAACTTCGTTGGTTATATCATCGCTAATTGTAAGTTGCATTACTTGCTGTTCATCGCAGTTTGTAGAAGGCACAAAAAGGAATTTCCCGATGTTCATTTCGTTAATTAGTGAATAGCTATAATTGAATACTACTTATATTGTGATGCACAGCGATAAGAGTTGAATCTCCCATAGTGTTGTCTTTTTCTTCTGTTTGGGAAAATCGAAGAGCGATTCCTTGTCCTGAGAAAAGAATTTAAACTCTGTTATAACAACATTTATATATATGTCTGTATTTTCATTAATTTCGATCGTGTCTGAAGAAGGATATGCTAGATATCCGAAACAGTTACAAATTATAATTTAAAATAAAGTAAAGTTTTAAGCTTTGGTCAGTGTCTCTTTTGTTAAAGCACTTCGTGTAAAAACAAAAATGATTAGCCACATTTATCTTTTTCACACTGAAATTACAAATGTTGTGGCTAACTGTCATTTGAAGTATGTCTCTTTCTAGTATCTTTTAGTAACATATTTGTGAAAATTACTTATTACAATGTGAAGAGATTTACCGAGATTTACACTTATTGGCTATAGAAAATTACTTATGTTATACTCATAATTTGTCAGAGAAAGATTTTGAAAAAAAAAAAAAGTCACCATTGTGTGAAAGGTGCACTTTGTATGGACATTAAATGCATAAGGGATACAGGCCCTCTATTGGTGATTTTGGACATAATTCGTATTTAAGATCTCCATCTGAAGCTCCTATCAGTGTTTAAACGATTACTGTTCATATAATGTAAATAAATCTTATAGGGTTTTAAACAAAACTTATCTATGTATTAAATGGACCGTTCAAACTGTATGCCTTTCTCTCACAACTTTGGAAATTGGCTGTGAATCCTTTGGGCATTGAACACCCATATACCCTCTGAGAAAATGTATCTATTTATTTCCTCAAGTGAAGTTCAGTACATACTGTTTAAACTATTTCGAAGTTCGTACTTTTTGTATAGATAGTATATTAATAATTTTGTACGCATGCTTTTCTACCAGTATGAATAATACTTACAATCCTTAATGTAATGCTTCATACTACTACGTTAAGAATATAATAGATATTTTTTATTGATTGAATGTATCAAATTTATAACTAACTGTTTATATAATTAAAATAATACATACAAAGGTTTTATATATATATATATATATATATATATATATATATATATATATATATATATATATATATATATATATATATATATATATATATATATATATCTGTGACAAGAATGATTTCTGATATGGTAATCTATAGTGAAGTAGATCCATAATGTCTTTCTCTGTTGGGACGAAACCACTACTGCAGAACTCCATGAAATGCACCATAACTTTGACCGTAAACATCCAGAAATGTCCAAGTTGTCATGTCACATGACAATGCATGCGCGATATTTGCTCAAAGAACGTCACAGATTCTCCATAAGTTGTAGAATGAAATCCCGTCTCATTCACTGTATTCTCCTAACGCTTCGCTCAGCAACTACCATCTCTTTCGACATCTCGAGCACTTTTTGGGAGGGAAGACATTCCCGGATGATTGGACGGTGCTATGTGTTATTGAGGACTTCTTCACATCTAAACTCGAAATTTCTTTTGCCACAGAATCCAATCGTTGGCTGAGGAATGTCAAATATACATGGTTTCAGACGGCAACTATTTTGGTTAATAACGTAATGTCGTTTTTTATTTTATTTTTTTTATTTTTATTTATTTTTGTCTTTTAAAATTACGCACTTGGGACAGACATTTCATTCTTACCAACCTAATAAGTACCATAGCCGTAGAAACTGATTGTGTAAACGTATGAAAGAATGGTTAAAAACCAGTTTGAAGAATTTGATTCAGACTTCTCTATTTAGGTAATTGTAAACATTTACTTGTTTGTTTAAACCTTTTTCTGTTGTTTCTTCTGAGGTTAAAAATTTTCTTGATAACATTTCCTTCCAAACTTTTCTCTTCTTAGGCCGTGCTTTATATTTCGACATCCAGACGTATCAACAATGCGTAATGTGTTTATTAGTCCATTCGAACCATCTGTGTGGATCACAATATTGGTGCTTCTCATTTTGACAATATCTACACTACGTCTCACCACGTGGTTTGACCACAAACGACAGACGGAATATGTACCCAACTTAGTAGAATGTTCGTGGAGTGGCGCCATAGTGTTGGTTACAGGAGCGGTATGTCAACAGGGTGAGTACTTATCGAGACCCAGTCACACTTACATTATTCGTTTTACGCCTATGAACTCTGCAAAGAAAAACGGTTAGATTTAGATTAGATTAGTCATTTATTAATCGTTCTGTGGACCATGTTCCATGTACATTTGTACAAAATGGTATAGAATTCGTCAGTACATAAATTCGGTACCATACTTACAAGGAAGGGTCACTCAGTGACTCCGCTGAGATCCGAACGAGACAATTGTGTTTCCATTTGATATGTTATAACTAGGTGATTCCCAAGTTATACGTGCCACCGAGCGGAATATCGTGAGTTATAACATATTTTGTAATGTAAGAACTACAAAAAAATTTACCTGGCATAATAGTTTGAACCGAGTCATTTCTTCGAAAACGGTTGAGTAAGTGGAAAACTCGGCCAACACGTATCCCATCATTTTCAAAGACAAACATTTTTGGGGTAAAAACTTTGTCCCAAGGCCCCCGCAGGGTCCCAGACGGGGTCCAACTCAAAATTTTCAAATGGCAAGGGGGGTTAAGTGGCACATCATTTGAAAGCTGTTGTAAAATGAAAAAAATTGCAGCAAGTCTCGACTCTCTACAACAACCCTGTGCAAAAAGGCGATGTGTCAAAGTGTACACGAAAACTTAATTGAAAAGTCCATGGTCACCCCTATAAATCGGAAACGGTAAAACAAATGTGAAAACAGGAAAGGATGTGTGGCATTATTTTCAAAGTACAACGATTAAAGTGAAAACGTCTTGTCCCAGGGTCCCCACATGGTCCCAGGTGGGGTCCAACTAAAAAGTTTCAAATGGCAAGAGAGGTAGGACATCGTTTGAAAGCTGTTGTTAAGTAAAAGAAGACGGAGAGCATCTCGACTTTCTACGACAACCCTGTCCAAAATTGCGGTGGGTCAAAATGTAAACAAAAGCTTAATTGAAAATCTATTGCCACCTTGAATCCAAGAGGGCCGCTTCAAACCTATATCGAAAGGATAAGCGTACCAAACTGCTGAAGCTACGAAAACAAATTTGGCATTAATGTTGATTAGTAAGTGACTAAAATATGCAAAATGTTCAAAAACGCAACATCCTGAGTTCAAAATGCCGCACTATGTATCGAACGCATATCCAGCTCACACCACTGGTGTTGGAGAAGCGAACGTTTATGGTTAATAGTAGATATCCACAAAATATCTGTAATCCAATGTGGCTGCCAGCGTGAAAAATGAGTTTGTATATAAATATGTTATTTCTTGGAATACTGTGACAAAACCAACAAAGTTTGACACAGCTCGATGTACTGAAATGACTTACACATGTTTGATACTACTCGCCAATCTTGCAAATGATTTTTTTTTTTTTTTTTTTTGGTATATTTGGTATTGCTTGAAGTATTGCGATCAAACCAACGAATGACATACAAATGTAACTATCACGAATACGTTACAATAGAGCCCCCGACCTACTGGTGCACCAAGTTCTTTCTGTATGAACTACGTATGACAAAATTAGAAAAATACCCGAAGGTATTCAACTTTTGTTTAGCAGCATGAGTAGAAAATCAGAGTTGTGTGTTCATCGCATATTCGTTATATTCAAGTAAATAATGTCCAGAGAACCGTGAGGAACGTGCATTAAGAACAAAATATATATGTGTTGTTACCGAATGAAATAATAGTTGAAGTGAATCGAAATTCAATTGTTCTTTAGTCTTCCTATTATTTATAAATATATAATAGAGAAAAATAGAGATTTAGATTTCTACTATGAATAACATAGGTTTGAAGCGGCCCTCTTGGATTCAAGGTGGCAATAGATTTTCAATTAAGCTTTTGTTTACATTTTGACCCACCGCAATTTTGGACAGGGTTGTCGTAGAAAGTCGAGATGCGCTCCGTCTTCTTTCACTTAACAACAGCTTTCAAACGATGTCCTACCTCTCTTGCCATTTGAAACTTTTTATTGGACCCCACCTGGGACCATGTGGGGACCCTGGGACAAGACGTTTTCACTTTAATCGTTGTACTTTGAAAATAATGCCACA
Source organism: Thermobia domestica (assembly GCF_964235325.1). Lineage (NCBI taxonomy): Eukaryota > Metazoa > Arthropoda > Insecta > Zygentoma > Lepismatidae > Thermobia > Thermobia domestica. The sequence continues at coordinate 21,844,633 of NC_137463.1, read as the reverse complement.
CATCCTTTCCTGTTTTCACATTTGTCTTACCGTTTCCAATTTATAGGGGTGACCATGGACTTTTCAATTAAGTTTTCGTTTACACTTTGACACATCGCCATTTTGCACAGGGTTGTTGTAGAGAGTCGAGACTTGCTGCATTTTTTTCATTTTACAACAGCTTTCAAATGATGTGCCACTTAACCCCCCTTGCCATTTGAAAATTTTGAGTTGGACCCCGTCTGGGACCCTGTGGGGGACCCTGGGACAAAGTTTTTACCCCAAAAATGTTTGTCGTTGAAAATGATTAGATACGTATTGTCCGAGTTTTCCATTTACCCAACTGTTTCCGAACAAATGACTCGGTTCAAACTATTCTGCCAGCTTTGTAGCTTTTATATTACAAAATATGTTGTAACTCACGATATTCCGCCCGGTGGCACGTATAACTTTGGGATTCGTCTAATTATAACATATCAAATGCAAACACAATTGTCTCGTTCGGATCTCAGCGGAGCCACTGCGTGACCCTTCCTTGTTAGAACAAATACAGTGCTCTTGTATTCAACTTGTGAAAATAGATATAGGCAAAACCAATTCCACAATCTATATAACAATTATATATATATATATATATATATATATATATATATATATATATATATATATATATATATATATATATATATATATATATATATTTGATTACTATTTTAATTACTGTATATTTGTATTTACCATCTGTTATATACAATTGGAATTTAATTATTTTTGGAAGTTTCAAAATGTTCTGCTAAGATATTCATTTACACTATAAAATGTGTTTTTTAATAGCAGTTTGCGCACTGAGTTGACAAAGAAACTCTTTTCATGATTTTTTTTATATATACAAGTATTTTGTTATACAATTTTACACCCGTATGGATATGTGATTTTCCGTATGCAGATGTTCTATGATACACAGTAGATAAGTTATATCTTTTCTACGCGTAAGGTAGTTGTGAGTATCACCATCTCTTTTAATATTATCCAAATGATCCCAAGTAATTTTGAGAAGTTCAAATATGTACAAAGAAGGAACTATCGTCATATTCAATGATTCAAATAGTTTCCTACAGCTGGTGCCTTTCTGTGATTTCGTAATGATTGTAATGACACATTTTTGTTGTTTGAATATACTCTGAAGCTTCAGCGAAGATCTCCGGAAGCAATTCCATATTTAATATGAGAATAGAATATGGCATAGTATGGAGACAGAATTGATTGTAGATTCAGTTTTGGGGCTAGAGTTCGTATTATGTACATAGCCTGTGCTAATTTTTGCTTTGTTTCTCTACGGGTTCTTGCCATGAAAAATTATCATCTGAATACATACCTAAAATTTTTACAGTATTAGTAAATGTACATATTTCATTATTTATGGATGCCTGCCGTAGTCGATGTGATGTTCTGTGAGATAAGTGGTAGAAAACACACTTTGTTTTATCTACATTTAGATTTAATTTACTTGCAGAAGACCAATACATAAGTTGGTATGTTGTACGATCAATGGCTTCTTGCAACCTATCTCTGTCTTTTTCAGTTACAATTACTGCTGTATCATCAGCAAAAAGGAGTATATTACCTTTATCCATATTTAAGGATAAATCGTTAGGATACAGAGGAAAGTACAGGTCCTAGAACTGACCCTTATGGAACACCTTTTCTATTTATTTGTTCATTTGAGTTTATTTTGCTCATAGTTTTAGTTGTTTCGTCCATATGAAGAATTTCCACGATTTGTTTACGATTGTACAAGTATGATTTGAACCACTCCATCTTATGTAAATATGTAAAATATGTAAAAGCGATGAATGAATCTTTAAAAAGTTATTTTTTGAACGTTATTGTATTTACAGGTTCTTCAAGAGATTTAAGAGAAGTCCCTGGGCGCATTGTGTTTTGGGTAGTATTTGTGTTTGGCGTCTTCCTGTATACCTTCTACTCGGCAAGTATTGTACGTCTTCTGCTTCTGCCTCCCGCGAAGACTATCAAAACCTTACGAGATCTTATAGACAGCACACTAGAAGTGGGCATTGAGGATATAGGTTACAATCGAGATTATTTTGTGGTAAGAACTTCACATCTTATTCTGTTTTGAGAGAAGAGTCGCAAATTTCCTATGAACGCGAGAGTTAAGTTTGAGGAGTAAGTTATGTCAACCAGTAATATTTCGACAATCGAAAACTGTACTGAAAATATGTTATATACAACTAAAAGAGTATCCGTAATAAATATTTACTTGCTAGGAATCATCAAAGGAAACCCAAGCAACTATGTGACATACACATGTATTAATGCAAATGTTACAAAAACACTTCTCATGATGATAAACCCTCAAGATACGTCACGGTAACTCGGTAATGTTTTACCATATGCAAATGTAAACTGCGGAAGGAAGCCTGACACCAGTATTTTATCATCTGGTCAATAGATTGCTCTGTGTGTTGTGCTGGATGAGCACAGCGTTGGGAAAATAGTTGCGAATCAGCCGTGGTGTAAAATAAAAGTGAAACAGTGATCATACATCAAAGTGACCGTTCTCTGGGAGAGAAACATCAAGTGAGTATCACCAAGAATTGGTAGAAGTGTTAGAGAATAATGCTCTGTCATATCTAACCGTCACAATCTGGTAGCAACTTTTCAGTGAGAACACCAAGCAACCAGCGACACGGAACGGTCAGGCAAGCCTCTGAGTGTATGGACTGATGCGTTACGTGCCGTATTGGAACATTTGTTGGAGAACGAGAAACGATGGACACTGCGTAATGTTGGGGACGTAACCTGGGATTGAGAGGCACACCATTCATAAAATTTTGATGCAAGATTTGAACCTATGTAAAGTTGCATCGAAATGGGTTCCGTGTGCTTTCTCGGAGGTTCAAAACTAGGCAGGATATGAGAATGAAGGCAAACAATTTCTTTTCAAAGCCATCGCCATAGATGAATTCTGGGCCAAGACGTATTAACTTGAGTTGAAATTGCAGTCCACAGAGTGGAAACATCCAGGATCACCACATAGACAGAAGTTTCAACAGAATCCCTCGCTCACACTATTGATGGTGATGGTGTCATATGACACAAGGGGAATACTTGTATGTCACTTCGTTCCTCGTGACACCACAGTCACATTAGCGTATTACAAAGACTTCTTGCAGCGACATCTACGATGTGTTGTTAGGGAGATGTGTCTAGATCTACTGCACAATGCAATTATATACAAATGCAAATCTACCGGCAGCTTGAGTACGGTAACTACTACACAGATAGAGATGGGAGAACTGGGACATCCAGTGTATTCATCGAATTGGCCACTGTGTTATTTTGACTTTATCTGCAAGGTGATGAAACAACTAAATGGTGGACGATATTGGGCCCGCCTCGATATTGAAAATGCTGTACGCTGTAACGTGTCTCGATGGACGCCGTTCTGGGCCGCTGGATATTAGATCCAGGACAACTATATAAAGTATTTAAGGGGTTAGAGTTGTTAGACCTATTTTCTCTATCATAAGAAATTAACTGGTGTATTATCAAATCTATGGCTAAAGATTATGAATCTGTATAAACTTAACATTAAATTCAAATATATTAATAATACACTTACGAACTGCACTAGAAATATACCGTTTCATAGGTAATTCAATATCAGGTTATTTTAAACGGAAAATCAGTATATTATCTTTTCTTATTTTATTTAGAAAACACAAATAAAAAAATGAACTATCAAAATTGTATCGAAAAATACAGATTAAATATTGATACAATTGAAGAAAATATTAACAGTTATGAAATATATATAAGTACATTCTCCGTTCATACAAGCCAACACGTTTTCAAGTATGTCAATAGGATATATTAACTGACTCTACTTGATTAATACTATAATACATTAAATCGTGGATAACTAATAGATTTTAAATTCCTCCTTAAATTCAATAAGTATTTAGAATAATTAAATATATCTCACAATGTGATAAATTGAATAAATTACTTGTATTTAAATTGAAAAAGTATAACACTCACCATTAGACAATTTCACTATTTTGCCTTGTTAAATACCAGCCTGGAGGAGTATTTCACAATATTGCCTCTGAATTCCATCAAATAATCACACAATTCGACACCAATTACAGATTTATATAAATTATAATATTATATAACACTTGATTAACTTCATGAGAACTTTAACACTTTTAGACAACTCGAATAGTAAATCACTTGAAACTTTTGATGAATTACCGTATTCCGATTAAATTTAAATATATGTAATAGAACCAGTATAATTTCGATGTGCCCAGTTTTACATTTCGTTCCGAATGGCCGCTTAGGTAACCCGCAGCTCATTCGAAACTCAATAGTTCTATAGTTTTCCTCTAGAGGCGCTGCATATGCCGAGTGTTCGGAAGTTTAACATAACCTCTAGGATAACATTATTTCTCTTTCTTTTTTTTTTATATATAACCAAAATAAAGTGTGATAAAAGTTATCACACGCAACAAATATCGCCCTCCCGGCATATAAAAAGTTGAGGCAACTTTTTATTTAATTAATTTAACCATATTAAGATATTCCATTTCGACCTTAATTATGAATAGATAGCATAAGTTATTATTAGTAGGTTAAACTTATAACTTACTTTTACACTACACTACTAACTACTAATTCTAACTAACCTATCACACTCACTAAAATTCATTACATACAAAATAAAAATTTAAACGAAACTTAAGAAAAAAAATTCCCCCGAAAAAATTCTAACACACCACTAACAATCTATCAACCACTCTAAGTTAGTTAAAATTAAATAGCTATTACTAATGTTGTCTATCTATTCATAAATTTACATTATATACTCTTTAGATGTTCTTAAAATACTCATTTATACCTTATATTTTAATATGAATATCAGGAGGTAACAATATTCTATTAATCTTACATATATTTAATTTAAAAAAATTTTATTATCCATTGTACTCATCTGGCATAGCACCATTATTTTCCATCCATCATAGGAACAATCTTTAGAACTATTTTTCGAATAACCTTTGAAATAATATTTGGAATAATCTTTGGTACCATCTTTGGAATAATCTTTGGAAGCTTCCATATATCTGTTATTCTCGGTTTCCATTAAAATCTCCTTGTAGGACATTGGACAATGACAATTCGTACAAACAATTCTCAATACATAGACATAAGGACATCCAGATCTGGAATACTGATAAAAACATGCATTAGAAAAAACATTAAAAACTTTTTTTTTAAATAAATAATTTTATCTAACATTACATTTATCTAAATAGCTGACTAGATGGAATTTATTGAATAAGTGCTTATAAACTGACTAGATTTTTTTTTTTTTTTTTTTTGCTTTATGCTGACTAGATTATTACCTATTTCCAATTAAGCCAATATTTACGATGCATTATTTCTAGGCTCTCTGTATTTTTTAGTTAAACTAACGTGGCTTTTACGTATGTCCCTAGGATTATTAACGTTTACAACTCTAATAGTATTTCTACCTAAGAAACTCTCGATCTGATAGGGCCCAAGCCATTTTGCACATAATGATTTAGTTCTCTTTTCTTTCAATGAAGACAAAACCTGTGACTTAATTAATACTTTATCGCCAATCCTATAGTCTGTTTCTACTCGTCTTAGATCATACAATTTCTTTTTACGTTTCCAGGCTTTATCTAGATTTTCTAATGCTCTATTCCACAAGTTTGGATCCTTTTGAGTTAAATTCATAGTACTTATTTTCCACTTAACATCTAGAGGATTGCAAACGTTATAATTGAAAACTAGGTCCATGGGACTATCTTTAGTTTCTTCGTGAACCGCATTATTAACGGAAAATTCTATTTCCCATAGTCCTTTGTCCCACGAACTCTGTTTATTACCAAAATATATTTTTAAGGAATTTTTAATTGTAGCCACGTATCTTTCACTGGGATTAGATGCCGCGTGATATGGTGAGATACTAATATCTTTAATCCCGTTAGCATATATAAAATCTTTAAACTTCGCTGAGGTGAAGATTGAGTGATTGTCATGACATATACTGAATATAAAATCATTTCTACACATCAATTTGTACAATTTGTTTATTACACTTTGTGTAGATAAGACCTTTATCGGTTCTAAGAATACTCTTTTTGAAAAAGAGTCTACTACAATTAGACAGTATCGTCCCGACTTACTCTCTACCAAAGGACCTAGCAAGTCTACAGCCCAGAGTCCGTTAACAATGTTTTCATACTGTGATATTAATTTACCTGATTGTTTTCTGTTATGACTTTTATTTAATTGACAATCTACACAAGTAGATACGTATTCTCTTATGTCTTCTAGGATACCTCTCCAAGTAAATCTAGCACAGATCTTAGCTATTGTCTTATTAATGCTAGCATGAGAACCTGGTAAAATTTGTGTATGAAAGAATTCAATAATGCTGGGAACTAACTCCTTCGGTAAACAAACCTTATAGGGATTCCTAATTGCTTTTGTCTTTTTACAAAGAATTCCTTGAATTATTTTATAACCTTCAACCTCTTTCCTAGCTCTTATATCTTTTATAATATTAGCTAACTCTGGATCTTTGAGTTGATGTTCTTTTATGGAAATATTAGCATAAGGCATGTTCCAGATGTTTATTAAGCAATAATTATTAACCTGTTCCACATGTGATGGTTCGGTTTCCATTTCTTCAAAATTGTTATGATCATATAATCTAGATATGAAATCGGCTGAAATATTCATATTCGAGGCTATAGATTTTACTTTAAAGTTAAAAGCAAAGAGTCTATACAATAGCGATCCATATCGCTTGACCCTCCTCATATTTCTCATAGCATATACTAAACCAGAATGATCCATCCTAAGTTCGAAAGGATTATGTAAGTAGGTACTGAAACGTTCCATGGTTTCGATTGCAGCTAACATTTCCAATATAAATAGGTTTGTTAAAGTCGTGTTTCTTTAAACGCCGACTGTAAAATGCAACGGGAACTAAGTTATTATTCTCATCGTACTGTTGGAGGACCCCGCCTAAACTCTTTAGAGAGCTGTCAGTATTGACTATAAATTTCTTACTTAAATCTGGAAGTTTCAACATAACATGGTTGACAAATAACTCTTTTACATCGTCGAGAGCTTTCTGCTGTTCCGCTCCCCAGACAAATTCTGCTGAAGCCCCACGTAAACGTTCAATTGGTTCCATGACTTCATGGAATTGCGGTACAAATTTAGCATAATATTGTAAGAAACAACACAAAGATATTAAACCCTTTTTAGTTTTTGGTGCAGGTAGTTTTCTTATGACCTCTAATCTTGAAGGATCCATATACATTTTCCCATTTTCTATAATATAACCTAAGTAAGAAATCTTATTGGAAAAGAAAGTACATTTCTTAGTTGACAAAGTTAAACCTTTTTCTTCAAGTAATCCTAACACTTTTTCCAATAGTGTCTTATGGGAATCGACATCTAGACTTTAAAATATGAGGTCATCCATGTACCATTGAACCCCTTCGTCCTTCAATGGATATAACAAGTCAGTCAAGATTTTAGACAAAACATGGCTACCTGCAGCCAAACCAAAAGGTAAGACCTTATATTCATACAATCCCCTATGCGTAAGAAAGGCAGTAAGGTGTCTACTTTCTTTTGTTAAAGGAATTGTTAAATAAGCCTTTAAAATATCCAGATGACTAAATACTTTTCCATCTGATAATTCTGCCAATATATCTTCAATCCTAGGAGTGAACTGTGTGTTCAAATACAAATGACGATTAAGATCCGAATAATTAACAATTAACCTCTTGGATCCGTCATTATTGTTCACTAGGAAGCATGGAAAAGCATAGTCGCTATTGCTGGGCTGAATTAAATCTGCTTCTAACATTTCATCTAATATTTTATCCATTTCTCTTTGCGAACTCCGAGATAATGGATAAGCTTTCTTACGTATAGGAGTGTAGTCGTTAAGCTGTATTTTATACTCAAAATCTTTTATTTTTCCAACCTGCGATGCAAAAACCTTAGGATATTTATTATAAATCTCATCAACGTACCCTTGTAAGTCTGGGTTTGCCTCAAGTACATCTGGATCCACCCTCAACGGACAAGCCATTTGCTCCATATGGGTATTAGAACTGCTTTCAATAGGATTAACTGCACTGGCAACACTGCAAATCCCATGAACTGGACCACTGAGATACCCCTCTCTCTCCGATACCATTATCTGACTGGTTGACTGTCCATCAGTGTCCGACTCACGCAAGAATAGCTTGGATGTGTTTCCGGCCGCTTCACTGCAAAATAAATCACCCGGACGAGTTTCTGTTTTCAAATTAGGGGGGAGGGTGTTTAAAGTAAAGTTTAATTGTACATAAGCACCTTCCAAAGGGAGAAACAACTTATTGTTCACTAAGTCGATGTTCGCTTTTAGAGTTTTAAGTTCATTTATCCCAACTATGAACACTGGTTCTAAGTCACTCACTAAGAAAAACTTCATTCTGTAAACACGGTATCTGAACGTAATTGGAATGATCACACACTGATCTAACGTCAACTTTTGTTTTTCAACCCCAACTCCTACGAATTTTTCATTAATTATCTTAATTGGGTATTTTAACTGTTTATTCCAATTAATAAACCTTTGTTTGTTTATTAGTGACTCCGTAGAACATGTGTCCAAACCACCTCTTATGTTTTGTCCCAACACAAAAGCATCCACCAATGCTGCAGTCAAAGTTCCACAAGAATTGGCATTTTGATTTTTTATTTTATTTTTATTATCACTATATTTAGTTTCATAATACGAAAATCTTCTGTCTCCTATCTCTCCTTGTTGAGAATCACGACAAAATCTATTTTCATTTCTTTTAAATATGTGTTTTTTACTTTTATAGCTGTTCCCTCCATAACCGCCACTGAAACCAAAGTCTCCGCGCTGTTGGTCACGCGTATTACTATCTTTCACTTTCGCATTAACTGGTATTGCTTTTGGGACCACTTCGTGTTGTTCTAATTGTACTCCCTTACGTCCATGACTTCTACCTCCCCCATGGGATCGAATCCCGGACCCCTTCATTAGAGTCAACACTTTATCATTACCTTCACTTTTTTGTTTCTCGGACCACCCCAACCTTGACGGATCACCTGCAAAACGTCTTTCATTATTATTTAAATTAATGGGTAAATGTTTATTGGAGGCACTAACACCACTATGAATGCTCCGGATTTGATCTTCCGACCCCGACATCTGAGTAGTTCCCTCTAACCGGTCACTAAGATCTGCAAAGCGTCCGTCCGAGTTTAAGTTCATATTCATTTTCACCAACTGCTTATTCACTAGATATTGTTTGTGAGCCCTACAGTTAGCAACACGATGCTTTCCGCCACAAAAATAGCACTCAATTTTCTTTTTCCGAGTTTCACTAGTATCGGAGTTTCTCACCAGTGCATTATACGATTCTAAGTTCCGCTGATGTTTCTCATACTCAATAATGTCTCCCATTAGTCCCTCCATTGATACTGGGTATCGGTACTTATAAATATCAAACCTAATTTGCGGCTGCATCCCATCCATTATTAAACTAATTAATTCACTAGAGTTATTCCCATTCACAGTAAAATAACATATTTCATATGCATCGCATATATTGTTTACAAAATCTAGTAAATTTTCTCTAGGCTTCTGTATTACTCTTACATACCGATTTAAGAGTTCTCGCTTTCCTAAAGGTGTAACTAATTTTGTAAACAAATAATTAGAAATAAACCTCCAGTCATGTGACATTTCATACAAAGCAATCAACTCCTGATTCAACCTCCCTTCCGCTTTACTTAGCGCAGCAACTAAAACTGACTCGACTGGAAAAATTTTTAATTTCATAATTTTATGTACTGCTAATAGAAATTGAAATAAATTAAGATCATTTGTTCCATCAGTACTGGGTATTGATTGAATTTTCTCATTAAATAAGTTACCTGTAATACTACTATTTAATTTATCAGTCCTAATATGGAAAGGCATAAAACTGTTTATTAAGGGATCTTTCCCAGTATTTAAATTGGTAGCTTCATATGAATTATCAACTACAAAAGGATTCTTACTTTCATTTTCTTCGTATTTCTTGCAATCATCTGTAACCACCAGGTCAATAAACGGATTGGTAACAAGACTTCCTCCACTATCACTTTCTACAGACAAAAGCTTTTGTGAGCTATCACGTGACATACCTATTGCAGCTAGCTTGCTTGTTATCACTAGCGTTCGAACATAATTCACGTGTCTCGCTGATTTCATGTACTGACGAGGAATGCCTTGACCTTGACTCACTTTCAGTTTCTAAATATTAAAGATCCAATCGCACCCTAGCATTGGGAGGAATGACTACCCCTGCATTTCCATTTTCAAATCCATTTAATACCAACTGCGACTGATTTCTTTCCCCCATATTTTCCAAGAAAATTACAAGGCTAAAGAAAATTATTATTCTTAAACCAAAGTAATGTCTGTATGAACTACCTTTCTTTAGGATAAGCGATAGACTCCTTACATTCATTGACCTTAAATTTTAGATTTGCTATTTCCTTAATAAATATATACAGGGTGTTCACTAAAGTTTTACAAAAATGACACAACCTACTAATATTCTTTCCACCTAATTCAGCATTTGAACAGTTGAACATACCAACCCCTCTATTTTTACCTCCTAATTTCTTCCTATAAAAGAATTTGGCATTCGGAACGAAATGTTTGTAACGTGTCTCGATGGACGCCGTTCTGGGCCGCTGGATATTAGATCCAGGACAACTATATAAAGTATTTAAGGGGTTAGAGTTGTTAGACCTATTTTCTCTATCATAAGAAATTAACTGGTGTATTATCAAATCTATGGCTAAAGATTATGAATCTGTATAAACTTAACATTAAATTCAAATATATTAATAATACACTTACGAACTGCACTAGAAATATACCGTTTCATAGGTAATTCAATATCAGGTTATTTTAAACGGAAAATCAGTATATTATCTTTTCTTATTTTATTTAGAAAACACAAATAAAAAAATGAACTATCAAAATTGTATCGAAAAATACAGATTAAATATTGATACAATTGAAGAAAATATTAACAGTTATGAAATATATATAAGTACATTCTCCGTTCATACAAGCCAACACGTTTTCAAGTATGTCAATAGGATATATTAACTGACTCTACTTGATTAATACTATAATACATTAAATCGTGGATAACTAATAGATTTTAAATTCCTCCTTAAATTCAATAAGTATTTAGAATAATTAAATATATCTCACAATGTGATAAATTGAATAAATTACTTGTATTTAAATTGAAAAAGTATAACACTCACCATTAGACAATTTCACTATTTTGCCTTGTTAAATACCAGCCTGGAGGAGTATTTCACAATATTGCCTCTGAATTCCATCAAATAATCACACAATTCGACACCAATTACAGATTTATATAAATTATAATATTATATAACACTTGATTAACTTCATGAGAACTTTAACACTTTTAGACAACTCGAATAGTAAATCACTTGAAACTTTTGATGAATTACCGTATTCCGATTAAATTTAAATATATGTAATAGAACCAGTATAATTTCGATGTGCCCAGTTTTACATTTCGTTCCGAATGGCCGCTTAGGTAACCCGCAGCTCATTCGAAACTCAATAGTTCTATAGTTTTCCTCTAGAGGCGCTGCATATGCCGAGTGTTCGGAAGTTTAACATAACCTCTAGGATAACATTATTTCTCTTTCTTTTTTTTTTTTATATATATATATAACCAAAATAAAGTGTGATAAAAGTTATCACACGCAACAACGCGAACAGATCAACCACTTCAGACATGGTGTTGCCGATGGTATTCGACGTCTTCCAGATCGATGCCAGAATGCTGTGGACAATGCAGATGATTATTTTGTCATTTATCATAATGAGACGGGTTTTTATAACATGTACATTAATACATGTGTATGTCACAGGGTTCCTTGGAATATCTTTCATGATTCCTACCAACAAAATATTCATTATGGATACTCTTTCAGTTGTATATATCGCATTTTTAATACATCCTATTGTCGAAATAATACTGGGTTGCCATGACTTACTCCCCGATCCTCAGAAAACATTCTGGTTGCAATGCATATTTAGAAAAGTCTTTAAGGACTAAGTTGAAAGCGAGTTCGTCTTTGGAGTTACAGGAGAGCTATTTTTAAGGTATTCGGAAACTTACCAATTACAACACTGGAAAAACACATAATTTTTCCTTTAAATTTTGTGTTAAAGAACCTCTAATAATTTTGTTCACATACACAGAACCAGTGATATTCTGTTACTGTGTACCTAACACCACATACATCAAAATGTGATGTTCAGTATACACTTTATATGTAAAAACACCACACTCCAGAGGCTGATGTAATTACTTCCAGAAAAAGAGATTGGTGCGATCATGGTATATATACCTCGCGTGAGAATTAAATTGTTTAACTAATGTAAGCGAAGTGAGTGACATTATTGTCTGATGTAAGAGGATATTTGAACTGCATACGAGGAAGTTTAATATTCTGTTATACATGTGCATTTTAGGATTATATTTAAGATTCATCTTTAAGTGTGCGCTAGCGATACAAAAAGATACGAACACACGAAGTAGAACGTTGGAGATATCTTGATGAGGACTTCTTAGTTCTTTCGTGAGTACGCCACAGTTCACACACGAATTTTGTTTTTCAGACAGCTACAGACCCATTGGCCCATGAATTGTTTCGGAAGAAGGTGTTCCCTCCGAAAGCTAAGGAACCAGCGTTTTATCACCCGGACGTTGGGATACGACGGATGAAAACCGAGCCATTTGCCTTCCACGCTGAAGTGGCCACCGTTTACAAAATAATAGACGATACTTTTTCTGAACAAGCTAAATGCTCGTTGACGGAAATAGATTTATTTCCTTCATCTGTCATGGCGATACCAATAAGGAAACACTCACCGTACAAAAAACTGTTCACATATGGGTAAGTACAAGGCAGTAGCCGGATCAGATGAACAAAATTTTGGACTTGTATGGCAATTATGCGAAAATATTTATTGCAAAAGAACATGTACACTCTAAAAAGATTAATTAAAACATATAATATTAAAATTGAAGAGTTAATAATAATTTTAGGAACCATAGTGTGTGTACTGTCCTATTGCTCGTGTGATAATAAAGGGCTTGATGGAATATGTTTTGAGATAAGTTTAACTTCAATAGGTGTAGTGTTATTGAGACTGAGATTGTTGGCCACGAATAACTATCTTTTAGAGATATGATTTTTTTTTCTTAAAAACGACGCATGAGGATTTATCATTTTGTTCATCTCGATTAAATCTATTGATTGTTACATGTCTCAGATTTCGACTTTTGAAAAAAATGAAATGAAATCTTCAAGTTTTACGTCCCACGGTTATGCCGGCTAGGCTAAACGAGATGGTAATGATAAGATATGAAGGAAATGGTGGAATGAAGAAAGTGGGAAAAACGAGAGAACCCTTAGAAGAAACCCACGCACACGGTGTTTGTCCACCACAAAGTTCATTTGGCGCGAGCTGGGATCGAACCAAGGACACCATGCACCAAACGTGAACGCTCTATCACTGAGACACCACGGACCCTATATTTGAACTTTTTTCTTTCTTTCACTACAGTAGTACCTCGAATAACGAACGCCTCTAGTAACAAACAAATCGGCTTATGAACACAATTTCCGAACAAATTTTGACTCGACCCGTTAGCGAACGATGCTTAGCAGCATAAACGTATACACGTGGCTTCGGCGCCATGTTTTCGGCTCAGTAACAGTAACATCTGTATTCAAGTTCGCGTGCTGTAAACATTGCTATCTTTGTATTGTTCTTGATACATTTCTTTTCTTTTTGCATTAAATTAACCTTCATTGTAACTTAATAAAAAGTAAAAAGAGTTAGTGAAAATGTGTGAAGAAACCTAAGCGTTTTACAGTACAGTTTATATTACTGAATGTGTATATTCTTTTCACAGGTCAATTCATAAACAAATCAGAGAAAAAAATGTTTCTATGTCGGGTGAACTGAATAATTGAATTTACATTAACTTCAAAGATAAAAATGTTTCACTCCGCGAACGGAGTCAAAGAATAAATTAAGTTCATAACCCAGGCTACTACTGTATATGCTAATCTATATACAAATAGGCCTATAAAAATGAAAGTGACTATGTTTGTGGCCTAATAACTTTTGAACCACCCGACCTAATAACTTTTGAACCATCTCGATCAAATTTTCCACATAGATGAGATTCGAGTCTGGGATGATTTTCATAATTTCACTTTGATGGTGCAACACTTGGGGAAGGGGATATATATATATATATATATATATATATATATATATATATGCATTTTTTGAGTATCTATTTAATATACTCGCCGTTTAAGGTATGCTATAAATAATGCTCTTTGTACCTTCAACGAGCAAGAACTTGTGTATAAAATATAATATAATATGCACTTATACGTTGAATATAAATACGAAAATTTAAATTTGTAGAACAGTGTACAGTCTAGTTTATAAAATATTGATGATAGAATTACCGATGTAACCTTATTGGATGGAAATAAAAAAATCTAGCTAGATAGATAGATTGATAGATTAGTGCAAATTCATAGTTTTCGGGGTCGCTCAGATAAACAGTGATACTTCCGATGCCGTTTAACCCGAGAACTACCAAGCGGGTCCATTGGACCCGTGATTATACTTTTCAATATTTTTATTCTCTTCATGAAAGTTAATTTGTTGCGCTGTATTTGTTTTTTCATACAATAAAACAATAGTAAGACTATTCATGGCTTTGGATTAATTGTTTTAACAAAAGAGACACTGACCAAAGCTTAAAACTTTACTTTATTTTAAATTATAATTTGTAACTGTTTCGGATATCTAGCATATCCTTCTTCAGACACGATCGAAATTAATGAAAATACAGACATATATATAAATGTTGTTATAACAGAGTTTAAATTCTTTAACCGTCATATATATATTCATTGTTATAAAAAAATTTAAATTCTTTTAACAGTCATTGTTGTACTTTTTTATTTTTATTTATTTATTTATTTTTCTTATTTACCGAGGCCTTCAGCACATCCTATAAGTCTTCGTGTTCACTTTCCATTTAATCACTTCCTTTATTTTTGGTTCTTATAAGGGCCTTTTATTTTTATTATTTTTTTTATTTTTATTTATTTATTTATTTTTTTCTCTATGTTATTCAAACTTCCTTGCCATGATTCATTAATTGGTAATCCCCCTGTCCAGTTCATCAGTTTATCTCTTCCTACCTTCTTTATTCAATCCGCTTCTTTCCACTTCCTTATTATCATTCTTTTCTCCATCTCCAATACTTCCGTCTTATCCCAATTAATTGCGTGATTCGTCTCCTTAACATGTTTGTATATGGCATTGGTATCTTTTTCCTTCCTAACATCATCTTCATGTTGTTTTATCCTTTCTTTTATTCTCTTTCCTGTCTCTCCTATATATGACATATCGCAGTCCTCACACCATACCCTGTAAATGACCCCTTCTTCCTCTTCATTAATCTTTTTAGTTCCTTTTCTATTCTTCTTCTTTATTGATCTTAATAAAGTTTCTCCACTCTTTCTATAAGTTCTGACCCCTCCTTTCTTCAATAAATTCTTCAGTTTCTCCGTTTCTTCTCCCATACTTTCTATGCCATGCCATTTTCCACTCTCATCTTCTTCATTCTTCTTTCTCCCTCTCTTCCTCTTCCTGCGTTCTTCTTCCTTCTCTAACTCTTTCTTGCTGTAACCGTTCTTCTCTTACTGTCTGTAGAATTTCTGTATGCTCTCCTTCCTTCCTTCCTCTTCGTCCTCCATCATTTCTATTCTTCTTATCATATTTGTTATGAAATTTCTCTTTGTACTCCTATCCACGTCGCTCCTCTCATGTTGACAATGTGAAAATCTCATAAAATTACTCCATATCCTCGATTCTTAATTAGGGTCCATTGGACCCGAATGGTAGAACATGTGTGTAAAAATGTATGGTAGTTGCAGGGTTAAATCCAAATTCAGCCCCGCAACTTGGGGTGGGTGAGGAGTGATATATAAAAATGATCGAAAAACAGCTATAACAGCTATTACAATCACCACACTTATATCGGTGAAACGGGGAAAAAACTAAAAGAACGATTAAAGCAACATCAAGATGATATTAGATTGGAAAAATATAGGAATGCCATTTTTAAACATGTAAGGGACACGGGGCACAATATTAATTGCTGCGAGAGTGAGGTGTTAGCAAGGGAACAAAGGACGTTAATAAGAAAGTGGAAGGAGGCCAGGTTCATTGAAAAAGAGGAAAGCTGTATTATAGATTGGAACAAAGGACTTAAAATTCATGAGCAGTGGGGCAGGTTATTGGAAAGTCTTAATTTTTAGCTTAGTTACGCTGGACCAGGGAGGATCTTGATGTTTAGTTTCAATTTGATCAACTTCTATTACGATTGGATGATTCTTTATTGATCAGCCAATCAGCATTCAGAATTTTACGTGTTTTTTGTTATATATGTCTGTTAAAAGAATTTAAAAATTCTTACCAATGACTATATAATATATATATGTTAAAAGAAATTATTTTTTCTTAACAATGAATATGTCTGTTAAAGAATTTTAAAATTGTCATAGCAATGACTATATATATATATATATATATGCATTTTAATTTATTTTCGATACTGTCTGAAGAAGGATATGTTAAATATCCGAAACTGTCACAATTATTATTTTATAATAAAACGTTGCTTTGCTCAGCATTTGTATTTTAGTGTAAGGCGAGACATGTAACAATAAGTAGATCTGATCGAGTTACACGAAATAATATGCATAAGGGTAAGTCCTTATGTGCAGTATTTCTTCATAATGGGATATATATGGGAGTGTAAGGAGTATACACACGAAAGAATGATTGTGTACGAGCATACGTCAAATTTGTGAAAACGGTCTAGTGTATACCCACCGAAAATTCTACCATTATATCACTGGCAAAGACTATCATAGATTTGATATTGATTTCGTAATATATTTAAAGCGTTGTCATTCCGTTGAAAATCTAAATAGTAGGTGAATTGTGTTTACGATTTGTTTAAACTGTTACGTATTTTATACAGGTAAATTGTTTAAATGTGTATTTTATTAAATTAATATTTTTTCACGTGAAAATAAATACGGTAAAATAGTACACTTAACCTGCTAATTTAGCTTTAAAACAAAGTTAATGTTTCAACAAGTTACCATAATTTTTACAATTTTATGTTACAACATATGTCAGACAAAAATCAAAATTGTTAAAAAAAATTAAACACTATAAAACAAGAGAACAAGCACAAATTGTAAAAAAGAAAAATGAAATGAAATCACGCTTATGCCGGTTAAGCTAAAGGAGACGATGATTATGAGAAATGAATGAAATTGTGGAATGAAGAAAGTGGGACGAAGCGGGAAAATCCCGAGAAAACCCACGAGCACAGTGTTTGTACAAATTGTAAATTATAAAATATTTTATTTACCATCTTCAACCTTAATAAGTCAAATTTGATATTGAAATAAAAAAGAAATTATACGACAGTAAAATAATTACTAGTAAACCCATTAGATAATAATATTTAAAAAAAAACTAAATTAAAACCAATTCCAAAAAAAAAGTTTAAAATTCTTTTTTCAAAGTTCGTTGTTCATAATAATAATTCCTTGTATCAAACTTAAAGCAAAACACAATATTGTTGAAGCGAGCTTCTATCAATCGGCCAATATCATATTCTGTATGTTTTTTGATCTATTTGAAGATAGTTTTCGTAGAATTTACTTGAAACAAGCTTCTATCAATCAGCCAATCTGATATTCTGTATGTTTATTTATCTATTTGAAGATAATTTTCGTAAAATTTACTTGAAGCGAGCTTCTATCAATCGGCCAATCTGATATTCTGTATGTTTATTTATCTATTTGAAGATAGTTTTCGTAAAATTTACTTAAAGCGAGTTTCTATCAATCGGCCAATCTGTTATTCTGTATGTTTTTTTTTTTTTTTTATCTATTTGAAGATAGTTTTCGTAAAATTTACTTGAAGCGAGTTTCTATCAATCGACCAATCTGATATTCTGTATGTTTATTGATCTATTTCAAGATAGTTTTCGTAAAATTTACTTGAAACAAGCTTATATCAATCGGCCAATCTGATATTCTGTATGTTTATTTATCTATTTGAAGATAGTTTTCGTAAATTTTACTTGAAGCGAGCTTCTATTAGTCGGTCAATCTGATATTCAGTATGTTTATTTATCTATTTGAAGACAGTTCTCGTAAAATTTACTTGAAGCGAGCTTCTATCAGTCGCTAATCTGATATTCAGTATGTTTATTTATCTATTTGAAGATAGTTTTCGTAAATCTTACTTGAAGCGAGCTTCTATCAGTCGGCCAATCTGATATTCAGTATGTTTATTTATCTATTTGAAGATAGTTTTCGTAAAATTTACTTGAAGCGAGCTTCTATGAATCGACCAATCTGATATTCTGTATGTTTATTGATCTATTTGAAGATAGTTTTCGTAAAATTTACTTGAAACAAGCTTATATCAATCGGCCAATCTGATATTCTGTATGTTTATTTATCTATTTGAAGATAATTTTCGTAAAATTTACTTGAAGCAAGCTTCTATCAATCGGCCAATCTGGTTTTCTGTATGTTTATTTATCTATATGAAGATAGTTTTCGTAAATTTTACTTGAAGCGAGCTTCTATTAGTCGGCCAATCTGATATTCTGTATGTTTATTTTTCTATTTGAAGATAGTTTTCGTAAAATTTACTTGAAGCCAGCTTCTATCAGTCGGCCAATCTAATATTCAGTATGTTTATTTATCTATTTGAAGATAGTTTTGGTAAAATTTACTTGAAGCGAGCTTCTATCAGTCGGCCAATCTGATATTCAGTATTATGTTTATTTATCTATTTGAAGATAGTTTTCGTATAATTTACTTGAAGCTAGGTTCTATGAATCGACCAATCTGATATTCTGTATGTTTATTTATCTATTTGAAGATAATTTTCGTAAAATTTACTTGATGCAAGCTTCTATCAATTGGCCAATCTGATATTCTGTATGTTTTTTTTTTTTATCTATTTGAAGATAATTTTCGTAAAATTTACTTGAAGCGAGCTTCTATGAATCGACCAATCTGATATTCTGTATGTTTATTTATCTATTTGAAGATAATTTTCGTAAAATTAACTTGAAGCGAGCTTCTATCAGTCGGCCAATCTGATATTCTGTATGTTTATTTATCTATTTGAAGATAGTTTTCGTAAAATTTACTTGAAGCGAGCTTCTATGAATCGACCAATCTGTTATTCTGTATGTTTATTTATCTATTTGAAGATAGTTTTCGTAAAATTTACTTGAAGCGAGCTTCTATGAATCGACCAATCTCATATTCTGTATGTTTTTTTTATCTATTTGAAGATAATTTTCGTAAAATTTACTTGAAGCGAGCTTCTATGAATCGACCAATCTGATATTCTGTATGTTTATTTATCTATTTGAAGATAATTTTCGTAAAATTAACTTGAAGCGAGCTTCTATCAGTCGGCCAATCTGATATTCTGTATGTTTATTTATCTATTTGAAGATAGTTTTCGTAAAATTTACTTGAAGCGAGCTTCTATCAATCGGCCAATCTGATATTTTGTATGTTTATTTATCTATTTGAAGATAATTTTCGTAAAATTTACTTGAAGCGAGCTTATATCAGTCGGCCAATCTGATATTCAGTATGTTTATTTATCTATTTGAAGACAGTTCTCGAAAAATTTACTTGAAGCGAGCTTCTATCAGTCGCTAATCTGATATTCAGTATGTTTATTGATCTATTTGAATATAGTTTTCGTAAAATTTACTTGAAGCGAGCTTCTATGAATCGACCAATCTGATATTCTGTATGTTTATTTATCTATTTGAAGATAATTTTCGTAAAATTTACTTGAAGCGAGCTTCTATCAATCGGCCAATCTGATATTCAGTATGTTTATTTATCTATTTGAAGATAGTTTTCGTAAATTTTACTTGAAGCGAGCTTCTATTAGTCGGCCAATCTGATATTCTGTATGTTTATTTATCTATTTGAAGATAGTTTTCGTAAAATTTACTTCAAGCCAGCTTCTATCAGTCGGCCAATCTGATATCCTGTATGTTTATTTATCTATTTGAAGATAGTTTTCGTAAAATTCACTTGATTGTAATCTAACTTATGTGAATTTGTTCAACCTTCGGAAATACGTCTATTGTTTGGAGTTGAAATTTGTCAAGAATAAGGCAGTAAAAGAAGCTGAAATCAATGTTGCGAAAATTATTTTGTAAGTAGACAGCAAATGTATCCCTTGTCTATTGATGGAACCTCATTTACTCTTACTCTCTTTCTTAAAAAAAATAAAAAATAAAATAAAATAAATAAATAAATAAATAATATAAAATAAAATAAATTGTAACCAACTCTAATTATTCACAGGCTTCGATTAATGCAAGAGCGAGGTCTCCTACAAAGACAAGATCGAAAATGGCGTTCTCCAAAGCCTCATTGTGTACGTGATGGACAGATAGTAAGTGTGGGGATTGGCTCTTTCTCGCCTGTGCTTATTCTAGTCGCCTTTGGTGTTGTGATTTCAACATTCATACTGTTTGTGGAAATATTGTTTCATAAGAGGTAAGAAATAAGCTACCTATAGTATCCGTGCTTGCGTCAATTGCTTTTGAAAATTGCCGTTCTACCAGTAGCTTTTCTCAAACCAAAAACAGGATCCCACTGGAGAACCTTAAAAATTCAAGGATGCAGTTTACTCGTAAAAAGTCCTGGAAAAGTCAGGGAATTTTAATTACAGATTTGTACTTCTTAGAACCAATATTTTAAACCTTTATTTTGCTACAGCAAGCATTTATTATATAATAAGAAATACCTGAAAACGAATGGCTGGAGCCAGTGGTTTATTACTTCCACTCAAAAAGGAAAAAAAAAAGCTTTAGAGCAAGACTCACTGACAATATATATAATATTATTTATTTTGATTTTGAGTTTAACGTCCCGTTCAGCACCGAGGCTATATAAGACGTGGACTTACTGATTAACGTGGAATCCGAACCACATGAGCTCCCGCCGGGAATCGAACCCGGGTTTCCTACGCCAAAGGCGCGTACGCTAACCGCTTAGCCACGAAGGAGCTGAAAATTACTTATTTTCTGTTTCGGTGTTTGGAAGGCATAGTTACTGCGTTTTTATATGTATTACAACCTAGTGTTAGAGTTTCAGAGGTTTGTGAACATTATTTTAGCGATCATAGCTCTAGCAAGATCTATCTTAAAATGGATATCAATGTGAACCCTGTACAATTCGACAATTGTACTTGCTTTTGTTCTTGTTTATTACAATAGCTCTAGCATGGCAGGATTCTAGAACACTGGCCCGCATCCTCAGTGAGTTTTGAAATAAAGGAAAAAAACAACCTGCTCGCTCTCGGTATTACTTTGCGAATTAAGTATTGAGTTTTGATAAAGAAAGCAGCTAACATGGCTACTAACCGACCTTCATCTACAGTATATGTGCGAGCCAGTATTCCACAATCTTGTCATGAAGAAACAAATTTAAACATGGTATTCTTCAGTTTGAATTAAATTGGAAAATAATGTAAATGAACGGAAATATATACGAATATAAGCTTCGTTTAATATCCTTAATTTTTGGAGTCCAAGATTGTTAAAACTCTGTCACATGAAGAGTCAGACATTGACCGAAAGCTATCAGAGTTGCGTAAACTGTTGTAAATATTTTTGTTCGGTTAATAAGAAAAGCATATATACATATGCATAAGTTTATCTGAAAATCTGTACTAAGTTAATTCCAAAGTTTTTTTTTTTTTTTTTTTTAAATATATTAGCTGAAAGCCAAAATTACTTTGTTACCAGATAAAAATGTTTCAAAATGAAACATTCATATCTCATCAGAGTGAAAGGCAAAATCAAACTCTTAGTTACAATTGATTTAAAACTAGTTTACATATAAAAATGTATAAATTATAGCATCAATTATTTTTGTCACTTAAATACTGAGTAGATCTAGCCCCTTTAGATTCACCCTAGATCCGCCATTGATATAGACATTAAAATGAACAAAAATATTAATAGTTTGATTTTTACCCAATTTCTTCTATAAGTTTAACTGAATGTATCTTAGTTCCAAACCAAATCATTTGGCGAAACGGCCTGATCTGTGGTCCTGAGAAACTGTACGCCATCTGTCAGCGACTGGTGGAACTACGAACATGTGGTCAGCGCGCCACGTCGCCGAATCGCTAAACTGGTGTATCGGAAGCCTTCTAAGCCTAGTGGTCTTCACGTCTTTTATTCATGTGACACCCAGTTGCCTCACGACGCTGGGTGGACACCGCAAATTGGGGAAGCACCGGCCAGGAATCGAACCCAGGACCACGTGGATATGAATCCAACACTCTAACCACTAGACTACGTTGTCCCCTGTCTCTTAGTTCGTGAACATTAAATTCTATAAAATATAATTTTAATACTTAAGGTCAAATTTAATTTATTTAATTTTAAATTTACATTACTTAAGAGGTTATAAAGACATATTCAATAGTATCTTAGAAACAACTTATTCATTCAAATATACAGTATAATTGTGAAGTACTTTATCTTTATTTCAGACAAATGTATATTAAGAAAATGCTCTTCAGAAGAGAATCATTGTGTCCGAGAATCAAATGGGGACTCAAAGGTCGCTCTAGGATGATACGAGTAATTCCTAGAGACACAAAAAAGCCAACTTACAACAAGCTTGTCTATCAACGTTATCAAGAATAGAATAACCTAAGATTCGACCGGAGCCTACATTTGAATAATTATAATATCTGTTTAGGTAGCAATGAAGAACATAACATAGGCCTGGCTAAGGTAACTATTATCATAAAATAAATACATAAAGTTTTCATATATATATATAGTTAAAATGGAATGTGATGGACAGCTGAAATCCAAATTTTAAATCATATGTTCAACGCGAATGCTTTCAGAAAAGTGAAAATAGTTTTCAATACAGACAGAAAAAGGGTTGTAAATAATCAAAACAACACCTGAAGTGACAAAACAATGTGTTTCTCAGCAGACAAAAAAAAAATAAATATTTCACCATGATAAATTTGTTGCAAACACCTTGTTGCAAATTAGGCTTCAAAAACACTTTATTCGTCATTAGGATAATAATACGAGGGTCTTTCATAAAGTAAAGAACGTTTCGGCATGGTCAAGTGAAAACAAAAGATATTAGCACAAAACTTTATTTACAAAGCCACTGGACCTTACTCTACTTTTCTATGTAATCGCCATCTGCCGTCAAAGATTTGAACCAGGCTGTTACTGCTTGCTTGATTTCTTCATCGTTTGAGAACTGTTTTCCACTCAAAAATTCCTTAAGTTTCGGGAATAAGTAAAAATCACTTGGTGCCAAGTCAGGGCTGTAATCAGGATGATCAAAGATGGCCTCCCACTCCGATCTTCATCATGCATGCTGGTCCTTCCTTGATTAAACATAATGCATCATTTCCTCACTGATGACTCGTTCATTGCAGTATCACCATAAACATTCTTTATTTTTCTAGAAATTTCAGTAGGCTTAACTATTTACGCATTCAGAAAACGAATGACACTCCGTACTTCACATTTGGAGGAATTTTCGATTAGCGTCGCCATTTTGAATCACTGCAAAAAAAAACAAGTAGCGTAACCATATAGCATTGAGACGCGGTTCACACTGAGGTGAAGGAAGGAGCTAACTGCCGCGCACGCGATGAGGGGGGTTGGCGATGCACAATCGTTCTTTACTTTCTGGACGTCCCTCGTAATATTTATGAGGACATGTTATTTGGATTTTCTCAACTTCAAAATACAGTGTAAAGATTTGTCGAAAGTCTAAATAGTTTAGATAAACAAGGACAATAACTCACATAAAAAGACAAAATTTTCAACCAAAGGATCATTCTACACTCAGAGGTTCGAAGTGGCAATGGAGAAATAACTGGGAAGCAAGCACCTGGATACCAGATATAACATCAAGAAGAAGTAACATTGCATGGTCTACTAACAACAACTGTAATAGGTAAAAATATGACGTTGGAAAGTTTGAATTGTCTATTTGCATTCATATGATTTTGTAAAGTCGCTAAAGTGACAGGCAAAATTTGAATGTTTAAATAGTCAGCTTATTTCCGTTGTTTAACTATGCTACAGTGTGTCCGTAAAGTTGTGCAACCCAAAGTTTGATTGCAAATATCTTTTGAACGAAGAACAATAAAGACCTGAGACTTGAAACAAATGTGTATTCTATGCAAATGTTTTCGAGATCATGACTAATGTTGGAATTTATAACGTTTTTGTGTAGTAATGAAAGAAAGTACCGAAAGTGTAAAATAAAAAAAAAAGTACAAATTAAAGAAAATCAATATTCAGTTGCAGAAAATTGATTTCCTGCGTATGATTCCCTGTATATATGTACAGTATGCATCAACAGTTATCCATGGTTACGAAAATCTGACAAAGTTGATGCAGTGTTGTCATGTAAAAAGGATAGTTAATGCAAGTCCGTAAAATGGGTGTTTTTTTTTTTCTTTGACAGAAACGCTGCCCCTGCCAACACTGTTGTCGTAAAATTACTGCAACAGGTGTCTTTTAGGTTAATTATACGCAACCAATCTTTTGGTTGCACAACTTTACGAACACACTGAATAATTGTTTTAGTGTTGAGTGAGCATATTAATTATCTGTTAAGCAGTTAACTTGCATACTGTGTTAGATGTCAATCAATACTATGAAATGTTTACAGCTGAATGATTACATTGTTTCAAAAAAATCCACTATACTACTTTAAAACTTTCAATATGTACCAATTCCTTTGTAAAACAATTGCTTCATGAATAAAATGTCCTGGTGACAATAAGAGATAGCAACCACTGCTCTATAATTTCATCTATTAATTCACTGTTCTTTGATTCAGTTATTAATTTGAACTTCATTTCTGAATACTACTTTTTATTTCAAATTCGTTCCCTGTGCGTGATACTATGTCTCAAATTGTTCTAACAGAATATTTTTTTTAAATGTAGATGGCAGCACAAAATTGGCTTACTTATATTTATTTATGCATTTATTTATACATGCAAGTTGTAAGAATTTGTACAGTATGTTTCAAAAATGTATTTCATTGGATAAATTTTCTTTTGTGAATAACTTCCTAACAAACAACAATACCTATATGCATATTCTTGTAAATTAGAGATAAAATTATACAATTTCAGACATTGACCCGTTTCAATACTAGTTCATATACAATATATGATATACAATACATTACATGAAATCTTTAACTTTTACGTCCCACGGTTATGCCGGTTAGGCTAAAGGAGACGGTAATGATGAGAAATTAATGAAATGGTGGAATGAAGAAAGTGGGAAGAAACGGGAGAACCCCGAGAAAACCCACGAGCACGGTGTTTGTCCACCACAAAGTTCACACGGCGCGAGCTGGGATCGAACCAGGGACCCCAAGCACCGGAGATGAATGCTCTACCACTGAGCCACCGCGTTCCAATATATATATATATATATATATATATATATATATATATATATATATATATATATATATATATATATATATATATACACATGCATGTATGCATGTGTATACATGTGCATGTATGTATGTTGTATATATATATACACACTATCAGCCATCAGCAAGTGATGTGATCTGAGTAGTGTCAAAGCATGATTCCAACAAAACAGACTCTTCGTACCTAATCCCTGAGTATACACTTAGGTACAAAATAAAGTATATATTTGAACGTTAATCTATATTGACCTCGATATATTTTATGAGCTATTCTTTCTACTAAGCAGTCACATTTTGCAATGTTAAGTCATTTTCTTTAACATATCTTTTTCTAAATACCCTGTCAGTCTCTCATACACATTTAAAATGGGTGGACTGTACGTCTAATTATTTTGTGTACTGGTAGTGAAGGTGTTAACTGCTAAGGACTATGTGAATCACTTACTTAGTTGATTGCGTCGATAGGAGTTTTCCTGTACAATTTCAGCCACTTATTATTTGGCCTTGTTCATCGGATTAACCTTTTTCAATTTTGCCTTCTTTTTTAGATAAATTACACACCTTCAGTCATCCCTATTTATCTTAGGATCATGGTTCGTACTTCATTCTCTTCAGAATAGAACAGCCTTTCAAACTGTATCATTCACATTTCCCTGTCATGTCCCGAGGCGGGAAATTTGAGAGAAATCGGGATTTTTTTATGATTTATTTTTAAAAATTTGAGCCCCTCTGAACCCCCTGTGTTAACGTACAGATCTCAAAATCAACTGAAAAATACTGAGAGGTGAACTAAATTTCAAGCTTGTATCTGGAATAGTAAGGGGGAAAGAAATATTTACCAATGAACCCCACAATGCCCCAGATTACCCCTAAAGATCCGAATGTAATATAAAAATTTCCTGAGATATCCCTATTTATCCTAGGGTCAAGTTTTGTACCTCATTCTCTTCAGAATAGAACAGCCGTTAAAACGGTACCATTCACATGTCTTCGTCATGTATCTAAGGCGGGAAAATCGCGAAAAGGGGATTTTTTGTTTAAAATATCCTTTTTAACTTTTTCCCCTCTGGACTTCCCTGTGTTAATGCACCGATCTCAAAATCAACTGAAAAATACTAAGAGATATACTTAATGTGTGTACAAAATTACAACCTTCTATCTTGAAAAGTAAGGTAAAAAATATTTACCAATGTGATAAGAATATCTCCACAATACCCTAAATTCCCGCATAAACAGGATATCAGGTAAAATTTTCCTGAGACATCCCTATTTATCCTGGAATCTTGCTTCATACCTCATTCTCTTCAGAATAGAACAGCCTTTCAAACGGTGCCATTTGCATGTCTCCATCATGTATCTGGGTCGGGAAAATCACGATTTTTTTTAATATCCCTTTTTTACTTTTGCCCCTCCGGATCCCCTCCCCCTGTGTTAACGCAGAAAATCTGAAAAATCTGAAAAATACTGAGGCGTGCACTGAATGTGTGTGCAAAATTTCAATCTTCTAGGTGCAAAAGTAACTCCGCCAAAAAATAATAAAAATAGGCATAACAAAAAATATTGTTTTTAAGTTATGACGTCTATTATGTTTTTAAGTTATGACGTCTATGTCTCAACGGTGAAACCATACGTAACGTGTTCTATAATGTCCCCAGGCTTGAAAATATTAAAAGAAAAGAAAGTAAAAAGCTTTATTGGTACTTTTTTAAATCGAATAATGAAGACAATACCCTATTATCACCTAAAAATAGGTGATAAAATTAAAAAAGACATTAACAAAGTGAAAGTCTTTCTTAGCCATTCCATTCCTTTATTTTTCTTGACGTAACTTGTACACTAAATTTTTAACATTTATGCAAAAAATTAAGTTATAATTAATGAATTTAAGAACTTATTGAATATGTGACTATTACAATACATTGAAACTAAAATTCAGCACGTTGGAACCACGTTGGTTATGAACCCTGAACTACTTAAAATGTTCTTATGTCGTAATTGTACGAGGAGTGATCAGAAAGTTAGGTTACAAGGCCTGCAGTGAAACATGTATATATTATTTCATACAACCAATACAGCCAACAGATAGTAAATACATTAGGTTATTTTAAGACATAGTCTCCATATCGGTTGAGGTTATTTATCGACATAGTTTCCATATCGGTTGAGGTTATTTATCGACATAGTTTCCTTATCGATTGAGGTTATTTATCGACATAGTTTCCATATCGGTTAAGGTTATTTATCGACATAGTTTCCTTATCGATTGAGGTTATTTATCGACATAGTTTCCATATCGGTTGAGGTTATTTATCGACATAGTTTCCATATCGGTTGAGGTTATTTATCGACATAGTTTCCATATCGGTTGAGGTTATTTATCGACATAGTTTCCATATCGGTTGAGGTTATTTTTCGACATAGTCTCCATATCGGTTGAGGCACTTATCGCATCGTGGGATGAGTTTGAAGATTCTCTCATGGTAAAAATCATGTCCTTGCGTGTTCAGCTACGTTGTCACAAATTGTTTCACCTCCTCCGCTGAATGAACGCTTCCGAACGACATTTCCAAATTTTGCGATCAGATGCTATAACGTGATCTTCCTGTTATCCTGAATTAGCTCCTATACGTGAGCTGTGTTCAAAATCTGTTGACGCCGTGCTGGGTCGGCCAGTACGCTCCTCGTCGGTGGCGTTTTCTCTACCAGCCACAAACTTTCGACACCATTCTGCGACATTATGACGATACATTACGGTTTCTTCGTAAACCTCTACCAGCTGATGATGAATTTCAAGCCGCGGTTACGTGTTTCGCCCACAGAAATCGAATAACTGAGTGGATTTCTTCGCGAGATCCGTTTGCAAAACGAGTCGCCATTTTGTGTTTACCTACAACTAGCGCCGCAGGTGGCGGGTGGCTGAAACTCTGCACAGTTGCCAACTTCATGTATTAAAATTACCACACACTCCTCATTTCTCTATAACAGACGAAACTCCAGAAATATTGACCTTGTAACCTTAGTTTCTTATCCTCTCTCGTACTTCTTTTGTTTGTTGCCCGGTCAAGCTATAGACTGAAGACAATTTGAGGAATCACCAAAATTTTGACAAAACACTTAATTTTCGTATTTTCAGTCCTGAAGTGTATAGAAAGAGACGCAAAATAATGGTAGAAATAAAAAAAATATGTAAAAATGATTTTGATAAATAAAGGTCACTTTTTTTTATAATTGTCCCATTGTTTGTCTAAGTAACTTTTATCTAAGTTTAAGTTAGTTGTTTCGACTTGATACAAAACTATTTATAGACATTTCTTTCACTAAAAAATGAAAATTTGAGCAATATATGTACTCCTTTCACTTTTTGGTTAATTAACTTGGTAGGTAGTAACTATAAATAAGGTTAGATAGGTAGTCAACAGATTTTACTGTGCATATTTTTCCTGAAGATATAAGCTATATCTTTGTGATATTTCTTCTTCTTCTTTCTCACCTCAACCATACGTTGGTGGGCATCAAGGATTTTTTTAAAACTTTTCTCTCCCTTGGAAGAGCTATTTTATACTTTTGATAAGGTTTCTTCTTCGTAACTGTATCTACATATTCTATCCTTGGTCTTCTTCTTCCTGGTTTTCCTTCTGCCTTTCCCTCCATCAACATGATGATCCAATCGGAGTGCCGAATAAGATGGCCAGGCATGCTGTTTCTTCTTTTTCCTATTATCTTCATGATCTATCGTCCTTCATTAGCTTCCTTTAGTACGTTTACATTCCTTTTCCTTTCGGTCTATGATATACGCCTAACACCACATTTCAAATACTTTCAGCTTGGATATTTCAGCTTCTCTCAATGTCTACCTGTCTGATCCGTAAAGCGCCACGCTCCATACTAGGGTCTTAATAAATCGTTTTCGAACGTCCAACGATACATTTCTTGATGTTAGCAGTTCTCTTTTCCTATTGAATGCTTGTTTAGCCTGCGCTATTCTGGAACTTACATCTTTTTCACTTCTTGCGCCCGAGGATATTAGACTTCCTTAATAGGGGAACATCTTAACGTCTTTGATTTTCTCTTCCTCTAGCCATACGTTTGCTTCTTCCTGTCCTGTTCTTTCGTATTTTGGTGATAAGTCGACAAAAAATAAATAAATAAATAAAAATAAAAGTAAATAAATAAATAAATTTTAGGAATTTTTATGTAGAAAAGAAAAACAAATTTTACTAATCTGAAGCACTTCCAGATAGTAAATTTGGATCGCTTTTGAAAAAACGGAATAAACATTTGTGGATTTTGAGAAGATAGAGGGAGAAGTACATGACAAACAAAAGACTGTTCAAAATGTTTAGAATAGCAACCACATTCCTCAATAAGTGGTTTCCTTGAATTGTGCAAAGGAAGGACACTCCTTCTCTTCTTGAACTGAAGTATTATTTTGCTGACTAGATGTCGTTAGATCCATGGCTGCAAATTTATTGGCAGTTCGGAGAATGAAACCAACCCATCTTCATACAGCTCTTTCCAATACATTTTGAAAAGAACCTATTATGTAACCTTATGTATCTCACGGAATTTTTCAAACTATTGTCCTAAATATAATTTGTCTTAATTGGTGGGTTGACTCTCAACTCATACACCGTATGGCGCGAATATAAGCCGCGTGCGAATGTAGGCCGCACCTAAACTTTTGACACGAAATTATAGAACAGAGTAAATCGCGAATATAGGCCGTTGTACTAAATTTACAAGAAATTTCAATTAGACAGTACTTTGAAATTTCAATTAGACAGTACTTTGAAATGTATATATCTCTCTCTCCTCTTCTTTAACTCCCGCATAACTAAGGATGATTCATGAAGTTGACCTTCTTTGTGATAGTGACTCTGAGCTGCATTTTGGATCATCTAGCGAGAGTGAAGAATCAGACACTGGTGATGCTGAAATGGTGGGAAGTGACTGTTCGTGATTTTGGGTGGACCCGTACATACAAGCTGACACAGTTTTACGAAACAAAGTTCATTTTCTTTTTACAAGAACAGCTACTGCATATAAATATTCCGTGTATATACTGTATAGCAAAGATACGTATTCCTGTTAATAAAACTATTCAATGTACAAGTGCTTTTCGTACCAGTGTAAGGTGTTAATGGTACCCAATGAAGGTGGCAATTTTTGCGAATAAGATATGTTTTTCTGCTATTTTCTTCTAAAGTCTTTGATAGTTGACAAAAGTAACTGCAGTTAACTTGTAATTGTATTCATTTCAACCCACAAAATATGTGTACAGGTCATTTTGAAATTGACAATTTATGATCTGAGAGGGAAAAATCTCGATTATAGGCTGCATCATGATTTTTTTTTTTTTTTTTTTTTAAGTATGGCCTATATTCGGTATAGATAAATCGTTCCTGCTATGTGCAATGCAACTTTTTTCTTGTTTTTGACGAAGTCTATATCATTTTATATGATCTACTGAATACAAAATAAATTATCAAACTAAACAAAATGATTTAGGATTTAGATTTCTGGGCTTTCGGCATCTATGGCCATTTAGCCCGTCACATATGAGGGATGGCATCCCTTGGCGAGTACACTATTCAGGGAAAAGAAAGAAAGGAAGCGGCCTGGGACCTATAAGTTAGGTACCATCCCGGCATTTGCCTTGTGTGTATAAGGGAAACCGAGGAAAACCTCATTCAGGAAGGCTGGCATGAAAAAGCTCCTTACACTTTTTCGATAAACAAAATGAAATCTATAACTAAAACACGAATTGTGTAGCTCCTTAGAATTCTCAAATGTCCGCCAGTTACAGAAAGAAGAAAGAACATTATACACTAAAAATATCAAGTCTTATATATTGATATTCAGGTATCTCTGTTGTTTATTGAAGTTTTCACTCTACACCAAAAGATGCACTCTCTTCAGCGTTAACAGGATACAGCTGTCGCTTGGCACGTGAACAATTACATCGAAACCACTTTAAAGGTGGATATTGAGAGCAATATATTTCCCATTCGAGTAAGTGTAAGTCATCTGCAGGACCAAAGTTTGATTTTGGATTAATTGCCTGTTCAATTCTTTTCTTACATGACCCTTGTGTGTATGCAAGCTCGAATATTGCAACTGCTGGAACTAGAGCTATAGATATGGACGCTACAGTCCAGCCAAAATATTGGTACCACTGATTGAACTTAATTCGATCAGATTTGGGAAGTTCTTCAACCATTATTCTACCCACAAAAGTAAGCAGAAGAACTGCTGGCGTGATTATCTTGCAGAAGAACGGATACACACAGCAAATTTCCTTCAGCAATATGAACTCGACCAGCTGAATAAATTTTCCAGTACCATAAATCCAGTTCACTGCGAATACCTCTATGAAACACACGAAGACCAGTGAAAAAGTGGCACCATACCAATCTAGCAGTTGTAGAATATATATACCAGTTTTTGTAACTCCTATTCCTGACAGAACATAGATGGTAGGTATTGTTCCTGCCAAAATAACAGTTCGACGATTCTTAAGACCTGGGTTTATATCGTATAAACTAGATAATGAGGTATAAAATAATATGTAAACGAAGCCCAGCTCTGAAAGAATAAACCATCCCCAAATACTGATATTCCAAAATTGGGGAAGAGGTAATTTAGCAATGGCCAGAGGATATCCTATGAATATTAAAGCTGGACTTCTAGTACCCACAGATGAAACGGGGATTCCAGTACCATCTGAGAGATATCCTAATGTAGAGTATACAATGTATCCTGAAATTAGGCTGACGGCAACACTTAGTATTGGCACCACAAACACTTCTGCCAAGAAATTATGCCTAAGAACATTACATCTTGCTCTGTGCAGCACTATACCAAACCCTGTTCCTATTGTAAAGAGCACTTGTATAGAAGCCTGAACCCAGATGTTGATATCAAGTAGAGATTTCCATTCAGGATAAAAATAAGCGCGGATTCCAGTTATAGCTCCTGGAAGGGTTGTCGCACGTACAAGAAGCACTATCAGCATTACATACCCAAGTAGTGTCATTATATACAACAAGCGGCTGACTCTTCTCCAACCCAACAGAGCAAATGCTGTGAGACATACGTAGGTAGCTGTCAACAGTACACCCATCTCCCAAACGAGGCTAAACCCAAATCGTAACTCGTTCGAAGCATTTAATATTTCATTAAATAGAAACTGATTAACAGCTACATCTTCTCTTGTGGATTCGTCCGTCTTGTTTTTGTTGTGCACATCGACACACACCTTTGAATTCCATCCTTGTCCACACGTATCCCATGAGTTAAGGTATTTCAGAAAAAATGTCAAGTAATGGAAACCATAAGTGACAATGATGTTGTAGTAAACGCAGCAAATAAGATTGAAGATTAAAATGGCAAATCCAGCACCTCGAAACAGCGGACATATATCGTAGGCACCAATAAATCCTTTGCTAGTGAATTGACCGAGCACTGTTTCTGTGAAGAACATTGGGATTCCACTCACAACAACCATCACCAGATAAGGAATGAGGAAAGTTCCTCCACCATTATTATAGCAGATATACGGAAACCGCCAAATACTCCCTAAACCAGTGGAATATCCTAAATATGAGAAAATAGATTGCAGTCTTTTAAGATGTTTGTTAGTCTCTACCGTGGGTGCATCGGGAAACTGCGATGATTTGAAATCAGTTCGTAACTCTGACAGCACTGATCTACTATCATCACTAATTGAATACTCCTTAGCTAATGGTGCAAAAGTCACAGATCGGGGGCCACCTGTTTCATTACTGTCCATGGTTACAAGAGTCCAAAGATTACAATTTTCCTCGCTCTTAATTTTTACTAGGCGTGATGGCTTTCTGCTGTATGGCGTATTAATGATTACGCTTTCCACTGAGTCTCTGTCACGTCTGAATATTTCCACAGAAGCACTTCGTTTGATTGGTTTGGACGATGTTCCACTTTTACTTGTTGATGGTCGTAAATTATCTTCCATACTCGACATTTTGTATTGCCAAAGAAAATTGCCTTTTTAAACAAGCAGTATAGTATTTTTCTGAGGAAACAATAAATGAAAATGACTAACAATTGACCAATTAACAATACTACCAATTACTTCCGATTGTTAAGCTGATGTTGTAAAGAAGATAATTTATTTCTGTATCTACTTCTAAAAATCTACAATAATCTTATTTTGAACTATTTTTTATTTTGGAAGCATGTATTTCAATAAATTGTAGCCATGGCGATCACTCTAAAGAAATTATATTAATAAATTGGAATTTTTGCTTTAATATCTAGTGAAGCAAGGTATTTAAGTCTAAACACCTCCAGCAAAAATTGTCATGAAATATTAATACAGTAAAGTGTTCTCTGCTTCTTTGGACTTGTGTTCATTAAAAAGAAAAGAAAGAAAGATCGTTCGGGGAAAATTGATTTGACCCAAAAAAGTTTATTCTGTCTTACATAACATATATACAGGGTGTTTCAAAACAACATTGACAACTTTTGGTAGGTGATTGCTGACACCAAGATAAGACAAAAAGTATAGACCAACCTTGGTGCAAAATGCTTCCTTTGGAAGTTATAGACTGCTGAAAACATAAAAAATGAATTTTAAAGGTCCATAGCTATACAATACTCTGGGACCTACCGTAGTCGAATTAAGACTTCACTTACGAACTACTATGTGCCCTATCCAAATATCATGTTTCAGAATTTGCTGTACTTCCGCAATAATTTTTATAGAGGTAGTTGGTGAGTACTTCAAACTATATGCCCGTAGCCAAACTCTATGAAAATTGTTGCTTGAGTACCTTAGGTTTCTGAAAGATGGATTTTTGGATAGCGCACATATTAGTTAGTAAGTGAAGTCTTAACCCGACTACGGTAGGTCCCGTAGTTTTGGAGCTATGGAACTTTAAACTTCATTTCTTCATTTCGGCAGCCTATAACTCCGAAAGGAAGCATTTGTGCACTCAGATTGGTCTATACTTTTCGTCTTACCTTGATGACAGGAATCACCTCCCAAACGTTGTCGGTGTTGTTTTGAAACACCTTGGATATATACTCATGTCAGAAACCACTTTCTGTATCATCAGAAAATTTTTCTGTGTCACTCATTACAAGAGCTAATAAAGAAAATTAAGATGAAATCAAATTAAAAATTAATTTTTAAGGTGTATTATTTTTCTTTCTGTTATTAAACGTAGTATACAAAGTACATTTCAAAATTACAAGTACGAGGGCTATCCAGAAAGTAGATTACGTTTTGGAATAAAAAATCAACAAAGTATAGGAAACAAATTTTATTATATACAGATGAAAGCCACACACAAATACTACTTTTCGACATAGTCACCATTCAAATTAAGGCATTTATAGCGATGTACGAGCTTGGAAATTCCTTCGTCGAAAAATTCGGCCGCCTGCGACTTCAACCACTTCGTTACCTCTTCTTGCAGCTGTTCGTCGTCATCAAAACGCTGCATAGCCAGCCACTTCTTCATTGCTGGGAATAGGTGGAAGTCGCTCGGTGCCAGGTCGGGACTGTACGGCGGATGAGGAAACAACTCCCACTGAAAAGATTCAAGAACTTCACGCGTGACATTTGCCGTGTGGGGCCGGGCGTTGTCGTGAATCAACAAGATCTTAGAGCTCAACATTCCTCTGCGCTTGTTTTGAATTGCTCTTCTGAGGTTTTGCAGAGTTTGGCAATACCTTTGAGCGTTTATTGTAGTGCCTCTTTCCAGGAAGTCCACCAAAATCACACCTTTTCTGTCCCAAAAAACAGTCGCCATCATCTTCCTTGCCGACATTGTTTGCATGCATTTCTTGGGTTTTTGGGGAGAACCTGTGTGCCCCCACTGCATTGATTGCAATTTCGTTTCACAGTTCACGTGTTTCACCCATGTTTCGTCACCAGTAACGATGCGATCGAGTAAAGAGTCACCATCCTTATTGTAGGCGTCCAAAAAGTGCAACGCTGCAGCCATTCGCTGATTTTTGTGGTCCTCTGTCAAGATTTTTGGAATCCATCTTGCACAAAACTTGTGGTAACCAAGCTTTTCGCTGATGATTTCGTGCAACAAACTTCGCGAAATTTGTGGAAAACTCAAATAAAGTTCCGTTATTGTGAACTTTCGATTTTCACGGACTTTAACATCGACTTTTTCGACAAGTTCGGCAGTCACTTTGCTGGGTCTCCCACTTCGATCTTCGTCGTGAACATTGGTTCGGCCATTTTTAAATCTTATGACCCACTGTCGCACTCCACCTTCAGTGATAATGTTGTCCCCATACACTTCACACAGCTGCCGATAGATTTCTATCGGTTTACAGTTTTTTGCTGTCAGAAACCTTATTACTGCACGCACCTCGCAGCTCGCGGGATTTTCAATTAACGCAGACATTTCAAACCGTCACAGTATCTTAACGGAGCACAGCACGAACCTCTCACTAGCACGGCTAGATGCCGACTGAGCTGCGCAACGCTCTGACCCCAAGATGGCCGCGCTAGCCCCGCCCCTAGCGGACACAGACGAAAACGTAATCTACTTTCTGGATAGCCCTCGTACGTCAAAATTATAAGCCTTTTCCCATATCCTCAACAGTTTTACCGTTTTTTTTTTTTTTTGTTTTTTTTTTTAAGTCAGTTTTGTAAGAACTTCTTAGAACTGAAAATGTAAGAAAGGTTTCAGCAATTTTTCATATTACTTAAGAACTTAGCCGATATAGTACTCTGAGTCATTATAGAAGCTAGATTTTCGTAAAGTATTTTATAAGTTTTTACGCTATAAGGAAAATCAAAGATAGCAACCAGGGCCCAGAATTGAATGATGTTCACCAGGTTATGGCGTATGCTGATGATGTAAATTTAATAGGGGATGATAGCAAAACAATTGAAAGAAATACAGAGCTCTTATTAAACCCTTGCAGGGACGTGGGTTTAGAAGTAAATGCAGAGAAAACTAAATACATGGAAGCTCGTCGGGGAAATTATGGATGCGTTAAAATATCGAATAATACTTTTGATGAAGTGGATACTTCCAAATATCTAGGATCAACATTAACAGACAAAAACCATATTCACGAAAAAATTAAATGTCTTCTAAAAGCAGGGAATTCGTGTTATTATTCAGTTCAAAATATCTTGTCGTCGCGAATTCTGTCGAGGAATTTGAAGCTTAAAATTCATAAAGATAATCATGCCTGTTGTTCTGTATAGTTGCGAAACATGGTCGCTTACTCTGAGGGAAGAACATAGGCTGAAAGTATTTGAGAATAAGATCCTGAGACGAATATTCAGACCTAAGAGGAACGGGAATGGGGAATGGCGGAAACTCCATAACGAGGAACTACATAATTTATATGGTTTACCAAACATTGTTAGGACCATTAAGTCTATGGGGTTCAGTGAGCAGGTTATGTAGCCAGAATGGAAGAAAGTAGGGATGTTTTCGAAGTCTTAACTGGAAGACTAATCGGAAAACGAGCATTAGGAAGACCTAGGTGCAGATGGTAGGACAATATTAAGATGGAACTGGCAAAAATAGGAGTACAAAGTGGAAACTGGATCAAATTGGCTAAGGATAGAAGTCAGTGGAGAGCTTTGGTGAACGCGGCATTGAATCTCCGGGTTCCACAGGCCATAGTGTTAGTTAGTTAACATGTTATTAGTCGTAGAATCTTCACAGTGACTTTTCAATTGGTGAATTTCAGCAATTAGACAGTTTTGGAAGTTTCAGCACGGTTAGCAGGAGTTAAGTTTATAGATTTGGTAATAATAATAATAATAATAATAATAATAATAATAATAATAATAATAATAATAATAATAATAATAATAATAATAATAATAATAATAATAATAATAAAAGAATAAAATGTAAAATCAAGCAAACTCGGTCACAAACTTCAAAGTGTGTTGACCCAAAAAATATCAGTAGATAAGTAAAACATCAAAATGGTTGACGTTTAATAAAACTTTAATTGCATAAAATACAGTATTTTTTTCTTATTATGATAATGTAAACAATGGTCAAAATGGAAAATGAGAAACATCGGTATATCTTTGCGCTTCAATATTCAACTATACCGTTCAATAGAATGATGAATTTTAGCATTAAAGTAGACCAACCCCAGGCACGTAGCCAGGATGTCGTGAAGGG
Organism: Thermobia domestica; assembly: GCF_964235325.1. Classification (NCBI taxonomy): domain Eukaryota; kingdom Metazoa; phylum Arthropoda; class Insecta; order Zygentoma; family Lepismatidae; genus Thermobia; species Thermobia domestica. Next base: position 21,806,627 of record NC_137463.1, on the reverse strand, counting down.
GGAGGGGGGTCCGTGACATGAAATACTGTGGTCATCACAATAGGGGCTCGATCATTCTGAACTATTTTACTGGAACATATTTTGATTCGTTCAGCCACAATTTCGTAACGGGGGGGGGGGGGAGTGACATGAAATTCTGAATGCCCAGGAGCTCGATCAATCTAAACTACTTTACTATCAACATATATTGTTTTGTTAAGACAACAAAGTGAGGATATGTTGGTAAGTATTTTAATAACAATGAGAAATCTCGAGTAAAACAATTTAAAAAAAGTTCTGAAAAAGATTTTACAATATTTACATCCTTCCTCTGTTTATTCTAATATAACAATTTTTCTTTCATTATGACCCCAACTATTATAAAAATACATATTCACAATTATAAAAAGTAAGCCTACATACTCAATAATGCCTTGTAATATTTTACAATATCTGCGTCCCTTTCTCTGTTGAATCAAATGTTAATAGAACTTTCTTTCCACATAAATTTTTGTTTTTATTATTCCGTCAACTACTGTTTGTTCCAATGACAGTCAGTAGAAAATTGTTTTTGAAATAATATGTTTGATATTGCAAGGATGCAATGACGAAAATTTATGATAAAAAAAAATATCCACGTTGTTACACAACGGTACTATACTTTCGGAAGCTTGAAATCTCCCCTGACTAGTAGCAGAAATTCTGAGAATTCCGTAACTCTTCTAGAAATTCTGAGAATTTCGTAACTTTTCTAGAAATTTCAAATTCCCTGACTCTTCCAGGATATCTCGCTTACCTCGCCACCATGTATTTCAAGTAGAGATGCAAGGGCTTGGAAAAAAACCGGCTGTTTTGAAAAAAAAAACGTTTTTTGCTGCTTCGCTTTTTTGCTTGGGAAATTTTGGGCTTTTTTCAAAATTCTGCTTTATATTGATAAAGCAGACTTTGCTTCGCTTCTCTATAACACAAAAAGTCATTTAATTAGTGGTTGATGCCGATAATAATATAAAACCTCGAAAATAAACCATGAATTTCGAAAAGATATTTCAAACAATTTTACTTCAACATTTTTACATTATGAATTCCAAAGGATTAACCAATATATAATAAAAAAAATTCACCTCCTATATACAAAAGTAAGCAGAGTTGGCAAGAACCATGGTTGTTTCTGAAAATGCCAAAAACCCGTTTTTGGGGGGGAGTTTAAACCAGGTTTTTTGATTTAGATATATTGCTTTATGTATTTATATTACATATCCACAGAAATAAGTTTGTTTCGCCTCGGTGTTATTATGCAACAACGGGGTTATGCTGGAAGAGGTCCCATAAGCTCAAAGAAGTCCGGTCAGTAAATTTCTTAAATTGAGAAACTCTCGCCCTAACCATCCGGAAAATCCCGTCATTATTTTAAATGTAAAACAATAACGGGAAAATCCTGTTATTGCTTTCCATGTAAAATTTAAAGGTCAGCGTATCATAATCAGTACGCTAAAACAGGTATTAAATTACAAATTCAGTATGTAGATATCATTGAAAGTCCAATCCAAGCTAATGTTGGAAGCTACGTAGGCAATCGATAAATTTTACCAATTTCTATCAGTATATTTAAGCAACCTTGGCTTCTTTATAAAACAACAGGCATGCAGAAATATATAATTTGGTTTCGTTTCGTATGTTTAGGCTTAACATCCTTACGTAATACCGAGGTTATCAAGGAGAAGACTTTCGCTTAAAGTGACATCCGAACCGCTACTTGGTTTACACATGAAAGAAGGGTTATGGTTCGACCGAGAATTGAACATGGGACACCTTGGTTAAAAGGTGAAAAGGAAATAAGACTAATGCAGATGGTTTGACATGTGGAAACGTCACCATGAAGTTCACACGATTCGCGTTTTTGTTCTTTTTATTTTTTTTTTGTTTAAACCAGTTATTTAAAAAAAAAACAGCTGGTGTAAACGAGCCAACCCTAAAAGTAAAAACTTCTTTTAAAAAAATATACAAAAAATAGCAAAATTGTATGTAGTGTTTTTACTTCAAAATATTCCATACCCTCTTTTTGGAACAAAATAAAATTAAAATAAAACAAGAGAAAGACTTATATGATACACTTAAAGGCTGCACATCTGGAACTTTTGGTTTTGTACATTCTTGAAATTCTACAGTTAAGTTTTTTATAACCACCATCACGGTTTACCCAGTCCTCAAGTTTTCTGAATTTTTAACAGGAGGGATTCAACATATCATTACGGAACTCCCCCTTTCCTCAAAAGAAGGACTACGGAATATATTTAAGTTAAGCTAAATACAACTGCACAACAACCATGACTGAGTGCTTTTGCGCTTCTATCGGGAAGTCCGGGAATCAACCCAGCATTCGACCATTCTGACAAAGCTTTCCTTCATTCCATCTGTGAATGTAGAAATAGTGCGTGTACTGGCCGACTAGGAATGTAGGAGTTGGCCAACTTCCTTTCTTATTGTTTCTAAATCGTTATTACTACTAATTACCAGCAGTGCCGGTTTTGCGAAGGTTAGGGGGTCGGTCTTTCGGATTGAAGCCTGTTTCGCAAAGTTGCAGAATGTCTAAAACGAACGAAATATCTATTAGCTATGCTTTTACTCATAAACTTTAAGCTCCCGTGAAATAAAAATTACGAATTTTTAGAAAAACTAAACATTAATAGTAAGAAAACCCCTCCCAAAATACTTTCCTAAATTCGCCACTGATTCTCAGTATAAAATGATCTTCAAGGTTGTGTCCGGAAGATTATTGCTAAACATATAAACGAAACGAAATATTAGTTATGCCTGTACTCATAAACTTCAAGCACCTCCCAAATAAAATTAGGACTTTTTAGAAAACGAAACAATCAGAGAAACCCCTTCCAAAGTACTTTTCTAAATCCGCTACTGATTATTTGTATAAATTGGTATTCAAGATTGTATCCGGAAAATTATTGCTACATCATTGCACAACTACAGTATAACAGAAATGTGGAAGTACGGTTTGACTTACATATTCAAAAACGTATGCTTTGACGGATATATAGAAAAACGTAAGTTTAACTTTTATACTAGAAGCTGAGTACTAAGCTCTTAGAAATAAAACACGGATGACAAACTAAAATGATCTAGAGAAGAAAAAAAATGTCGATAACTCAAAAGTTAAAATAAAGTTAAATAGCCTGTAAAATTGCCCTCAAATACTGCATTCTTCATGTTAGCTTTAATTCGTAAAACATGTGCTCCATCCATCTTGATGGTGAATTACAGAGCTAAATATGGCATTTAGGTCATGGAATTCTTATCTAACTATAGAATATATTATACTATAGAATATAACTATAGAATATAATATATTATACTATAAGAAAGCTATTTGGATAGAAAAATTATGAAAATGAAAAAAGCCAAAATTTCCAAACTTCTCCTTTTTTTCTCCAAAAAAGCCGGCTTTTTATGTGAAAAAAACATCGATTCAAAAAAACCGACTTTTTTGCATCTCTAATTTCAAGTAATACGAACCTCCTCCTAAGAAAGAGTAACCAAAAGCTTCCTCATTTTTAATTTTTTTTAACACGATCCTTCTTTTTCTCATTTCGTTTTTCATCCTTCCTTATTTATTTCATTTCTGGTCTCGAAGGGGGGGGGGGAACCGGACCCCCCGGAAAACCCAAATTTTCTCGGTGGTTTTTCAGACGACCTTGCCCAAGTACTCCACTTACATGTAACTCCTAATAAAAGTTTTTGTAATACGAGAACAAGTAATGTAACGTACAAAAGAAAATTTAATGATGAAAATATACAATATTTTAATCACCTCCTCAGGGAAGAAAATTGGAACGAGCTTTACTTGTATAACCAGGTTAATGAAGCTTTCAGTTACTTCATTGACACCATAACATTCTATTTCAATCTAGCATTCCCTGTTGTAAAATGTGTAACTTCAAGAAAACAGTAAAAACCCTGGGTAACACAAGGGATCAGAATAGCAAGTAAAAAAATGAGACTTCTTAACAAGGCTAAAACACAAGGAAATCTATCACCATATACAGAGACATATTACAAAAGATACAAGAACATATATAAAGGAGTTCTGAAAGCAGCAAAACAGTTACACAATGACAAAATCATTAAATAATCCGATAATAAGTCGAAGGCGTTGTGGAAACTAGTGCAAAGCGAATTAAGTGTAAACACTCGTAATGATGACGATAATTTAGAGGTAATTAAAAATGGCAACATAATTAAAGATCCTCGTACAATAGCTGACCTATTTAATAATTATTACAGCAACTTATCAAAAACGTACAATAGTGAGCCAGCATTGCCCACGAAAATATTCTCAAAAACTTGCAACAATACAATGTATCTGCATCCAGTTACAAATGCAGAAATAATAAAAGTGGTGAAGAAGATGAAAAGTAAATGGTCAGCTGGCGTAGATGGTATACCACCAAGTATTGTAAAGAAAAGCATTAAATATATTGCTGACTCCCTGTGTTTCCTCATAAATATGACGTTCTTAAAGGAGCAGTTCGACTTAGAAATGCATTTTTTACAATTTATTTCCATTTGTAGAGTTGAAAATTCTAAAAGGAATGGTCGCGATTGTTTGATCGCGATACGTTCAGTCGTTAGCGAGTAACAGAGGAAGAAAGATTTTGTGATGACGTCATAGGTGGGCAAAGAGCGAGAGCAGGCTTACAATACATACTACACAGTGCCAAGCATTTCGTTTGTGAGAGGTGCGGTGGCACGTTCTAAGTGCGGTTTCCTTTTCCAGAACTGGTTGCAAAGACTTACAAATATCATCTGCATGTAGAAAATGATATCTGATGGTGAGCTGTACAAACATTTTTATAATATTATAAAACGTATCCTATAAAGCATGAGTTCAGCGTTTCAAAAAAAAAAAAAAAAATCGAAACCAATATGTAAATAGATGGCGGACGAGATTGCTGCAACACCTAAGTACCTTTTCTTTAATCATTCTTCCGATTCCCAAACATAAGTAAGTTCATTTTCACGTTTTGTTGCAATTCTTCACGCTGACCCTATAATTTTGTGCTTCAAGGTATGTACAGGAGCGCAACATATGAGGCAAAAATGAAATAACATCTGTAAAGTTTGCCAGAATACGAAAAACACTTCACCGGTTAAATTTCTTTTATTCTCATAGCTGTCCGCGGAACAACTCTCATCACCCGTTTCATCATCATTGTCACATGATACAGAGAAATTAAACGATGGATCAATGTCTTGAGGAACAGTCATCGTCACTGATTCCTTCTACAAGCCGGTATATTTCACTCCCTAATTCACATTGTATAGCTTATTTCTAAAGCAGTATCTTCAGAATCATGAGTGACATCGTCTCTATTACCCTCTAATGCCTCGTCTTGACTACAACCGCCAATTGCGTCTTGTACGATATTTGTACGTTGGTAACTGGACATAGATCGGTGCTTGTTCAAGGCTCGGATTTTAAACCTTTCAATAATATACTTGGAATAACATTCTTTCTCAGTTTGCGTGTAAATAATTCTCCTGGTATTAGCCAGAAGTGGATCTAGACGGTAAAAACTCAGGGGGGGGGGAGGAGTCAGAACCCAGACTATGATATGTATATCATGTTTCCTAAAAACTTTCAAAAATATCTAAATAATAGCTTAAATCAATGTTGTCGCTCAAAAACTGGGGGGCCTAGGCCCCCGGCCCCGGTCTAGATCCGCCACTGGCATTAACTTTTCTTTTAGTAAACTTGACTTCTCGAAGGCAGGCTCAAGATGTTTGGAACACGAGTGATTTTATTTGGTACATTTTTTCCCATTGATTTTCTTGAGCCATAATTTATATCGACCTGATGATTTCTCACGACTTAGAAACATAAGAAAAGATACTTTACGTCCTCAGCTTCAATTGCACAAGAATTACAACCGAAAACACAGCAGGTGTTAGGCATTTCTATTTCACTTCACAGACACAGCACGCGCTGTACTAACACGTGTTTTCTACTTCACACTAGTGTTCTTTTCAGAAAAAAATCGGGGGGGGGGGCACTTAGTATTCGGAGAGGCACATTATTTTTACACAATACTATTATATTTATTACATTATAGACGTATTATTTTGGTCTCCTCCGGGGGAATCTCTCAGAGCTCCGGAAGACAGTGCCACCATAAAAACATGTCTGGAAGAAACACTGTTTCACACAACAAACGTAATTACTGCTCTCTCTCTACTCTTTTTTTTATACTAATGCTATAGGAAAAACAACTTACAAAAACTTCCCTCAAGAATTCAACACAGAGCAACTAACAAATCCAAAACACAATCTATTAAATCCAATGCACTATTAAAGGTTTATCAGCTGCGTACAAGGGAGTGGTTGCTGACTCACATTGAGTTTCTCGCGTATCCCACCAATGACGTCAGCATTTACGATTCATCAGAAACAAATGTCTGTAGAAGCTGAACGAGACGGCCTATCAAGATATTAAAAAAATACGGATCTCTTATTTTTTGTTACTCTTTCTATTGCACCAAACTTGTTTTTAACTCGAACTGCTCCTTTAAGTGGAGAAATCCCTAGTATATTAAAAATTGCAACAGTAAAACCAATATATAAAAAAGGCGACAAATCAGAGCTTGAAAATTATAGGCCTATTTCACTTCTCTCAACTTTCTCAAAAATTTTAGAAACTACAATGAGTATCCGGCTATCATCCTTTTTACTTAAACATGATCTAATAACACACGAGCAACATGGCTTCCTAAAAGGGAAATCAACGGAAACAGCAATATATAATTTTGTAGAAATTGTACATAAAAGTTTAGATAGTAAGGAGAAATGTATAGGTGTTTTCCTTGATCTTTCCAAAGCATTTGACTTAGTGTCATATAGAAATCTTCTTTCAAAGCTCCAAGATTATGGAATAAGAGGCATTGCGTCCAAATGGTTTAAATCGTATCTGGAAAATCGGCAGCAAGTAGTAGAAATTACATACAGTAACAAAGATACAAACCAAACTACATACTACACATCGGGAAAACAAGAAATATCATGTGGAGTGCCACAGGGATCCGTATTAGGGCCATTATTATTTTTGATATACATTAACGATCTACCATGTAATATTGCTCCAGCAGAACTATCCCTTTATGCAGATGATTCTACTATCATAGTAAAAGGGAACACAAATGAGGATGTTGAACGTAATGCAAATGAAATCCTTCATAAACTATCTCAGTGGATTAAAGAAAATAAGCTTAAATTAAACATTGAAAAGACACAAGCAATCAATTTTCATCATATGCGCAACAAACATACGCAGCCTGTTAATATTTTAATTGAAAATAACGGAATAGACTATGTGAACTCAACTAAGTTCTTAGGAATCTGGATAGATAAAAATCTCTCCTGGGATGTACAAATAACTAAGCTTGGTAAAAAATTAAATCAAATTTATTTCGCAATTAAAGTACGTACTTAAAAATGTTTTAAAAGAGTCTACTTTAAAAACGATTTACTTTGGATTATTCCAGTCAAATTTAACATATGGCATTATATTTTGGGGAAATACACACAAAGTCAAGGTAATTTTTACAATACAGAAAAGAATAATAAGAATGATGGCGGCCGCTAAACCAAAAGATCACTGCAAACCAATATTTAAAAAATTTCGTATACTCCCAGTACCTTGTTTGTACATTTTAAATCTAGTGATATTTGTAAAGAGACACCTACAAGGTGTCCTTACGCGAGTAGGACAGCAACATGATCATGATACAAGAAACAAACAAAACTTTTCCATTGTAGAACACAGAACCATATTATATGAAAAAGGGTGTAAATACGCGGGTATCATGCTATACAATAAACTTCCCAAAGATATAAAGACTCAGGAATCTGTTGCTAAATTTAAAAAAGAACTACAGAAATATTTATTAAAACACTGTTTTTACTCGATAGAGGAATACACGAATTGCTAACAGAAACAACAACAACAACAACAACAAAAAACTACATTATCTACAGTAACCAGTGTCGTTGCTTGTTTTTAACATTTGATATATATTCAAGGATTTCTACATACACTGCAAGTAATAATTACTCTTACTTTATTTTTAATAATATCATGCAAAATGTAATGGATAAGATGTAAGGTGTAATGTTTAATTATTAACCTAGTGTGTGTAATTTTCATTATTATTGTTCTTTTTACTTTTGTGTTTATATATATAAATGATGTGTCCACTTCATATGCATTGCAATACAGTGCTAAATGTATGAAAAAAGGACGAAATAAATACAATACAATACAATACAATACAATAATAATAATAATAATAATAATAATAATAATAATAATAATAATAATAATAATAATAATAATAATAATAATAATATAGCAACACTTGTTTACAACGGAATCGCAAAGGACAGCACTATTTTTCCTAATTGGACAAGTTTCCACATTATACAGGATGATTCAAAAACACGGGAAATTTTGAAAATTAATTAATTTCATGAAAACATTTTTTAAAAAATACATTTCTCTCATTTAATAGTAAAAGAATGCCATTTTAGGATACATACAGCACAATTTTAGAACCGGTGGCCACTGGCTAACTGACCACTGGTTTGGCCAGTGGTCACCGATTACACAGTGCAACAAATTGAATCTTTGTGTCTTGCCGGGAGATAAAAGAAGGTGTTTTTTACTAATTCACATACGCTGATTACGAAAATGAAATCAGAAATATTCGATCAGGTACCAATTTTCCTGGATAAGATATGTCACATATACCATTTAGCCTATACTGCACACAGTTAGCGTTACATTGTAATTCATAAAATAAAAAAAAAAGTAGCGGCGTTTCCGACACGTGAAAAAGATTCGATTACAGTACAGAAGAAACGTATAGATAGATAAAGTACAGATGTACAGTACCACAATTCATTTGCTGTTTCAAAACATTAAGAAAAAAACGAACGTGAATGGGTGGGTTTCCTGCAACCAGCCTCTTAAATAGCGAGAGCCCAGCACTTACCTTCATCTACCTTTGACTCAAAATACAACTCGAGAGTACGCCTTTTTGACAAGCGGGGAAATGGGATGTCGTTGGGACTTTGTCGTAAACTCACCACACACATAACAGAAACTGTTTGGTGAATAACATACTTCCTAGGCATCACTAAATACAAAAAACACGCACCCACATATAAACAATAGTTTTAAGGTCGGGAATATTGACGACACACTACAGGCATATACACTGCGTGATTCCACTAGCAACTGACAGACGCAAATCACTGCAATTCCACCACACCTTTACCTATCTGGCACCTACCCCTTCCCTCTCCCGCTCTCCTCTCCACGCAATGTTACAAACACCCTAGTATACTTTGAACGCGCATTTTATTCTCACCCGGCTGATAAGGCCGTGCAAAAGACAAAAAAACATACAGTTTACGCTGATAAACTTGCGTTTCCAGAGAAAGGCATACCTGATAAGGATAAACAGTTTTCACTATGGTCATCAGGGCACTGAACTTCATAGGAATCACAGGTGTTTGTTTTGCGGCAATTTTCATTGTCGCACAGTGTTACCAGTTGGTACTAAAATGATCATCATCCTTTTAGGTATTGATCAACGCCAATATCACCTCTCTATGACTTAGCATTCCCGAAATATTGGCCAAAAAATGTTCCGATTTCGGGAGATTTAAGGAGTTTTATCTAGGGAATCGTAAACCATAGAGAGATGATATTGGTGTTGATCAATATCTAACATGGTGATCATTTTGGTACCAATTATAACTGGTGGCCCAACTGACCACTAGCACAAAATAGGCCAGTGGCGTCCCAGTCAAGTTAAATTAGTTTTCCCAGGGTCCACATCTGGATATATCGCTTTCTTGTACTAAACAACAGTACTTTACCCTGTTTTAGGGAAATTATTAGGTCACCAACAGACTTAAAACGAAAAAAGTCATTCATTAAAAAAAAAAAAAAAAAAACTTTTTTTCCCAAACCTTTGAACCCTAAGCGTAATTATATGTAGACCATCACCATTATGAGTTCCCATTAAAGACATTGGTGGAAATTTCATAAAAATCGGTCCCGAATTAAGTTTTCATTGTATATTTTGTATATTTATTAGCTAGATTTCACTACTTCGTAGACTTTACCATGCGTCCGGTGATATATCGTTAAATAAGACAATTAGCATAAAAAAAACAAAGTAATCGCAGTTGGCAGACAGCACGCACGAAAAATTTTAGGGGCTGCGTACCGGCAGGAAGACGGTATAATTAGTGACATCAAGCAGGCAATTTTCCGCCCTAGGCGGTTTGCAAGGCCGGCCCTAGGCAATTTTCCGCCCCATTTCTCCAGAAAGAACAAATCTTAAAAACCACAATTTTAAGTATGCTATTCTATCATGAACAACGAAGGGGAAGGAAAGGGCATTCACATTCAAAAAGGCCTAAAGTCCACAAACACAATCTCGTTGTGTCTTTTTTTCTTTCTAAATAATAATCTATTATGTTAGTGAGATAAAGCCAGTCTTGGGAAGTAACGTTTCCTAGTAACACGTTATGCTTTTTCCAAGGTAACTGTAACGGTAACGCGTTAGAGCCTTTCTATTTCAAGTATGCCCGTCCTGGCGCTACTATCGATGTGAGTTTTCCCGTAAGTCCCTCGAAAGAGGAGGAACAAGTTGCTGCGACCGAGATCTTTCAATTGTTTTATGCGGCAGCGTTGCCACAATGAATTATTTCACGGACTTCGCTGTACTATGTCTTGTTAGCCATTCTAAGTAGCCTACGATCTTCACTCGCCAAGACCAAACGACAGAATGACAAATTGGCAACACAGCTTAGGTCATTCACTTCTTTTCCCTACGCAAAAGGAGGGTTTCATCCGTCAGAGGTTGGCGGGGGTGGGGCCAAAGTATAGTTCGCATAGTTTCCGAGGGCACAGGTGGAATAGACAGGCTCTACCAATTTTTAAGTAACGTATCTAGTTTGCGTTACTGTCTTTGGCGTTACATTTCGGATGAGTAACTACAATTATGTTTTTTTTTTTTTTTTCGGAAACAAATCTTTTTTTCCTGTAAATTAATTTCTCAGAATGGAACAATGGAGCATGAACTACGTATATCAGTCATCGATACACAAAGAAATAGATAAGATCTTAGTACCATTGCTGGTTTTGGAAGATACAAATGAAATGAAATCTTTGAGTTTTACGTCCCGCGGTTATGCCGGTTAGGCTAAAGGAGACGGTGATGATGAATAATGAATGAAAATGGTGGAATGAAGAAAGTGGGAAGAAACGGGAGAACCCCGAGAAAACCCACGCACACGGTGTTTGTCCACCACAAAGTTCACTTGGCGGGGAATGGGATCGAACCCGGGACCCCAAGCACCAGAGGTGAGCGCTCTACCACTGACGACCCTTCCAACTCGGAAATATGAGGATGTAGATAACGGACAGATGAAAATGTCCCTGCTTAGCCGCTGAAGGCCCTGCAGCAACACAGCATAATAATAATAGTAATAGTATTAATAGTGTAGTAGTAGTTGTTGTAGTACGGAAAATTAAAATAAGATTTTTTTGATTTTACATATTCAAGGTTTCGGACCTAAAAGTAACGCGTTACTTTCTAAGTAGGGTAAAGTTACTTTTATGGGGCTAGTAACGCGTTACATTTTAAGGAAACGTAACTTGTAACGCGTTACATTTTTACAAGTAACTTACCCAACTCTGGATAAAGCAAACACATATGCACACACACAAAAAAAAAAAAAAAATAGTAATCCTTTTTATAGAATTCAATAACGAGCTTCGATCTCAATATATCAGTTTGCAATTCCAGTACAACTAGCTCTTTTATCTTTATTTCTTGATTTTCCTCCTACGTCTGCTAAAAAAAAAAAAAAAAAAAAAAAAGTTTCCATCTTTAATGATAAGGAACATTTTTTTGTGACAAAGACAGATTAGTTTTCATATCAAAACTGTGATAACTAATTAAATGGAACAGGTTTTCGTTACTGTTCAAGATCTGAGTTTTTATATTTGACAACAATCAAGCAATTCATGCTGGGATTTGTTTGACCATTTTCTTCAGCGCTGTCCATGTGACCTTAAAATAATGCGACCTTAAACATGATTTATTAAGGTAATGTTCAAATAAAAGGTCAGCTTAGTAAATGTAACTACCACCATCATGAAGTCTGTTTCCAACAAGAAATATTTATTTTAAATAATATAGTTATGGCAAATTTTGCCGCCACTCGAAACTTTCCGGCCCGTGTAAATGCACGTGTTGCACATACGGTAGATCCGGCCCTGTTCTCACACCGGAGGTCTACGGTAATTCTTGGCGGAAGGCTTCTGGTTTAATTTTTTGAGTTAAACGAATATTTCAGAAGTGCCAACAACACAAAAACCACCTTTTATAATTTTATGAACTAGTGTACATAAATTAGAATTTAAAAAATTCATATCAAATAAAAATCCTTTATTTTTTTAATGTATTCTAGTATGTATAGTTAGAAGCAAACAAGAGAAGATGTTAAAATAAATAAATAAATGAACAAGACAATACAATACGCATACAAAACTTTCATTTATGACATCTTTACCTTCACAAGTTGTAAAACACCAATAAATGCTAAATACTGATTAATCAGCCTTTGAAAATGCATCTTGAAATGCACCTTTTTAAAAATGACAAAAATATGAAAATATTTAAATATACTGCAATAGACTATTCAGAAGTAATTTACAAGGAATTAAAAGTTGCTAATTGATTTCAAAACAACTTCATTGTACATTGCTAGAAATATTAAAACACTATTGGAAAAAGATCACCATAGATTTGTCATTTAAATATATATATATATATATATATATATATATATATATATATATATATACAATAAAAACAATGGAATATAACAAATTTGGAATCTATACCGACTAAAGTAAAACCCCGATTTAATGAATTGCTTCGGAATTTTTTCCTTAAAATGAAAATTTTCGCTAATTAGGGATGTGCACATCATAAAAATAGTTCCACTAAGATGTACAGGGTGGCCCAAAATTTATGTATACGATGTTTCAAAGACTACGGTAAATATGTTAGCATCATACCCTTCTCATTCCTTTCCTTACAAGAATTTTAATCTCTGTTCTCCGTTGCATGGTCTACTAATGCACCATCCAAATCGATATATGCCTGGAGACGAACAGTAACGTTGTCCAAATCGTTACATGCCTGGAGACGAACAGTAACGTTGTCCAAATCGTTACATGCCTGGAGACGAACAGTAACGTTGTCCAAATCGTTACATGCCTGGAGACGAACAGTAACGTTGTCCAAATCGTTACATACCTGGAGACGAACAGTAACGTTGTCCAAGCAGCTTGACAGACCCGTGCTGGTATTCTGTGGAAGTCTTCGGGATAGCTTCCAGTAGTTTTGCCAAATTTCGTATGTGATGTCCCTTTATCATTTAAAACACCCCATAAGAAAAAGGCAGGTGGTGGCAAATCGGGGGATCGAGGTGGCCACTTCACAGAATGCAAACGCGCACAACGCACACCCTGTTCCAAACAGTCGTTCTTTCAGAAAAAATGTTCCGGGGGCCACACTTAGTATTTCGGAGGAGCACTGCTGGTACTATTATATTTATTATTATATTATACATATTATTTTGGTCTCCTCCGGGGAGCAATCTCAGAGCTCGGGAGGGGGGAGGGCATTGGTCCCCAAAAACATGTCTGGAAGAAACACTGGTTCCAAAGACAACCTTTCCACCATTCTGTCTCGCATACTCTGACGATTCCAGTAAACGTTATCCGCATTCTCAGGCTACACAGTGTTGCCATATCGATATATTTTGTCCTGAATTACAAATACTACCTCAGTCAAACATCATATACATACTTATGGTTCACCCTGTATAATATGGAATTTAATATTATAAAATATTTTGTGATTTAAAACAATAAATCTAAATGATTTTAATTTGCACTTTTAAGGATTCTTCATTTAAAGAAATTATAAATTTAACACATTTAAATGAGCATAGAAAACACCTTTCTTCAAAGAGGTTATGAAGTGATAAACCACTAAGTCTAACCTACTGATGTCGAAAATATTTGCACTATCAGTATTTTCACCCTCCTAAGACTTAAGACAAAAAAAAAAAAAAAAAAAAAAAAAAAAAAAAAAAAAAAAAAAAGACTCCAGAGCAAAAATGATCAAACATATCAAAGTAAAAAGTAACAAATGCCTAAAGAAACAGAATTGTTAACATCAACATTTTTTAGCTTAGAATAATAATATCGATTCTGGTGTCAGTCGATTGTTATGGAAATATTGTCCTAGTTTTTTTATTGATAGATATCGAAATACCCATGTATAAGAGGACTTACTAATTCTAATAAATATAGGTATGGCGTCCCGTAAGCTAAATATATGAATCCTTTCTATTTGCTAATGATGCTTCTTCCGCTTTTTTTTTTGGGGGGGGGGGGGTGCGGGAAATTTACTAATATCTTCTTTTTCCTAACTCTTGTCCGGGCAAGATATTTTTGTAACGTAGACGGCAACTGGGGCCTTAGCAACTCTATTACCCTTACCAACTCGATATGTTCATGACTTTAACTTCGACTAAAGATAGAAGAATTCAGAATTTTATGTCATCGAAATATTTATGGTTATTGAGAAATCGAATATATATATATATATATATATATATATATATATATATATATATATGAAGCTACTGGGCCTGGGAGGCTTCGCTTGCCCGGATACGGGTTAAACGTGATTTAAATGCATTATGTTGATGGCGTTAGTTTTTAGGACCAAATTAATCTTTCTTTAAATGAGGGAATTCGTTAAATACGGGAACGTAAAATTGGGGTTATACTGCAAGTGATTGCTGCGTGAGATATTGTTTATACCGGCATTAGAGGTCTGCACGGGCTCGGGTCGAGTCCGCGGGACTAAGTCCGACCCGGCCCGCGAGCCGGACTCGGGCCTACAAAGCATATATAACTTCGGGCCCGGGCCAGGCAGTAAATTTTTAAATATACAACCACATTTCTCGGGCCTTTTCGGGCTTAACTTTGTAAATATACTGTACAACGATATTTATTGGACCGTTTTTTCTGGGTAACTTTTAAAGCACAACTGCAAAATTAAACATCTAATTGCTGTAAATAAAAATACAATTTTGCGTCAATTATTAAGTTTCAGTTATTATTATTCGGGCTTTTTTCGGGCTCATTTGATTATCATACGAGCTCAGATCTAAATACTAGAACACATTTCGGATTCGAGTCGAGTCTTATGTTATAAATTCACGGGTCGAGCCGCGCCCGGGCTAAATATTCCGGCCCATGCAGACCTCTAACCGGCATAATTTGAAGCCCCGTCCCTCAATTATGACGTCATATAACTGTCACTGGGATATGCAGTACCACAAAGAAATAATAATCTTAACGAGCCCGGTGGCTCAGAGGAACAGTGCTCATCTCTGGTTTGGGGAATCTGGATCGACTCCAGCCCAAGTAAGTTTGTAGTAGACAATATCGAATTTGTAGATTTTCTCAGTGTCCTCCCACATTCTTATTCCACAAATTCTTTCATAACATTCACTTCCATTAACCATCCGTCTCCTTTAGTCTAGAAGGCATACGTGGGACGTTAAACTGGGATTTTTTCATTTAATTTTCAACTAATCGAGTTTCATAAGGATCTTCTAAGTACTTCATGGGTACAGAGCCTGAATTTTGACATTTTTCATTGTTTTACCGTTATTTTGAAAACTGCAAAGGAACAAGAATCCACAGTTATCTCTTCTTAATGTTTTTTGTTTATTTATTTTTATATTAAAGAATATGAACATAAAACAAAATGGCAGATGCTAACTGAAATTAATAAATAATGAACACTAAGAGTATTCGCTTTTGATATCTAATTTTTTTTTTTTAATTTGTGACCAGAGGCTTTTAGTTGCATTACAAACTCACAAACTCTACTACAAAAATATTATAATTGCGAAATCATTCAATTACGTAATCTATAATATGATAAAAATTAATGTTTTGTTAACGGAAAAAGCTGAAAATCTGTAGAGACCTGAGGCTTTTCATTTTTATTTGATGTTTTATTACAATAATATTCTATCTAAGAATAACAGCAAAGCTTATAAAAAAAATATTAGCTAGGTGAAATCTTTGGACAGGATAATTGTGAATAAAAAAATAACTCTTTGATGAGTGCCGTGCCGTGGAAAATCAGCGCTTGGGGCGAGAGTGTACAACGGTGTCCCCGTACATATCAATAAGGTCGACAGAAAAGGAACTTTTCAAAAATACTCTGCTTTTCCCTGATTTTGAGCACTTTCTATTACTTTTTTTCCTTCCATTTTATATGTGCACATGCATTTTTCTAACATGAGTAACATTTTTCCTCTCTTTTTCTTTCCTTCTTTTCTTTTCTTTTTCCCCTCCCGAATTTTTCGCCCCCGTACTTCAGCGCCCAGGGTCGTCGCTCCGCTCACCCCCTTTCCTCTCAGCGCACGGCACTGTCTTTGATTATGATTGTCTCAATAAAAAAAAAAAAAAAAAAAAAAACATAATTACCATGTTCAATAGAGATAAATGAAACATGAAAACGTGTTATAGAAGCACACAATCATTATAACAATAATATAATTGTAAATAAATAAGCTAAAATACATGAAAAATACATATAACACTTTACAAAACATTTCACTACAGTTCTAATACATGCCTTACATTAGATATACACTTATAATATGCCTTAGAAAATGCTTCTGTATGTCAACCAGACTTTTTTTTCCTTTCTTTTCTTTATAATGATATTAGTGAAACTTTCTCAGTAATACTGAAGATTTACAACACAAGCTCCTTCTGAATCGAATGCAGTGTGTGGGCTGACTTTTGCAATCTTTCCTTTTCCTCCTGCGTCAGTGACTGGTTCACGATATGTGTCACGCCATTCTCAGCAAGTACACACGGTACAGATAAAAACACTTCGTCTTCTATGCCGTGAAATCCCTAAAAAAAAAAAAAAAAATACAAAAAATATTACTGTTTGAGGCACAATCTTTAATTTTTAAAAGAAAGAAAAAAATGGATGTGAATATAGGACAGCTCAACAAATTGGTGGTAGAATATCTAGCAACAAAGAGAAAAGTCTGCAATTCGATGACATTGTTTTAAAACAGCATTCACCACTTATAACGATGAATATTATATCTTCCAGTATATTTACACTCATCGAAACATACAAATAGTTTTCAAAATATTTACTTTTTATTATTGTTTTTCTTTTACGAAAGAAAATGTCAAATTATTTATTATATGCTGAGTGCAGAAATCCGAATCCGCCATAGGCTGCCGAAAACAAACAAACAACAAAAAAGAACATTAAAGGTCCATAGTTCAAATACTATGAGACCTACCGCAGTCGATTCAAGACTTCACTTAGGAACTAATATGTGTGCTATCCAAAAATAAATGTTTCAGAATCCTAAAATACTCACGCAACAATTTTTATAGAGAGAGTTTTGCTATGGGCATATAATTTGAAGCACTCACCAACTACCTCTATAAAAATGGTTTCGGAAGTACCGTAGGATTCTGAAACATGATTATTTGGATAGAGCGCATACTGGTCCCTAAGTAAAGTCTTGACCCGACTACGGTAGGTCCCATAGTTTTGGAGCTATGTACCTTTAAAATTTATTTTTTCATGTTTTCGGCAGCCTATAACTTCCAAAGGAAGCATTTTGCACCAAGGTTTGGTCTATACTTTTTGCCTTTGTCTTACAACCGAAGTTGCAAACCAAAATGGCGCAAGCATATAGTTTGAAATGGTCCGTGTTAAACAGTTTGTTATACAGCTAAAATAACGTCAATATTACAAATAGTAACACCAGAAATGTCCACACTCTAAAATTTGTATTAAACAAAAAAGAACTACAAAGCAATACTTGTATCAAATAAAACTTCGTATTAAACTGGAGTTCGAGACAGTTCTTATCCCGATGCCATTTTGCCTTGAACTCAAGGGAATAGTGGGGATTCAAAATTTATATCAAAAACATATTTCACGCCACAACAATGAATTCGTTAATTATTACATTTAAGTATTATCTGTTCTGTATTGTTACGTATTTTCTATGGTTTCTATCATAACTTTCAACATAAATCATACAAGGCCATTGAGGAAACAAATGGGGTTCGAAACGAGATGGCGTCAGAATTCGATGGATTATTTTGAACTCCCATTTCGTGCAATTATTTTATTTCATACAAGTGATATCTTAGATTCATTTTGTTTTGTACTCAATGTTTATAATGTGTGGACATACCTGGCGTCAATGCATTTATTATCTTCAACTTATCTACTTTGTAGCAATGTATCATTTGGTGCAATACAAGTAGAAAGTGGATCCAATTGACTAAGGATAGAAGTCAATGGAGAGCTTTTGTGAACACAAGTATTGAACCTCTGGGCTCCAGAGGCCATAGAGTTAGTTATATCATTTAGTGCAGACGAATTCCGGCTTATGCCCGCGCCTCTTGGTTGCGACTTGTGCTGTGACTAAAGATATTTAGTGCAATATAATATAATACACTTTTTCTACTTTGGGACAATAATAGTGCAATGGTCGACTTGGCCAAAGTGCTGCGATTGTAATATTAAAAACCACACCATTTTTATGAATGAATGAAGAACAAGCTTAAAAAGGAAATTCATGAAAGCTATGTCCGACGAAAGACTTAGAATAGCACACGAGGAGGAAATCACATGGAAGCGAGAAAACGGCGATCACGTGAGAAGAAATTACAGAGGAGTAATAACAACACTAATACATATATTCCACATGATTTTCAAGGAGATATCTGTAATTTAATAAGCTTGTTTATTGGTATTTCATCCGTTTTATTTATTTTACGGTTTTCAAACGCACTAACTATGTTACTGTAAAACTCTGACGATGAACGAAGCCAGTGCGTTTGAAATCCGTAAAATAAGTAAAACATGGATGGAATACTAAACAGTAAGTTTATTTAATTGAACAGTAATGTAGTTTCACGATTAAACCTTCATTGAAATGGGTACCTAACGAAAAAAAAAAAGGAGTTAAATTTTTCGCAAAGAACTAGGACTGTTCCATTTGAAATAACTTTTTGAACTGTTGAATTTTCACCATTCCGTTTCAATTGAAATATACATCCATAAAGGAAGGGATTTCATATAACCTTTCCAATATTTCCGACCAATTTATTCCCTCCGTGCAAAAAGCGGGTGTTCAGCTAGTATTGCAAAAACATTCATTTGATCTCAAGTTCAGACTTGTCTTTCATCTGTGCATCAGAAATAACATCTTCAGTGTTAAAATATTTCATTTGTTACTGTGATATTTTTTTCTGATTAGAAAATCTTGAGATTTGTAAGTCTCATTAATTGTTTTTTTTTCTGTATGCAAATTAATACGTAGTTTATTATCTAGAAATACACCTAAATCGTTTACCTGTGTAATCCTTTGTATCATTACATTATTTATAAAATAAGCGAAATAAGGAAGTTCTCTGGAAAAAGTTAATACTAAAAATGTATTATCCGGTGAAAGATGACCGCTATAACTACTGCCCTACGTATTCAAATGTTAAAAAGAGTAAATAAACATGGTGAAAGGCTTAAAAGAATGTTAAAAATGGTGGTGAACATGTTCACCTTTCACATTATGGTAGTGTGCTGTATGTAACATGAGTCCTCCCATTGGTTCTACTCTGTATAATTGGTATGTATTCCCCTACAATAACATCTTACAGGAATAACACACTGCGTAAATTGAGCAAATGATTATATTATGTAACTCTTACCTGCACCAACGTTGAAACAGCATAGACGTTTCCACTGTTTCTAAGGATAGACTGAGTCAGTGATGCAACACTGAGTCCAATGGCCCAAGAGGTGTAACCTTTCAATTTGATTACTTCATAGGCACTGAAAAATAATAAGTAAACAAATAAATAAGACTGAGACGATACCTTGATATCCTAGCCGGTAATCTACGAGAAAATTCCAAAAGGTAAGTTCTCCTATTTTCAGATATACAAAGAAACGTTTATTTTCAATAGTGTTTACATCATTTTAAAGCTTACGCATTTATCTATTTTTCTACATAATCGCCATTTCGGTAGATGCAATTTTGTAGGCGCTCTGGCAATTTTAGCATGCCCATGACATACCGACTCGCCGCTATGTTTTCGAGGAAGCGCTGAGCCTCATCTTCACTTCGTCATCATTAATCATTAATCATTAATGCACACAATCATTAATACCGAACAGATTTTGGATGAGAAAATCCACAAAATTCGTATTCAAACTACGTAATCAACCTAATAAAGTACAATTTTTAATTTAATATTCCAGGTTATACTCTTTAGGTTAAGATAGACAGATTAATGCAAGAAGTGGTGGAATGTGGGAAAAAACGGGAGAACCTTGAGAAAACCCAAGAAAAATCAAGCAAATGGTAGATCATTTTGTGGCAAAGTTAGAAAGACTATTATGGTAGATCATTTTGTGGCAAAGTTAGAAAGACTATTTGATTATGATTTCAAATGCTAGATTATCTAGATAAAGAGGGTTAAGTTCCATATAATCTCTTACTGTTGGAATAATGACGACATGCCAAACAGATAGAAGTGTTTCAATTTCAAAACTTAACAGATCAATATTGTAAGGATCCCCGCTTTGCATTGTGTATTACTTTTTCGAGCACATATTATAACTTTAAACATGTGCTTTGTTTATAAACACAATTAAAAGCAGACGATACAAGGAAAAAACAGGAAGACACGAAGTCGGCCCCCGAGAAGACCGAAGACAGACGAACCGTCTAGAAGTCACCCATAAAACAGGACCAGGAGAGGATTAAACTATCAGTTCACGACTCATCAACTAACTTATAACACCTGCTCATGAGGTCGCATTGGACAGGGGAGTTCCTACCTTACCTAAGGAGATTCCTAATCACAACTATACTCCTGGAGCCTACTATGAGCTAAAGGGGTGCCTTATAAACCGTTTTCTAAAGTCAAAAGGAGATTCCTTAACACCCTGGAGGCTGCCATGAGTGAAGGGAGTTTCTCATAAACCATTTCCTAAAGTCAAAAAAAGATTCCTTAATGAACATCTCGGAGGCTGCCATGAGTGAAAGGGGTTTCTCATAAACCGTTTTCTAAAGTCAAAAGGAGATTCCTTAATTAACACCCTGGAGGCTGCCATGAGCTAAGAGGGTTCCTTATAAACCGTTTCCTAAAGTCAAAAAGAGATTCCTTAATTAACACCCTGGAGGCTGCCATGAGTGAAAGGGGTTTCTCATAAACCGTTTTCTAAAGTCAAAAGGAGATTCCTTAATTAACACCCTGGAGGCTGCCATGAGCTAAGAGGGTTCCGTATAAACCGTTTCCTAAAGTCAAAAAGAGATTCCTTAATTAACACCCTGGAGGCTGCCATGAGTGAAGGAGGTTTCTTACAAACCGTTTCTTAAAGTCAAAAGAAGATTCCTTAATTAACACCCTGGAGGCTGCCATAAGTGAAGGAGATTTCTCATAAACCGTTTCCTAAGATCAAAAAGAGATTCCTTAATTAACACCCTAGAGGCTGCCATGAGTGAAGGAGGTTTCTCATATACCGTTTCCTAAAGTCAAAAAGAGATTCCTTAATTAACACCCTGGAGGCTGCCATGAGTGAAGGAGGTTTCTTACAAACCGTTTCTTAAAGTCAAAAGAAGATTCCTTAATTAACACGCTGCAGGCTGCCATGAGTGAAGGAGGTTTCTCATAAACCGTTTCCTAAGATCAAAAAGAGATTCCTTAATTAACACCCTGGAGTCTGCCATGAGATAAGGAAGTTTCTTACAAACCGTTTCTTAACGTCAAAAGGAGATTCCTTAATTAACACCCCGGAGGCTGCCATGAGCTAAGAGGGTTCCTTATAAACCGTTTCCTAAAGTCAAAAAGAGATTCCTTAATTAACACCCTGGAGGCTGCCATGAGTGAAGGAGGTTTCTCATAAACCGTTTCCTAAGATCAAAAAGAGATTCCTTAATTAACACCCTAGAGGCTGCCATGAGTGAAGGAGGTTTCTCATATACCGTTTCCTAAAGTCAAAAAGAGATTCCTTAATTAACACCCTGGAAGCTGCCATGAGCTAAGAGGGTTCCTTATAAACCGTTTCCTAAAGTGAAAAAGAGATCCCTTAATTAACACTCTGGAGACTGCCATGAGCTAAGGAGGCTCCTTATAAACCGTTTCCTAAAGTCAAAAGGAGATTCCTAATTAACACCCTGGAGGCTGCCACGAGCTAAGGGGTTCTCGTACATACCTAACATTAAAACCTTCATCATCCTAGGCTACTTTATGTGTACTAAGGACTTACTTGGAAACATTTATATACTGTATTCACAAGAAACTTCGTACATTGTTTTATAGAGCATTATTTTTATAATCAAATTGGTGAAAGGTTAATTGCGGACTATTATTGACTCTACCAAAAGAACATTTCATTATATAGTCAAAGGATTTCTGATGCTTACCTTTCCACTACTTGCTTATGTATCTCCGCCCAATTTTCCTGGTCATCTGCCAAGCCAATATTTGGGTTTAAGTCTCGCAATCTCACACCAGCTACATTTACTCCTGACCATACAGGAACTGAAAAAAAATAGTTATCTTGAAATAAACTGAATTTATTAATTATGAATCAGAAATATATTTTGTTTGGAATTTTGGTGTTTAACGTCATCTTTTAGTAGTGAGGCTACTGTTAAGTAACATCAGAATTCGTAGTTTGGGTTCCAAACTGTACGTAATTCCACTAAGAATCGAACACGGTTCTCTCGCACCCAAGGCCAGAACCATATTTAGTCACGCGGGAGCCTTTTTATGTACGACAACTGCCAGAAATAAATTTCCTAAGATACATTATTACCGTTCTCGAAGTTATAACAGTTAATGTTCCTGCATTGCGTGCAGAAGAGCCAGATTCGATTCCCGGTGGCCTAAATATATTATAGTTTAAATTCCATGTTAACCTTATAACGATAACATTTATAAATATGTTTATATTGATATGGACAAGTCCGTATAGAATGATATCATTTTTCTTTATGGCCAGACTTGAACATTTAATTTGCTAAGTTTTTTGGCCAAACATGTATAAACATGTTTTTTTCTAGGCAGTTCTGATATAATACGTAAAGAAGCCACGAATAGTGGATGTATTCTCAATTATAAAGAAGGAATTTTGTGATAAAAAAGTAAATGCAGAAAATTTTTGGAAAATACATCAGTTTAAATATATATTTATCTTGAGTGTTAGCATGGAACATTTAATGAGTAAACTACGTTTTAACTAGTCCCAGAAATCATAATATAACGAATTTAGGGCTAATATATAGATGTTATAACCTATATACCTAAATCTCGCTGCTGAAAAATTAATTAATTTCCGAACAAATAAGACGAATCATTAAAAAAAATATGATGAATTTATGTGATATATTCTTAATCTGCATGTTTTGTTAAGGATACAAAACAAACAATACAACTACTATATTGTCTGAATTGCATATCTTTTAAGTTTTCCTCAATATTTGAAGATAATACAAATAACTTCTCGTTACTAAATATAGGTTTTAGTATCTTCAACTATAATATTTAAGTTTGGAATTCAAGGTTAAAGAACTTGAATTCTCTAAAATATTCACTCAGAGACAAACAGAATTTAATAATTTTTTGTGCTAACTCGGTGTTAAGGGAGTTTATTCCTTAAAACTAAGCTTGTGAAATTCGAACTTAAATCACGTGATATGAACTTGTTGTCCTATTGATCCCATGTGAACAAGTTTCCTCGAGCTATTACTAGTTATACTACACATTATTATTATTATTCCTGAATTTGAGTTTATCTTCTCGTTCAGCACCGAGGCTATATGAGATGTGAACCTACAATTTAACGCAGTACCGCAAAACACATGAGCTCCCACCGAGAATCGAACCCAGGTCTCCCGCATTATTATTATTATTATTATTATTATTATTATTATTATTATTATTATTATTATTATTATTATTATTATCAGTAGTAGTAGTAGTAGTAGTAGTAGTAGTAGTAGTAGTAGTAGTAGTAGAAGAAGAAGAAGAAGAAGAAGACGTTGTTTTACTTTCAGTCTATTGTATCAAGCTCTATATTAGTATTCTATAAATGTTATATTTTTGCTAGTAAGCTGTTAGCAGCACTCACAATAAAGTTATTATTATTATTAACATTAATATTATTAGTAATAATAGTGACGTGAACACCTCATTGTATAAGGTTTTAGTAAGATCAAAATTAGAATATGCATACCCAGTATGAAACTCATTCTCAAAAACAAGAGGGAATAAAAAAAAATGATTATGTTTTAAAACCATATGTGATCTTACCACTCATAATTAGCACTATTTTTAAAACTTAAACTGAAAAGCATATGCGCGTTACATGATCGGACACTAGCACAAAACTTTAAGAATAATAAATTGTCCAACGCTTACAGAGTTCAAAATTTTCATTGTAAGTTCCTAATATTAGGACAAAATAAGGAATGAAATAACGTAATAGATATAAAAGGTCAATTTTAGGTGCGTTGGTAAAAAAAACTATAATTGAAAGAATCCCAGAAAATTAACAAAATAATGTTACGATAATTGTATTTTCGTGTATTTAAATGAAGTATAGAACATGTGATAAACGATTGACATGAAAACTATCATTGATTCGAAGCTGCAATAAGTAAGCAAACATTTATTTATATTTTAATATTTGTACATTTGAATGTATTAATTTCTGATCTTGACAAAGTGGTCTTTTTGACTGATTACTGTCCCTAACACTATAAATAAAGATGATGATTATGATGATGATGATGAACAAGAAGATGGAGCAGAAAAAGATGGAGAAGATGAAGGAGAATAAGATTATGATGAAGATGAAGATAATGATGATGATCAGAGGCAGATCTGGAAGGTAAAAAGTGAGGGGGGGGCAGTCAGAATCCTAACCATGATAGGTATATCATGAGTTTACCATAAACTTTCAAAAATATATAAATAATAGCTTCAAATATTTTTGTAACTCAAAAAACTGCCCCCCCCAAAAAAACGGTCTGGGCTAGATTCGCCACTGATGATGATGGTGATTATTATTATTATTATTATTATTATTATTATTATTATTATTATTATTATTATTATTATTATTATTATTATTATTATTTCATTCAATTTAATTTTTAATCGTCTCCATCCAGATTTCTACAGGGATTCATCGTTCTTGTACCAAGTTTTAAAGTAACAAGAAAACAAGAAACTAAATCAAAACTTGGACTTTGTGGCGGCTTATTTGGAAAAGAACTATGAATCACAGGATCTACTGCATGGCGTAACTGACAGATAAGTCAAATTAAGCAACAATAAATGTATGACTCAAGAGAAACTGATAATTTTGTTTCATAATTCTATCTAAGTATTAGAGTACTATGAAGTCCAAAGTGTGATTTTCACCTTCGTCTCGGTTAGTTTAAAAATTGTAAGAAATTGGCAAATTCACAAAGATGTTCTCGTAGAGCACTCGATGTTGAGAAGCATAGAATTACACAATGTAAAATCAATCTATTAATTTCAAAATGAAAATAAATAAATAGGACTTAAATAGAATTTAGAGCTTATATTTAACATCCGAAGTTTATTTATAACCCGTAGGCTAAATGAGACGGATAATTACTGAAGAATGATTAGCAAATTGGTAGATGATTGTTTGCTGATAGATATTATACAATACATAATTGAAATATAACATTTTACCCTGTATCTCAAGTTGAGTGATTACTTAGATTGCCTCATTGTGCACTGTCGCTTTCAACAAGAGGAGAAATCTAACAATGTGTCCAGTTTGCAATTTTAAGAAGTTCTTGAAGAAGGTGGCACAGTACACTGAAACAGCCTAAGTAAATAACCTAACTTGCTAACTTGCTAACTAATTAGCTCTATGGCTTATGGAACCCGGAGGTTCAATGCCGCGTTCACAAAAGATCTCCATTGTCTTCTGTCCTTAGCCAACTGGATCCAGTTTTTACTTTGTATTCCTATTTCTGAGAGATCCATCTTAATATTGTCCTCTCATCTGCGTTTAGATCTTTCTAATGATCGTTTTCCTTTTGGATTTCCAGTTAAATCTTTGAAAGTGTTCCTACTTTCTTCCGTTCTGGCTACATAACATGTCCACCTGAGCCTCCTAGACTTGATGACCCTAACAATATTTGGTAATCCTTGACTTGAGATACAAGGTAAAAACTTGAAATATAAGGCAAAAACGTTGTATAGTGCATTGATTCTTTGATCGCAGTTAATGGCTCTGTTCAGCATTGAGACTGCGTATTTATTATAAATACTACCTGAAATGTTCTTTCTTTACACGAGAATTAATGTTTAGGCAAAATATTTAAAAATAATGAACTAAGTAGAATAAACAACAACGAGCAAACAATTCGGTGTTATCCTTGTTTGAAATGTCTGTTCTTCGCACGGGAAGAATAGGTTTATGGAATATATTTGAACCTCTTTCTCCCGTTGGATACGCATTTCAATAAAAATGTTTTCCTGTTGTGTAGGCAACGAACAGATTTAACTCACAGAGTGTTGTGTTATCTATTACGGGCTGTTGTTGAATAAAAATCCTTTTTCATCTACAACTTAGGGGTGCTATTGATGTCTTACCGTCACAATATTTTTTTTTCCGGATTGTAAGGTATATGTGTGTCAAGTTTGGTTGAAATGGTTGTAGGCGTTCCAAAGTTATGCTGGAACATACATACATACATACATACATACATACATTTACAGATAGACATAGATATTGAAGAGAGGCTATAAGGGCTTAAGGCATATACAGAAGTTTCGTAGGTATTCTATAACTCAAAGAAGGTTTTAACTTGTATCCAGGGAATTTTAAAATTTTATCAACTTCGTAACAGATATTTTTCAAGAAGCCAAGTTAAACAGTTTGAGAATGGAGGATTTCATATATATTTTTTCTTTTCTCAGAAGAGTTCAGCTATATGATACTAGTTTAGCAGCTAATGTAAGTCATTGATAAAGATGTCAGTGAACATCGAAACCACTTAATAGAATTTTAATTTCCTGGATACACGGTTAGATCTTTATTTGATAGTTGGTTGATTGATTTGAGGGTTCAGGGTCCTGTTCAGTAGCGAGCCTATATGAGAACTGGGATTCGAACTTCGTGGACTTCGCCCCGGAATCGAACCTGGGTCTCCCGCGCCGAAGACGCGTACACGAAAGAGAGCTTTTTTCTTTATTTCAGTAATTGAGTAGTATCCTTTAGCAACTATGAGCAATTACTAGGTGTTCTACAATTATTCAGCAATAACAAAATAATGTGTTTATATATATATATATATATATATATATATATATATATGTGTGTGTGTGTGTGTGTGTGTGTGTGTGTGTGTGTGTGTGTGTGTGTGTGTGTGTGTGTGTGTGTGTGTGTGTGTGCTAAATTTTTTTGTTTGTTTGATAGCAATTATTTGAGATATGGGCCTAACCACAAGATATGCACCGAAAATCGACGTAGGTCTTCAGTACTGTCGATAGGAACACGAATCAGTAATTACTATGGATCTCTACGAATGATAAGAGTGGAAGGAAACATACGTAGCCCGAGAAAACTGACGTACATGATGTTGTACAGTCAGCAACAAAAGTTCTTTCCGTTTGGTAAAATTTGTTTTGGGAGTAATGTGGAATGGCTGAGACGTACACAAAATTACATGCTTTTTAATTTACTGAAAACTGTACTATTTTTTTTTTTTCCAATTCTGAAGTTATTTACGAAACTAATTTATTCAAACGGAAAGAATTTTTGTCACTGACTGTACATTAAAGCTCACATAGCAGCTTCGTGCTCAAGAAGTGAGAACTTACCAATAAGCAACGATGCTCCGTATTTATTGAACCATATTAGTAATTATCATTGTGTCTTAAAAGTTTCTTACATAATTCTCTGATGTTTTCAATTTTCACAGATGTCTCTAATTGAGTGTGAACGTAAGAAATGCCCCTTTCTCAGCTTCACACCCAACTAAAGACATTACTCACGAGTAATGAAAGATTTCGGCGATTCAAACAAAAAGACAGGCAAGCAAAAATTAAGTAATTAAAAATGTTCTCTGCACGCTCATGACATTGTATCTTAATATATTTTCTTACAAAACTACAGTTTTATGTTTTGAAAAGATAATACATAAGTAGTGGAATTTTTCCTTAGATACACTAGCAACTAACGACAGACAAAATATCTGAACGGTTTCGAGAAACCTTTCATCTCTCCTACTGTGCGTCTAAACGAAAACTTGTTTATGGATGCACTACATGATATAGGAAGTTCTCTGATTGTGTATCCTGTAGAATAAAAGTGGTGGGGATAAGTTTCTAGTTTGATAATAAGATTATCTTCGTAATTTATAGGCAATTAAAAGAGAAGGAAGTCTGACTGTCGAACTACAAACTTATCCTACTACTTTTATTCTAGAGGATGAAACATAAGAGAATTTTATATATCATGTCGTTTCTGTAGTAACAAAGTTTTCTCTACATGCACCGACCGAGAAATGAGGTGTGCCTTGAAACCGTTCACAGATTTTGTGTTACTTTTGGATGTGTTCAGCAATAAGAATGTTCATCTTTGTTACGAGATATGCATTTCATGGTATCAAGTAGTAATTATAATGACTACTGAATTTATTCTATGCACTTTTGAAATAAACACACAAAATTAACTTTCGAATGTGATGTATTAAGAGCAGTGCCGTGCCGTGGAAAATCAGCGCCCGGGGCGAGAGTATACGAGAGCGTCCCCGTACATATGAGTGAGGTCGATAAACCAGCCGCGAAGCGCCACCATGGATGGCGTGAAGGTAAGAAAATTTTCAAAAATTAAGCCTGATTTTCCTTGATTTTGAGCACTTTTTATGATTGAGAAATACTGTTGTTCATCTAAAATATTCCAAGTAATTTTTCCTCCCTCTTTTTTCTTTCCTTCTTTTCTTTCTTTCTCCCGAATTTTGCGCCTCCTTACTTTGGCGCCCGGGGACGTCGCCCCGCTCCCCTCTCACGGCACAGCACTGATTAAAAGAGAGATAAATATCAACTAAACCGCAAACTGCCATATTCATTTCACCTTTCAAAAATAAACACATTTTGACAATTCAAAAATAAATACATCAATGCAAGTTATTCAACAATAAAGACTTTATAAAAAATCTTATTATCTTATTACACACTATACAAATACAAATTGTTCAAGCCCTAGCAACCCTTTCACAATGAAAATAAGAACAAGAAAAGATAAAAATTAAGCAAAAACTCCTCTTACCATTAGCTTCCAGATCATCAGTCTCCTTGTACACTACAGGAATTGATCTGTTATCTGTAGGCACAGTGAAGAAACAATACCCAAAGTAAGCTTTAAGCCTGACACATTCACACACAATTTTTTTAAATGACACACACAAACAAAAAACGAAATCAGCGTTAGCAAAGCAGGAGTGAATTGTTGTATGTAGAAAGGCAACAGCTTGAAATGCCAAAACAAGTGTGAATAATAATGTAAATAGTGTGTTCAAACTTGAGTACCAAGAAAACAATTATGCGTTAAGCATCATTGTGATGTAGGTGGCATAGCAAAATACGTAAAACAAAATAAAATATAAAAACAAGCAAAAAACTAAAGAAAAAGCACTAACAAATATCGTTTTATATAAAAAAAATTCACAGACTATCTAGATAATTTCTATGATAGTTACAACCCTAAACTCTGGAGAAAGTTTAGGGTTGTCGAATCAAGATCGCACCTTGCGAACTCTTCACTTATTTTATCACTATTTATCGCTATTTAGCCCCAGACTCTGAGACTCAGGGCTCCTATGCAGTTAACAGAGTTGGGAGTCACATTAAAGATGTGACGACTACTAGGTCTAGAAAGCTCCCTGGTTAGCGATAGGGCTGATCACGTGTTCGTCGCTAGGCTCGACGTAGTTCCACCAATCGCTAACAGATGGCGTGGAGCGGCTCAGGTCCAGAAATCCATCCAAGGGCCGTTATGCCAAGTGGGTTGGCTTTTGGGTATGCGAAAGTTCGTCCGCTGACTCCACCAATTATATTATCACTATTTATTCTAATTTCACATTGTATTCTTTAGTTTACAAAGATAACCACGATATATTCATAATATTCAATGAATGTACACTCATGTCCAAAATGATTGTCGCAAATCTATAACTGTCTTCTTGTAAGAATATAATTTGGTAATGATTTTGCAGGGTACTTTTAATACTAATACTATGTATATTAATCGGGAAATGTATATTTGTGGTAAATTTCATAGGAAAAGAATTATAAATACGAAAGTTAGAATGAGTAAACCAAAATGTTGCTAAATGAACAAGAAAGTTTTATTTTCGTTTTATTGTTCTTATTTACTGCTCTTTTGACATGAAATTTGCCACCCACATGTCTTTCCCGATTATACACATACTATTATTATAAGAAATACCGGGCGAATTTGTTATCAAATTACATTCCTACAACATATTTATAGACATGCGACAATAATTTTGGACATGAGTGTGCATAAGAAATGTGGCAAAACAAATCATGTAGAAGGGAGAAAAAGAAGCGCAGTTATGAGTAAAAATTAAGTTCATTAAATTTTCCAATTTTCATCGGTAGTTGTAAGAACAAGAAAGCACTTATAAAAAATATATATATGTAAGCATACCGGTGGGAGCTCATGTGGTTCGGATTCCACGTTAATCAGTAGGTCCACGTCTCATATAGCCTCGCTGCTGAAAAGGGACGTTAAACTCAAAATCAACTCAACTCAATATGTAAGCATAGCAGAGAGAAAGAACCACATAGCATAAATCATAAACCACAAGGAACAATCCACTCCAAGCACAAAACATATAGTGTGACTATTAGTTCATAAAGCATTTGACATGTAATATGTTCTTGCTTTTCACATACAATCAGAACCCGAGGGTGATGTCCAGAAAGTCCTGTGAATTTTAAAAATTTACTCAAATACGGATACTGGGATCAGCTAGCCGACTATTTTGATCGTTCTATAATTACAGTTTAGCATTGCTTCTCGCGGTAACTTATTATAACTATACGTGAACTACGCACGTCGATGTCAGTACATTGAGAAAGTATAAGGTCCAAATTACTTCGACCATGGCCGTACGGCGAAAATTCTAACTCAGACAAATATGTTGGTAAAATGCGAAGTAAATCAAGGATGCAATTTTTCTCTGGTATTTTCTCTTCTGTACAGGGACGTCATTTGGTTAGGCAGAGGGAGAAATTGATCCCCTTCCGAGTTTGAAGAACACATATTTTTTTAAAAATAAATCATTGTATTAAAACCTCATAATTCGCGCAACGTTGACATTTCATTTTCTTTCAGTTCACCTGTCCATAGCTTGGACTTAAGGCGAACTTAATCTAATTTGGCCCAGTGTTCTTAGTCGCCACCGCAGCAATCACTACGGAAAATTAAAAAAAAAAATATGTTGTCCTGTCACGGTCGCCAATTTTGTAGTGCTCTTTCTTCCGCCGTTCTGGTACGGCGTAGGCAATCCTACAATAAGTGTTACGGTTAACATTAAAGCATCAGACTTCCGAGTGCTGATTCGTTGCCAACGTAGGACGGGTTAATAAGAAAAGGAAACTAGAATTGAATAAAGATCAGAAATCCATTAAACACTTGCACACTTTCTCTGGCTAGTTATCGGAAATTTATTAAATACTTCTGCACATTTTCTTATCAGAAATTTATTAAACATGCATACTATTTCTGACCTATTAATCAAACATGTATTAAATACTTTTGCGCAATTTCTCTGGCTTGTTATCAGAAAATTATGAAACAATGTCTTGTTAAATCCTTGTTAAATATATTTAACCATGAAAAAGTACTATATTGGCGTTACATTAACAATGAGTGTTTGCTGCTGTAAGATTCAAAATTTGCAAGGAAACTTTATTAAACACATTAAAAGTAACTAAAAGAGTGGTTGTCATGGTTTGAAATCCAGCCTAGGATAAGGAACTTATGTGTTATAAGTAATAATTTTATTATCTCTTCTTAAAACAGTAATGGTGTTCAGTGTAAAAAAGATTCAAAAAAGATATTTTCCCTTGTTCACGAATAGCTGAGTGATTAGGTCACGTACTCTTCGTATGAGTGTTCCTGGGTTCAACTCTAGTAGGGACACAGCATTTTCAGTGTTAACTTAGAATCAGGCAAACAGTGGAACTACTTCCATCAAAAGCTAAGAACGAAACACTCTGGTCAAAAAAAAAAAAAAAAAAAAAAAACAGAAATATCGCGATGTGAATCAATGTGATAACCACACATCACTCGTCTGAAAAGCTGTATGCCTGTTGAGTTATGGACCTAGACAATTTTAACTCTTCGTACGTATATATTTTGTTTACTTAAGATTCAAATTTTAATCATATGGAGGAAATCAGAAAACTTTTTTATGACCATTGAGTATGGACGGATTAGCAGGGTAAACATATAAAGGACTATTCGTAAACTAGACTCCTCAAAAATCTACGTCAGGCTAAGAGTATTTGAGAAGTATAATTAGTTTGACACTGGCGTCATCTGGCAGACAATTCTATGAAATATTTGAAGTCCATACACCACTGTCCAAATATTCTTTGTACATCTGCGATCTATGTGGCACAACGTATTCTAGGCACTTTTTTCTTAACACATTTTCCGCTCCTGTCCCCACCGCTGCATAGATGGACACGGTGTAGAACGCTTACCTCTGGTGCGTGGGATTCCTGATTTGGTCCCCCGCCAAGTAAATTTGTGATGGACAACACCATGTCCGTGGGTTTTCTCGGCGTACTTTAGTTCCTCATACATCCTCATTTTACCATTTTTTTCCATCATCATTCGCTTGCCTTAATCACCCGTCTCTTTCAGCCTAACAGGCATAATCGTGGGATGTTAAACTCAAAGATTTCATTTCATTTTATCGCTGAATAGTCACGTCGCAATGTACATTTGTCTACGTACTTATCTTTGTCCACGTGCAGTCACTAATACTATTCCCTCAGAAAACTGACCGAGCCACCTACAACTAGAACTAGCAATGAAAGTGATAAGAAGATGAAAACACCGTAATTTTATAAGCGCAAGGAGAAAAACAAACATGCTCTCCACGGTCTGTTACAGAAAGTAGTGTGGTTGCAGTGCCGGATCTATAAACCGCAAGACCCCGCGGTGCAGGGAGGGGGGCGGGTCCAAGGGATTTTAAAGGTTCCCCTGCATCTTGTCTGTAAATACTAATTTTTAAAACACTTGAAAAAAGAATCATATTTTCAGAATAGTTTAATTACAAATTCTGAAGAACATTTTATTGCCTATTTGCTGAAGCAAGAGAATCCAACTGATAAAGGTTATTATGAAAAGGTCAATTTAACTGACAATATTAAGCATTATATTGTCAAGTCTGGATCCTGTCAACCAAATGGCTCATTTCCGAAACATGAGAAGGATAGAGGATTTTCCTCTGCGTATTACAAAACAATTACAAAGGCGGGGCAGTCATTGCAGGCAAAATGGCTGAATTGTTCAAAGAAACTGGATTATGCATATTGTTTACCATATTGGTTATTCTCTGGTGGTGAAAGTAAAAATGGATGGACAACAGGGAACAGAGACTAACAAGGATTATAAAATAAATAAAAATAAAAAATAAAATAAAATAAAATAAAAATAATAAAGCAAAAGCAAATGTCGAAATCACATTTCAGCATGTTTGGTTTTTAGTAAGTGGAAAATGGATGAAACCATTGGCTGATTCACTGGGGAGTGAAAGGAAATTTGAAGCAAAGTTTTGGAACCAGGTTCTGGAGAGACTTTTCGATATTACAGTCACATTAGCAAAAAACACATTAGAGGTAGTAAAGAGCATGATGGAAGCTACGATGGAAAATTTTGTCTTTCGTACAGTTGTTAAATGATCCTACAATGACACGGGTAATCAGTCTACCCAAAGGCCAGATTAAATATCTCAGCCATAATATTTAAAATTACATCATCCATTGCCTGTCTTCAAACTTAGAAGCTAATTTGTTGAAGGAAATTAAAAGAATGCCGTTTTTCTTATTAATCATTGATACGACTCAAGATTTATCAAAGAAAGATCAAATGAGTTTCATTATCCGCTATGTAAATTTTACAGAAGTAAACGATAGCTTAGAAAACGAAGTTTCTAGACGGGTCGAGATTGAAGAAGGATTTTTAGGATTTTTACATGTAAGAAATCCAACTGCATCCGGACTTGCAACTGTAGTGTTAAGTCATTTGAAGAAATTGGGATTCTCTGTGAAAAAATGCAGAGGGCAGGGATATGATGGCGCTGCTGTGATGAGTGGTGTGTACTCAGGAGTTCAGAAGAGACTTCAAGAAATTGAGAAATGAGCTATATATATTCACTGCGCAGTACATAAGCTAAACCTTGTCATTAAAGATGCCATCAAAAGTGTAAAAGAACTTGCCAGTTACTTCAAAACGCTCCAAGATTTGTATATATTTTTTGGACAAAATATAAATAGGTGGAATATTCTGTCATCATTGACAGGAGAATCAGGCTCAATCCAATCAGATGGGCCTCACAATATCAGTCCATTGTAGCTATCAGATTGAGGTATGCTGATGTAATGAAAACTCTACGAAAACTTTCACTGACAAGTAAGAAGGCTAAAGAGGTATCAGAAGCAGAGCGATTGGCGAAAGTCATGGATTCCTTCGATTTTGTGTTTCTGACTGTGGTGCTGTCAAAAATATTTTCACAACTGAACATCGCATCGCAACTTCTACGAACTAACAAATTGATCTTGAGAAAGCTTTACGCACTCTTGAAGAGAGGAATTGAAGAAAATAAAACAAAAGGCCATAGCTGTTGCTGCGAAGTGGAAGGTCAACCCTGTGTTCGTAAAAGAAAGGCAACCCAAAGTCAGAAAACAATTTGATGAACCGGTAGAAGATCATCAGTTTTTGGACGCAGAGGCTTGCTTCAGAGTTAATGTTTACAATAGACTTCTAGATATCGCGTACAATGAAATAGAGAACCGTTTTACATCGTTACAATAAATTCTTAATGAAATTTCAATCATATTCTCGATAGTACTTGTGAACCATTCAGACGAAGAAATTTTAGCTAAGGCTGAAAAACTACAAAAGAAGTACCAGCAAGATATTGGCACGTTGCTACCATTGGAATTAATTTTCCTTCGCACTGGACTTAAAAATCAGATTTCGAAAATTAACGCTGTTCTTGAATTGGCGGTATTACTATACGTCGAGTTTAATACTATTGACCCAAGTTATCCTGAAGTTTTGACTACTCTTACTTTATTTCTGAATTTACCCGTGACTGTGGCTTTCGCTGAAATGTCATTATCAGTCTTACAGAGGATCAAGAGTTATTTAAGAGTCTTCATCCCGGCGAAATTAAAATACCGCTAATTTTACAGTAATTATGTGATATCTTCAAATAGATAAAAGATAATTGAAATATGAAACAAGAGCACCCTAGACAATATTATTTTGCGTGAGGTACCGTTATCACAAGTCACCTAGTGCCTTTCCGTTTTCAGCTGTTTAGAAACGCGAAAATAAATGCCGATTTTCAAAACGGCTCGAAATCGAAAGCAGATAAGTGAGTCGTGATAACGGTTTCTCATGTAAAATAATATTGTCTAGGGCGCTCTTGTTCCACATTTCGATTATCTTTTATGTATTTGAAGATATCACATAATTACTGTAAAATTAGCGGTATTTTAATTTCGCCGGAATGAAGACTCTTAAGGTGTTCAATGACACAGGAGAGACTGAAAACTTGAGAATGTTGGTAATCAACCATGAAAGGGCTTCGGCCATTGAAAGAGAGATCTTACACGGGAGTTTGCGGAAATGAAGTTGAGGAGGAAGAATTTGTAAATATTTGAATCTCTATTCCATAGCAAACAAAACACTAGGAATATTTCATTAAAATGTACTATTTAAAAAACTCAGAGGGGGGAGGGACGAAATTTCTAGATCCGGTACTGTGTGGTTACAACAGATTAATATTAATGTCACATTTTGCTCGCTGTATTTGCTATTGTACTATCAGAAAATAGCAAATAAGATCAGTGGCGTTACGTATTTCAATAAACTTAACATGGTATACGTATAATATTGCACTCAAATGACTAACAACTTCCTACACCAAAATAATCCCATCGTCACTGCCCTTGAGTTCCGTCTCAATGTCCGAAATTCGTCAGCAGGGAATGAAAATGCTCACATTGGACAACACACGATAGCGCTTCCACCTACAAGAAATATTTTGGATTTGACTAGACTTACCAATGGGTATCTCAGTATTATCATCTTCGTCTATCCGTGTAAATGGGACATTAGTTGGTCCTGAATCATAACCTAATTGAGTCAAATACACTGCAAAGAACAGGGGAATATTAACATATCTGTTTCTCTGTACACACACACAAAATGCTCTTAGATGTATTAGAGGGATAAAGACGCATATGAAGATGTCAAGTTTTGATTTATATACAGTAATAATAATGTATGATAATGAAGGACAATGGGGAATATGTACAAGGAAGTTTATTTCAAAACGAACAACGCTGGTTTATTGTGAATTACGCTGTATACGTGAGGCTGAGGATTTCTTTCTATTCAGGAGAGTCACAGATTTAATTCTAGGCCCTACTAGAGTCGGGGTGTTAGTTACCCCCGCGTAGCAGCTAGGACTTCATTATGGTCCGCGCTCCTTCGATACGTCGCGGAGAATCGCAAAGGGACTAACACGAACTATCGTCAGTCGTGTGCATGCGGTTATTATTATATATTATTTTTTCCTGACGATTGTTTGTAAAGCGAGCTCCGAGGGTCAAGTGTAACCCCCTGCATCTACATGATGAAGTGAAAAATCTTGAGATGGGTGCATATAATTGTATGAATTTAGATAGAAACCGTCCGATCATTAGAAAGTGAATATGGGAGAACTATGAAAAAACATACGCGCGTCATTTTGTTATAAAATTACATGGCGAACGCATTTTATCTGATCCCAAACAGTTATCGGCGAATATAGATGGTTAAAGGAGCACTCTGATTGTCCAAATTAAAAAGGCCTCAACGATTTATCACTCTACAAGTGAGGTTTCCATCATCGTCTCCGTGGCGAAGTTGGAAGAACACGCGGCTAGTAATCATAACGTTGGTGGTTCGTGCCCACCGTGGGGTATTTTTTAGACTCGCCTTAATGTAAACAAATCACGCATAAAGGCGATTTAAAATATTTTGGAGTAGTAATTTTGTGGTTCATTGGTGTTTCGTAAAGTCTCTGCCGCTGGTGGTATAAAATTCAAAACAGAAGCAAAGCCACCGCGGATCGTCGCTGCGGGGCCGCCAATTTTTGGCGAGCTATCACTAGTTGCCCATCGGTGGTCTACCGAAGCTTACAGCACGGGGATATAAGGGGATATAAGAAAGCAACAAACAAAATATTTTGGCTTCAACAAGGGTGGAAAATTAGCTACTGACGAAAATTCTGGCAATAGCTATTCCCTTCATTTCCTGCTTCCTAAAAACTTTTGTAGAGTATAGCGGTGTAGAGAACTGGTCCAGAAATGAGTCAGAAATCTGTTCCCGAATTAATACCTGTTGGAAAATGAAGGTATGTCGGTGAAGTTATTGGAGTCTACAAGTGTCGGTTCATGTGCTGCGTGTAATATGATATGTGACAGTAGCACAAACTCTGTCTATCACAAATGCTTGGATGTTTTTGATAAAATAAATACGTAGTGTTTTATTTGTACAGTTGACAATCCGAAGGTTAAAATTTAGCTAAGTTTGGCAATTTAGAGTACGGTACCTAGCAGTGTTTCTTTCAGAAAACATGTGCTGCGGGGGACTCTATAACTACGTATTAACAAAGCCTACACTACTTGTCTTACTTTTTCTGAAGTACACACAACAAGACGTTCAATTGTCACTTATCTGTTCAAGTTTGGCATTTAAGACAGAAGGTACAGCTTATATATATATATATATAGCTTCAACACGTGCTTTAGAACATTTGTAAATAGCAATATTAAAATGTTTATTTATTTATTTATTGTATTCTGAAACAATTTATCTCCCACTGTTGGTACCATTCTACTGCATACTAATCTTATCTCCTCCAGGGTGGCACTGACCCCCTCCCCAAAACATGCCTGAAAGAAACACTGGTACCTAGGCCTTTACAATTACTGGATTCTAGAGTAGACGAGCGGCCACAATTTTGTCTGTGCCCAATGCAGACACTGTTATCTGGACCTTAGATTCATTTTATTTATTTATTTATTTATTTATTTATTTATTATTTGCATCTATATTCTTCATCAGCAGCGAGGCTATATGGAACAGGTTCTATAGTTTGAAGTAGGATCTGAAACACTATGGTGAGTTTGAACCAGAGACCAACCTTCCACTCAGCACTGGAGTTCACGTTCCATGTTACTTCGTTTTTATTTATTTATTTATTTATTATTTTTTTAAAGTGTTGAACACAAGTAAAAGTGTTAAACATGAAATGTGTTTCGAAAAGAGAACATGTATTAAAGCAACTTCCAAGCTGTTAGAATGAACATAATAAATTAACGATAGGTTTAAAAATGAGTTCTTGTACTTACCACTGGAGTCTCCATGTTCTCCAATAATCCATCCGTGGCAACTGTTAGGTGCAACATTCAGTCTTTGGGACATAAGGAATCGAAAACGCGATGAGTCGAGGTTTGTTCCTGATCCAATGACACGATGTTTTGGAAAACCACTGATTTTCCACGTCACGTAAGTCAATATATCAACTGAAAATAACATAACTGTATCACTTTCTATAAATATTAAAAACACGAAAACTTAAGAAAAATATTTGGAAGGAAAGAAAGATGTTCAATTTACTAGTTACCAGTTTTTTTTTTTATTTTATTTTTTTTTAATTTATTTATTTATTTATTTAGAATGATCCAGAAAACTTCTTCAACTTGTGTTCAAAGTATCTTCTTCAATCCTAAAATACGGAGGCTTTGTGGTGAAAATAAGGTTTTTTGGCTTACTTCTGGTTTCACCTACTGAATTACAGTACGAATTATTTCAGCTTCATCCAGCTCCATACGTATCTGTTAACCATGAGACATTAGGGTTTGGTTTTTCACTTCAAATTTCTCACACATTTATATCTAGAGACCGGATGTTAGGCAAAATGCCTATTCTTTAATATTAAAGATCTGATTAAAAATGTTTTAAAGTTTATATGAGGATTATAGTTTCAATTTAAGCTAATTTTATTTTACCTACTTCGCCCCTTCCTGCCTAAATAATTGTTTTAGTTCCTAATGTTTCCTATTCTATGCATTGTGTTCAAAATAAAACTTCTTTATTGTAAAAATATATAATTTAGTATTTCAAGAAAGGATTCTGCCTCTTCCGAAAAATATAAGTGCTGTTTGTAATGTTAAGATGCCGTAAAACTTTGTACTGCTATGTGCACTGCTAAAGTGCTGTAAAATTTTGGACTGCTGTGTGTACTGATAAAGTATATAACATTTGGACTGTTATGTGTAGTAATAAAGTGCTGTAAAAATGTATTTACTAAATATACATGGAATACATGTCAAGCTTCGTTCTTTTATGTATTAACAAACAGGTATGTTTCTATATTCTTTGAACATTATTTATCACTTGAATTTATTTTTAATTGTACTGAGTATTTATCTTCATTATTTCGAGTTACATTTTAGTGCCTTTTTTAAAATTTAAGTGCCTATTTTCCAAGTTTTTAATGCCTAAACATCCGGTCTCTATTTCTATCAAATAAACAATGGTGTTTACATAAATATACAAGTATCCGACAAGTTACTTCTTGCCTATGATTTCAGAGTCTCTCGGCAACTAGCATTCATCTTTGTCCAAATTCTTGGTAATGTAATATTGCTCTATCGCTTTTCCACATTATCATATTATACACTCTAATGAACATAGTCCATAGTAATGAAAACCTTTTGGCATAATCTTATTGTGTATTTCAAGCAGTATCAGACAACATCTCATCACCATCATTGTCATTATTATTCTTTTAGTTAAGAAACATTTTTATTTCAGATAATATAAATTTGAATTCACTTGCACATACTAAATATGCAGAGGAAGCGGAAAAATGGATAGCAAATATATTGACAGCGGCGAAAAATACATAGTTTGCCATAAATTAAATCGTGATAAACACAGTTCATTACCATTTAAAAAGTATCAAACTTCTAGTTTATATTAAATTATGAAAAACATACAGTTTATCGTATATAAAATTATGAAAAACATCTAGTTTATCGTATATAAAATGATGAAAAACACCTAGTTTATCATATATTAAATGATGAAAACACCTAGTTTAGTTTATCATACATTAAATGATGAAAAACACCTAATTTACCATATATTAAATAGTAAAAAACACCTAGTTTATCATCTTTTAAATTATGAACACCACCTAGTTTATCATATATTAAATGATGAAAACCACCTAGTTTAGTTTATCATACATTAAATGATGAAAAACACCTAATTCACCATATATTAAATGATGAAAAACACCTAGTTTATTATAATTTAAACGTAAATATCTTTCTAATAAACTGAGGAATATACGTTCACACTTTCGCAAAGATATAAAGAATATATCATATGGATTATCTTACTTACCTGGATTACTGACTACAAGAATAATTGAGTTGGGACTATATTTCACTAGCTGAGGTATGATTCCCTTGAATATGTCTGTGTTCCTCTGAACAAGGTTGAGACGAGATTCACCTTCTCGCTGACGGGCACCAGCAGTCACTATGCAAATTTTTGATCCCGCAGTGATGGAATAATCTGCAAAAAGGAAACGATACACATACTCGTTACACAATTATATACAATATTCCTAGAAGTTATCATTGAAAACATGGGCTACATTTGAATGGTTCCGGCAAAAAGTACTTGTGTAGTAAGTTAAAGGAAATATTAATGCTAATGGAACTGATAGTATAAATTCCAATATAATTCTGATTTAATACGAAAG
The DNA here is from genome assembly GCF_964235325.1 of Thermobia domestica. Classification (NCBI taxonomy): domain Eukaryota; kingdom Metazoa; phylum Arthropoda; class Insecta; order Zygentoma; family Lepismatidae; genus Thermobia; species Thermobia domestica. The sequence continues at coordinate 21,765,238 of NC_137463.1, read as the reverse complement.
TGACGATCTAAGCAACGTGCAAAATGATGTAGACAGTGTAATACACATAGGTGCAGATGAAAATGTAAACTGTTATGATGAAAGATGGATGGGATTTGTTTAGTACAGAAGACAAATTATAGCTTAAATCATAAAGCTGAAGATTCTAATAATGACATTTTAGCATAAGGAGAAACTAGCAGTAATATTAGCAATATGTATTACCCAGTAATAGAACTTACTGAAACAACAAAAGTCGATACATGTAAGAAAATTATTGTACACAATATCGAAATACCGTGTTCAACATGACAATCAAACCATTCTCCTTCCAAACTAATGTGTTTTTTTGCGTGTAATATTGCACAAGTAGATGGCAAAAATCAGAAACAAGGTACGAAGTCTAACAAATTAAAACTTAATTTTCGACAAAACACGTCGATATTTGAAAATATAGAGCAATTTCTAAAGAAATACAATAATAAACTTCCTACTAATAAAAATAATACAGTCACACTCTTTCATCAAAATACACAGGATTTTAATACAGATAAACAACTCCAATTAGTAGTACTTTTATAAGATTCTTACTGAGATTTTGACATTGTATGTATAACAGAACATTGGTACAGAGAAGATAAGAACATATTGCAATTCCAGATTTTACCTGTGCAGAACGATATCGTAGAACAAATCTGTGAAAAGGTGGATCATGTATTTTTCTTAAAATGAAATGAAAGAAAAAAAAAGTGTATTAGGTTTGAAAATTTAATGAAAGGAAAGAAAAAAAGAGTTCGAATGTAGTATAATACAGAAATTTTTGCAAAAAAAAAAAAAGTATTATTTATATGTATAGGACGCCCGATAGTAAAGCAATTTATCAATAATATAGATAAAGTACTGGCATATTTTCATGGTAAGAAATACACACCAGTTATTGTAGGTGATCTGAATGTAAATTTTCTAAGTGAAAAACTCTAAGAAGTTTTGAATCTTTACTTCAACCATACAATTTAACTCCCACGTATCGAACATTAACCAGATTTTCGTTAAATCCATTAATCATAAATTATAATAATACAGAAGTTATAAATACAGCTTTGCAAATCATGAAACACAAATTGCAAAAGCAAACATTTTTGAACAAACACCTGCAACTATAGCGAAAACAAATGAAACATACAATAACAAGGTGTTTTAGTTTAAATAATATTAGTTACTTTACTTATTTGCTTAGCTTGCAGACGTGAAATAATATTTACGAGCTAACCAACGTGAATGACATGTGTGAGAAAATATGATACTGTAAAGCATAGTTTTGAAATAGTTTTTTTTTTTTTTTTTTTCAAATAATTTTATCAAAGCAAACAAGAAAAAAATAAACTGGATTACACCTGAAATCTTAAACATATCAAATATACAACTAAATAAAATTAGAAAGCATTACCCTACTAGGATGAATGAATTCAATTACTGACAACACAAAACTGGGTTATAAAAATGTTGAAGACAGCGAAAAAAATTATAATAGCAGGAAGATTCTTCATTCACGCAATAAAACAAAGGCAATATGGAAAATTATTAAAGAAGAGCTCAACATACAAACGCATAGTACCCATATAAATAGCATAATTTATGAGGGCGTAAATATGGCAAATCCAAAGGACATAGGAACATCATTTAATAAATATTTCACAAATGTACGATTATCCTCTATTAAAAACAAAGCAGCTAGTAAAACTAATTTAATTTAATAGAGCTAAATTTTAAAAAAATGTGATAATTCGATATTCTAAAAACCGGTAACAGAGAGTGAAATAATCATAATAAAACAAATCAAAAATTCGAATTCGACTGGGACTGATAACATATCTAACAATTCAATCTAGTTAGGGTGGAACTTAGCCTACTGAAGCTATTTGTTTGTCATACCTACGATTTTTTGTTTGTTTGTTTGCTACGGGATCGACGTTCATCCTCCGCACACACACTCCTTGACGACATAATTTTTACGTCATTCTCACCCACGACACATTTTTGTTATGTTAAGCCTAACTCCATGTTACGAAGTGCTTTCGTTATCAAAAGTCGATCAGAAACCTCTGTTGTAACTCGCTTTAGATCACTTTTTTCTTCTGGCGGGCCTGAGTGCTCTTTGGTTCTATTTGTTCCTTTGAAACATGATTAACATACGACACACTACCCCAATTTTTCAAAAAATAAATTAATATGGATTTTATTTATGAATGACATAATACCTTAACTTTTGTCCATTCGAAGAAGAAAGTCTTTGTTTTGCCCATTTTCACAAGTTTCTGTTATTTAATTGTAATTGTGGAAGTCACTGCTAGCTGCTCGCAATACCATTTCCCCTCTTAATTTTGATAGAAACCCCTCCCCAAACCTCCTTTAAGAGATTTTAAATCTGGAAGACTGCTTACCAGTTATCAATGTTTCTCGTGCACCAGAAGACAAGCACAAATTAAAATAATTCCTAATGTCAAATAACGTAAATAAATATAAAGGATGAACTTATTACGTAATAACAACAGTATGAATGTTGAAAATGAAGTGTCATTTGCTTCATGAGGTAAACAGATCTGAGAATGTCATGTAGCCTAAACGAAACACCACAGATAATACAGTAAAATTCTAGTTGCAACTAATCTCACATATAAAATTGAAACTGACTATGTTTGTGACTTAGTAACTCTTGAACCATCCGACCGATCTCAATCAAGTTTTCAACATAGATGAGGTTCAGGCCTGGGATGTCTTTTAACGTTTCACTTTGACGGCGCAACTTAGGGAAGAGGGAGAAAATATAAAAATGATCGAAAATGACCGATATTAGTGTCGAATCTATAGTTTTCGGGATCGCTGAGACGAACAGTGACACTTCCGATGCCGTTTAAATTCAAAAACACCCCTTTATGTCCGACACGAAACGTTTTCTCCCCGTGTGAAGAATGGGTATTCTGCTAGTTGTAAAGAAACTAGTTGTTTCCCCACGCCTTTGACTCACCTGCACGCTATCAATATCTCTTGCACAGACAGCGCAGCTACCGACAACTGTAAGCCTTACTGTAACCAATTAGGAATGGGCATAACTGAGAGACACCTCTTGAGGCTTCTTGCGCTTATAACAAAGATTAGGTATATCTAAATAGTTTCGCCTAAATGTTTATGCAGCCCGCAATTCTTAAATGTTTTGAAGTTTGCGTATTCGAGTTACTCACAGACTGACATGATTTTGTATTATAAATAGGATATTATAATCTTACAATAAGATTCAAAAACATACTTACCAGTGCTTGCATTAACTTTTACATTTTTAAGGAACGTCAAGCCATGCTGTAAATCCATCATTTCACCTTTTAATTTATCAGCCACTACGTCCACAAGGGCGATTTCACTGGCAATTTGCTGGAATAAGAGATAAATCATCTAAATCTGAGCAATTACGCCACAATTCATCAACATCTTAAAGAGTAGTACAGTAGAGCGTCGATTATCCGAAGTAATTGGGGGATATGGGTGTTCGGAAAACTGGTTTGTTCGGATAATCGAACTGTACATGTTTATTTGCCAAAAAGAAGTACTGTACAGTAAATTTATTCATAAAAAGAAGTGTGCTGATTGTTGAAACACAGCGACTGGCGGCTTGGCCGGTCAGCAGCGCCTTATGAAGGCCCCATTAGAAGCAATGTTCCGCCAGTGGTGGCTCAGTGCGGCGACTACTGTGGGAAACTTGGTTTGGGAGTGAGGGGGATGATGGACGGTAGGGTGGGAGAGTAACAGGTGCGAGCGAGTACACAGTTCGGTTAAGCGGTCGTTCGGTTGACCGACGTTCGGATAATCGACGCTCTACTGTATTTTAAAATTTAACAGCGAGGAAAAAGACAAGACAAACTGCTATTATAATTTATTTTTTCAAGCTGAATATATTAAACATAGACAAAGTATTAATTTAAACGTATTAATCTCAAAAGTGATCATTGTAACTAACTCTAAGCCTATCATTATAACTGAATTGAAGGTTCATCGTCACAGAAAAAAGTCTCGCCGTTAGATCTTATTCTGGCAGAGATGGCCATTTTGCATTGGGCTTTTAAGCTCACATTCCTCACTGAAATTTAAACAATTACATCCAAAAGAATCAAATTGCTTGATCTATTTAAACAACTTCAAGTTAGCAAAAAATTGGCTATTTACCAATGAATCCTCCCTTGAAAAATTTAATGATTTTGACGTAAGTTTACAAAAACATCTCACTGGATTTAAAAGCTATTTTGTCGATCCATTAAATAAGGCATGTATTTACCGCGTCCATTGCTAATGTGATTCCTCATACATTGGCCAAACTAAACGTAATATTAACACGCGTGTGAAGGAACATGTTAGACAATCAAAAAAGTCACAAGAAGAAGGTATGTCGGGTTTAGCGCTTCATCTAAAACAACATTCACATAATATAAAACAGGTTAAGGTAATAGGTTCAGCAAAATCCAAAAAAACAACGGGAAATTAAAGAATCGTTCTTTATTTATAAATACAAACCTGCATTGAACCTTGATACTGGCAACATTGATCGAACTTGGGTACCTACTTTTGCTGCATACTTTGGATTTGGCAATAGTGGCCTAACACAGACACCGCGTTCTTTTTGATTTAGTTCATTCTTTTTTCACTCTGCTCTGGTCATCTCAGAATCTTTTTTGTTCGTTACTTTTATATAGTGGTATGTATTCCTGGTTTTACTCCTTTATCTCCTTTTCGTTTTAATCCTTTTTACCTTGCCTCTGAGGAAGGAACCAGCTGAGAGTTCCGAAACGTGAAAATCTTTAAATTTTTCAAGGGAGGATTCATTGGTAAGTAGCCAATTTTTTGTTAATTTTGAATATCCCCCCATGCGCCCATATAATTATTACTTCAAGTTAGGTTCTTTAAAAAAAAAAAAGAAATATTACTGTTACAGGAACCCTACAAACTTACCCAAACCAAAAATTAATTCTTCAAGTTTTCAGATCGTTAGTAATCTTAACGTTGAAAGTTACATTTGAAAATACGATAAATCTTTTAAAAATTAATAATAAATAAAATTTTAAATAAAATTATATAGGCCTATTCAAAATTTGAAATCGTTTAAAACACCATTTCATATTATTCAATAAGCTAATTTTTCTCATGTGTTACTTTGGCCTGATATAGAAGCATATATATATATATATATACAGGGTGTTTCAAAAGAACACCGACAACGTTTGGGAGGTGATTCCTGACACCAAAATAAGATAAAAAGTATAGACTAACCTCGGTGCACAAATACATTCTTCCGGAGTTATAGGCTGCTGAAGACATGAAAAAATAAATTTTAAAAGTATAGCTCCAAAACTATGGGATCTACTCTAGTCGGGTCAAGACTTTACTTTATGTGCCCTATCCATGTTTCAGAATTCTAACGTACTTACCCAACAAATTTTATAGAGAGACTTTGGCTACGGGCATATAATTCCAAGTACTAACTACCTCTATATAAATTGTTGTGGAAGTACCGCAGGATTCTGAAACATGGATATTTGGATACGGCACATGATAGTTCCTAAGTGAAGTCTCGACCCGACTACAGTAGGTGCCATAGTTACGGAGCTATGGACCTATAAAGTTCATTTCTTTTTCATGTTTTCGGCAGCCTATAACTCCGAAAGGAAGCATTTGTGCTCCCAGGTTGGTCTATACTTTTTGTCTTATTTTGGTGTCAGGAATCACCTCCAAAACGTTGTCGGTGTTGTTTTGAAACATCATGTATATATAGAGGGGGTTAAATATTGTAGAATTTGTTATAATCTCGCTCGTACAAATTAATAATACTCTCATAGTTTTATCATCTTGTTTATAAAATCACTTTAATTCTGTGAAACGGCCATTGTGATGTAACTAATTTTCACAAACACGATAAGATTTTTAACTTTAGTGAAAGTTTACCTGAGTTAGAATACTGAATGCACAGGCCATGCCTACTTGACCGACACCAACAATTGTGACCTTATTACCGGAAGTGGCCACCGGCGTATTAACTTCTGCTAACAGTAGATCTCCTGTCCCAGGCATCTTGTTTCTCTACCTTGTTTTAGTATCTAAAAAAAGAAAAGGAATTTTATTAATAGATACAAAACATTAATCCTCAACCAGTAACATGTAGCCTATTTACTGAAGTTAATAAATGTCATGGACTACGTTAAACTCATTTATCAAACTTTTGTCCGTGATTGTACTTTTAGATTATAATTCTTCAAAATGACTTGTAAAAGACAGTGAAAGGAAACTTTGAATATTTCAAAATTCATTTATGTTTAACTTAAGACTTTTTTTTATCTATAAAACTGCTTTGTAATTCTGTCTTTGAATTTGTTCCACGTACCAAAGTCAACTACCTTACACAACATCATGTGAAGTTCATGCACTGACAAACATAATGATACTACTATTTTCCCCATAAGTACAGTAAATGCATGACCTTAGCATTAATAATAATAATAATAATAATAATAATAATAATAATAATAATAATAATAATAATAATAATAATAATAATAATAATAATAATAATAATAATAAAAACTTGGATTTTCAAAGTCGTGGCATATCAACGTTAAATTACAAAGGTTAACCAAGAAAGTTCTGTCGCTTTTTCACCCATCACTTTCCAACATCGATATGTCACCTAAGACGTACCTGGAAGATCAAAAATACTCCCCATCAACATCGACGATCTTCTGACAACGTTCTGGAAGGCCATGGATTCCATCGCGGTGGGCTGTGAAGTGAAGAAGGTATCAAGTGCATTTTGCACCTCTACTACGGATTTGAACTGGCGTCCTGTAAGGTGATTGTCCAAGGAATGGAATAGGTGATAATCGGACGGTGAAATGTCCGGGGAGTATGGCGGATGCAAGTGTTTCCCATCCAAGGCCCAGAATGGTGTCCCAGGTCATCTTAGCCACGTGGAGTTTAGCGTTGTCCTATAAACAGAAGGACCCCTTTGCGATTCAGAATTGCTGGCACCAGAGTTTTGAGTTTTTCTTGAACATGGTTTAACTGCTGACAGTACACACTTGTATTAATGCTCTGACCAGCTGGTAGCAGTTCCCGATGCACGATGCCGCGAGCAGTCCAGCAAACACACGGGAGGACCTTCTTCTGGTGCAGCCTGCCTTCGGCTGTTTTGCAACCGGTTCATGGAATGGTAACCAATGATGGCTCGCCGTGGAGCTTCGTACAGGACCCGCTACTCATCACATGTCAACACCGTGTCCAAAAATGGCTCCTTCCTCAGACGAGACAGCAAAGAAACACAGTTGTTTGCTCGCGTTGCCTTCTGGCGCGGAGTCAAATCATGTGGGACTCATCGACCAACCTTGTAGTGCTTCCCAAGTTGATAGAGGTGCAGCCGAATGGTTTCTTCACTCACACTGAATTGTAATCGGAGTTCCTTACATGTCTGGCCACTGTTTGCCTCAATTGGTGCCTGAAGATCTTCATTTTGTACGTGTGTTGGTCTTCCGGCACGTGGTGCGTCTTCGAGTGTTTCGTCGCCTTTCTTAAACTTGTTAAACGACCGCTGCATTGTTCGCGTAGTCACGATACCCTTACCAAATGCCTGGCAATCTTCCCCCTGCTGCAGCGGCGTTTGACTCCAGTTTGAATTCGTACAGCATACACGTCCTTATGACGCTCTGTGGAGGTCCCATGTTCACTCTGTCCTTACGCAAGTTCACGGTGTAACTGAACTGCCACAACCGGGTAGTATGTTGGATATACCCACACCAACAACTGACCTTCGCCTTATTTCCATTCGCATTTAACTCACGGTGTGAGGGCCAATTGAACATAGACCTTTACAAAAAACGACAGAACTTTCTTGGTTACCTTTATATAATATGAGAAATACTCCGTATCCAACCTGGGAGCCGACCTAAACATTAACGTTATAGTTAAGAATACTGAAGTGTGTCATCTACAAGACCTCTATTATACAACCATCAATAAGTCTATAATACAAAGTATATATTGACTTTATATATTTGTCAATGCCTATTCACTTCATATACTTGGAACGATTCTACAAACACAAAAAGACAAAACTTGCAAGGATTAAAATCATTTTCGAAAACTCAGTTCTTTCCATTTCACCATCAACAACACGTTCATAAATATTAGTATAAGAATTACACAGACACACCCACAAAATAAATAAATAAAAGTTATGTGCACCGGACCCCAGGTATGCATTCAATGTATTTTGTTACACAGAATCCAAATTTTGAAACCCCAGGACGATTGACCGTCCCAATTTTTTATGGGCGAATAACTTGAGCGATTTTGCATAGGGAGGTCACACGTTTTCCGCCAATGAAACAAAATTGAAGTGGTCAATCGTCCTAGGGTTTCGAAATTTGGATTTTGAGTAATAAAATACATTGAATCCATACCCTGGGGTCCGGTGCACAGAATTTTTTTTTTTTTTTTATAGCTGTGTTGCGTGTATCCTCCCTATCCAAAATCGTTCAAGTTTTTCTTCCGTAACAAAATATTTACACTGTCAATCATCCTGGGGTTTCGAAATTTGGATTCTGTGTAACAAAATACATCGAATCCATACCCTGGGGTTTCGAAATTTGGATTCTGTGTAACAAAATACATCGAATTCATACCCTGGGGTTTCGAAATTTGGATTCTGTGTAACAAATTACATCGAATTCATACCCTGGGGTTTCGAAATTTGAATTCTGAGTAATAAAATACATTGAATCCATACCCTGGGGTCCGGTGCACAAAACTTTTTTTTTTTTTTTGTATAGCTGTGTTGCATGTATCCTCCCTATCCAAAATCGTTCAAGTTTTTCTTCCGTAACAAAATATTTACACTGTCAATCATCCTGGGGTTTCGAAATTTGGATTCTGTGTAACAAAATACATCAAATCCATACCCTGGGGTTTCGAAATTTGGATTCTGTGTAACAAAATACATCGAATTCATACCCTGGGGTTTCGAAATTTGGATTCTGTGTAACAAATTACATCGAATTCATACCCTGGGGTTTCGAAATTTGAATTCTGAGTAATAAAATACATTGAATCCATACCCTGGGGTCCGGTGCACAGAACTTTTATTTTTTTGTGTATGGCTGTGTTATCAATGTCATTTTTTTTAAAGTTGCTTATTGCTATAACTACAATCCCTCTCGCATTACATCCCTAAATTATGTTAATCATAAATAACTCATAGCATAATAGCAAGAGGAACACCAGTATTTCAGACTTCTATAATGTTTTAGGAGTAAGGTTTACCAAAACTCTTTCACATATATTTCCCCTGTCTATGTGTGTGTTTTTCCACTCATCTGGGAGACAGGGGCGGATCTAGGGGGGCTATCGCCCCCCTCCCAGAAGAGCAAAGTTTCTTATTTTATATATAAATGAAGTCCATTCCAGAGTTTGGAGCTCTTAAAAGTAGCTCTAAGTAGTAGTATTACAACCCACCGCCCCCCCAGAAGTCCGCTCTGGATCCGTCCCTGCTGGGAGACAAAAGCAACTTAAGAACTGCTTGATGAATAATCAATTTTGGCCAGGATATAAAGAGTGAAAAGTAAGAAATCGAGTTCGTTGAAGAAGGTTATATTCAAACCGGAAGTTGTAGAAATCAACCATTTCCGGTTTTAATATTGATCGTTACCCGGCAAAACGGTAATAGATAGCGAGAAGCTGTTTCGTGCAATTGATTAAGCGTTCCAAGAATACATTTTATCTCCATACTTAACTCTCTACTAAAACCGGAAGTGATACACATCCACTACAATTTCCGGTTTCAATATTCATCTACATAGAGCAAAAAGAAAATAGATAGCAAGACCAGTTTTTTAAAAATCGATTTAGCGTTTTAAGGACAGGTACTATCCTCTCTCTTAACCGTCTATTCAAACCGGAATTGGCAGAAATCAACAACTTTCGGTTTTAACGTTAATCGCTATAGAGCAAAAACGGCAATGAATACCGAAAAATTCTCTTCTGCAACCAATTAAACGTCCTAAGAATATACTCCATCTCCACTCTATTCTATTTACTAAAACCGGAAGTGGTAGAAATCTCTTTACTAAAACCGGATGTGGTAGAAAACTATTACCACTTCTGGTTTCTATATTGAGAAATTATCCGCCATACAAATTAAACTCCTTCACAAGGTGTACACATGACACTGCTGCTTTTTTATTGCTACATTTCATTTATCATCTATAAGGTACTACATTAAAGTCACGGTTATAATGTATTTAGGCTACCTAACTGTTTTAATAGTATCAAATTATAGTATTTTCTTGTGACGGTAGATATGTTAATAAACACGCTGTTCACCGATTATCTAAGTCTCTCATTTAGTAAAGTGTGATCAATTGATATATGCACAGTTTTAAATTGTAGAAGATTATAGAGAATATAGTTGCCATTTGCAAACAACATTGGTTTAAAAGCTTTCCAGTGTTAATTAGAGTTGATTATATACTCGTTGATAATTGTTTATATCTTATTATGTTTACATGTTATTATATTTATATATGTTAGAAATAGATAATGTTATAATGATTGGTAAGATCTTTGTTCGTAGTCCTTATTTCATTAAAACATGTTACCAAACAGTGCTGTAACAAATCTCTTCTGAACCCCATGCAGGAGAGAACTTGGAGGGATGCCAATCACTGAGTTGGTCATAGTGCAGGAGGTTATTTGTGGTATTTCTCCCCCTCAATCGGCGAGGTATTTTGTAGATGTGTGGGCACGGCGGCTTAGTGGCATAGCGCTTACTTCTGGTGCTTGGGGTCCCTGGTTCAATTCCCAGCAAAGTAACTTTATGAAGGACAACATTGTGTCCGTAGGTTTTCTCGGGGTCCTCCCGTTTCCTCCTACATTTTCATCCCACCAGTATATATATACTTACTAGACTCGCTAATCCAGCGATTCCTTTTTGCTGAATTAGCGAAAGTACCGGATTTTATTGATAGTGTATGAAATTTAGTTCAACATATACAGTACTTTGCTTTATTAAATCTGAAGTTAGAACACCTTAACCTTCAAACATGTACGACGACTATGAAACATGTCTCGAATTTTTAATTGGCGCAACGAAGATGCCCGACAGCGGCATGCTTTATTACGCAATCGCTTTACAAACTACATTGATACTCCACGTGTTTGGTTATTGCATAATATGTACTCCAGGAAGATATCTGCAGCTTCAGCACTTATAGTGTTAGGAATCTTCGTACTCTCTAATTATATTTCCTCTTCTTCATCACTTTCATACGAGGGTCGTTCAGATGCACGCGGAATCATCTACATCGATTACTTGGAAAAAGGACGAACGATAAATGGAGAGTATTATGCGTAGTTATTGCACCGATAGAGAAAAGAAACCAAGAAAAAATGTCCTCATTTGGCAATACTATATATATATATATCTTACATCAAGATGTCTCGATGGTGAAAATTATGGAATTAAAATTTGAATTATTACATCCACCGTATTAACCAGATTTAGCCTCCAGTCACTTTTTTTTTAATTTCTAAACTTGAAAAAAATGGCATGACAGAAAACAATTGACATCGAACGAGGCCATTGTCCAAGAAGATGCCTATTTTGAGGATCTTCCGAAATCCTACCTTTTGGACGGTTTTAAAAAGTTGGAGAAACGCTGGAAAAATGTGTCAAGCTAAAAGATTGTGTTGAAAAATAAAAATAAATCTACCCAAAAGATTTGTTTTTGTATCTTTTTCTAAGGACTTATTGAATGACCCTCGTAATTACTTTCCCGCACACTTTTGATTATTTCTTTGTCTGTTAAAAGTTCGGTCAACTTCACAATTTTCCTCACTCAGCCACTTAGTAACATCTTCATATTATAATAAACTGACTTCATATTCGTGTTTCTGGTGACATTCTAGCTTAAAATTATGATCCATTACTTTATATATTTTTTTTAAAAAAATGACCTCAATCCAATATGGCGGATACCAAGATGACCGCCACGATGGTCACCCATAACAATCAAATTCCTCCTACCATACGGTATTACTATATCATCAAATCATGCCAATCTCTGAACTACAGGTCTCTAGTACGACTGTTAAGGGACTTTTGGGACACGCTGTATATTTCAATGTGTGGCACTCAATATGTTTTATTTCTCCCGTTGGCTCCCACATCTTTATTCCAATTATTTCATAATCATTAACTATCATTCAACCATCCATCTATTTTAACTGAACAATAAAAACACTTCATGTCACTTTAATTTTGTTAAATCAACTATAAAAAAAAAAAAAGTTAACGATGCTAATCTTAGATGGATAGTAAATTGTAATGATTCAGTATGTGTAAATTTCACTTTCATTTTCACCTTTTCGAACTTTTTTTTTATCGTGGAATCACTAAATAAAAAAAAAAAGTTGTTTATCTTTTGATAACCACACAGTGATAAAAGCAATAAGTTTGAGAAGTTTTAGGATTACGAATTAGATTTCTACGCTTTTGGAATCTATGGCCATGTTAGCTCGTTACGTATAAGGGATGATGGCCTTCAGGCTATTATGTAAGGTACCATTCCGGCATTGCCTGATGTGAATGAGGAAAACTTCAAGTAGCATGGTTGGCCTGAAAAGCTTTTACACTTTTTTCTCTACCGAATGTCCCACAAGAGAATCGAACCCGGGACCGCTCGCACCAAAGGTATGCGCTCTACCACTGAGCCACCGTGCCCAGATAAGTAGTTCACAGTTTTACAGGAATCTTTAAGTTTTACGTCCCACGGTTATGCCGGCTAGGCTGAAGGAGACGGTGATGATGAGAAATGAATAAAATGGTGGAATGAAGGAAGTGGAGGAAACTGGAGAGCCCCGAAAAAACTCACGCACACGGTGTTTGTCCATCACAAAGCTCGCTCACTTGGCGAGAGCTGGGATCAAACCAAGGACCCCTCGCACTAGAGATGAGCACTTTACCACCGAGGCACTGCGACTCCTTCACAGTTTTCATTTGATTACTGATATATACACTGAATATATTACTGATATATATTGAGAGATTGAATATATAATTTCTGATATTTGATTACATACATACATACTACATAACTGACGAGCAAGAAATCAACTCCCCTCCCTCCTTAGATAATGCCCTTGCTCAAAGTAAGGCAATATAGCTTTTTTAACCTTCTCAGCAAGGGCGCCCATGTTGTGGTTTCCAAGGGGGGGAAGTATAAGCGACGTTTCAAATATAGTTTCAAATTTTGCTGTAACTAATGTAAAAATTCTATTGGGTTTTCGATATTCCCAAGTACAATTTCCTCTTAGGGGGGCGAGCGCCCCAACTTGCCCCCCTGATGGGCGCCCTTGCTTCTCAGATACTCTTCTAGAGACTCAGGCCAGTCTATCAATAAATTTTATGGACATCCTGTAGCGGCGAAATTCATCCTCCCAAATACAGATTGCTTTTAAAATTATCTTTTAAGATTTATATAAGCTTTTACAGTATTGGTCAAGTATACAGTCAGTCAAATAAGTTTCCGTACACCAGAGATTAGTAATTTCAAAATGTTATAATATCTTAAAATAAATAAATAATAAAACGCAATTACATTAGCTGAATTTGTTCGTATCTACTTGTAATGTGTATACATTATAGTGATGGTATTGATTATATCAATAGTATAACTGACGATTTAAGTTAACTTGCTGAAAATATAGGTCAAAAAAGTTTCCGTACACAGCACAAATATACAAACGAAGGAAGCAAAACACACATCAAACAGCGTCTGTAGTGGTTATAAATAGCAGTAGGGTGCTCTAATAGTGATAAAGTACTACTGCAGTTAATTTTGGGAAAAGGGAGATCTATAGAGGCAGTAAAACGACGCGCCAAAACGGAAATGCCAATTACAATACGTAAAATTAAAACAAGAAGGTAAGTCTCTTAGAAAGATAGCAGGGACAGTAAAGAAATCACATTCTACAGTACAATACATTCTAAATAGGCATATTAGAACAAATCGTTGTGAAGATCGACCGCGTAGTGGCCATCCAACAAAGCTGAAGGATATTCATACACGTGTTATTTTAAGAACTATTAGAAATGAACCCGAAACAAATGCTCCAAAACTAGCTTGTATGCTTGAAATTGACAATGGAGTACAATTGGCTCCTGAAATAGTAAATACTTCCATCCGAAAAGCGAGCTACAACGTTCGCGTAGCCAGAAAGAAACTATATGTTAGTAAAGTAAATACCAAGAAACGTGTAGAATTCGCAAAAGCTCACGTTTACAAGCCAATAAGCTTGTGGAACTCTGTTTTATTTAGTGATGAGAGCAAGTTCAACATTCATGGATCCGATGGAAGAGTTATTGTGCGTAGGAACCCAAATACGCATATGGAACCGAAGCATCTGTGCCCTACTGTGAAGCATGGAGGTGTTGTGTACTCGTTTAGGGGTGCATAAGTATAGCTTGAGTAGGAAATTGGAATTTTATCGAAGGACCAACATGTTTACCTGAACACTCTGAAACAAAATCTCTACGACAGTGCAAAGAAATTGAATATGGGAGCCTCCTTTATATTTCAGCAACATAACGACCCTAAACATACTGCACAAAAGTGAAAGAGTGGTTGTATAATGTGCCCAAACGACTTCATACTCCTACACAATCTTCTGAATGTAATTCTATTGAGCACCTGTGGAATGAATTAGGGAGAAGCAAGAGGAAACACAATATTACAAGCAACGACCAAATGAAAAATGCATGATGTGAAGAATGGAGGAACATCTCCCCTGCAACTACATCAAAATGGGTCACTATAGTGCAGAAACGAATGCGAGAAGTACTTAACAGCAAAGGAGGACCACCTAATCACTAACTGCGGTCGAAACGCAACGTTGTGCTCTTATTTATGTGCATTTCTTTATGTGTACGGAAACTTTTTCGATTCGTAATATGGTCAGTATTTCGTGTGTATTTGATTTTCTTCTGAATTATCCATTCCGAATGTTTTTTTTCTTATGAATATGTTTATTATGGAGTTCTTTTATAGAAAACATGTAGAAATTGTCGTTTCCTTTCTGTGCTTTGTAAGGTATATTACAATGCATAACCTGAAAACATCTGTACGGAAACTTTTTTGACCCACTGTATAAGCTTCTATAATATATAAGCTTCTACAGTATTTCTACTATTGATCTGTTGAACAAAAAAAAAAAAAAATAGTAAATTCATCTTTTGTTACTCTTTTCTCAATATATATATAAACTGTATATTTTCACTTTTTCTAAAAAAAAAAAACATTCATGTATTGTTTACATAAACATAACTAAAAACATAATTTCAAAATATAACATTACTTTTAAAATTACTATAAAAAAACATTATTTAGTATACTAAAAGTTATTTGAGTAAAAAGTTGTGTGGAAAATAAAATATAAACAATATATTAATTCAACATCATTATCACACTTCATGCCAATACATTTTTATTTTATTTATTTTGTTATCCTATTTCGTTTTTAAATTCGCGAATTGTCTATAATTGGCAACACTCCACCACTCGGATGGGCAAAGCTCGGAGAGATGTATAAACTTCGATTCCCTACAATGTTCTGCTTGAATGTCATCCGTGCAAACGCTCGGAGCCGGACAAGTCTCGAATGGTTCTAGCAGGAAGATCGGGTATCATCCGACACTCGGACTGGTGAACGCCCGGAGAAATGTAAAGACGCAAATTGCTTGCTATGTACTGCTACACTCGGACGGGCAAAGCCCGGATAGATGTGAACACGGGCTAAGCTAACCACGCTCGACTGTACCTTACTCTACTTTTCCTTTTTAAAGCGGCCCTCAGCGCAGCTGCACCACGTATTGTAAAGTTCATCCCGGGCTCGATTCCCGGTGGGGCTCATATGGTTCAGATTCCACGTTAATCAGTAGGTCCACGTCTCAAATAGCCTCACTGCTGAAAGAGGCACTAAATTTAAACAAACAAACAACATTTACAAGAAAATAACTCTTTTCACTCAGAAATAAAAGGTAATAAAACCTAGTTCAAACATTCCTCGGTAAAGTCCCAGGCCGGTAGCCAGCCCAAAAATGTAGGGGGGGGGGGGCGATCCAACCATATTATAGTTCATCACCATATTATAGTTCATTTGCAAGCCTACCAAGAATACTTGTGGGCCAGCAAAAATTTAGGGGGCCGGCCCCCCAGACCCCACTGGATACGGGTCTGTAAAGCCCTTAGTTGAAGAAGGCGGAGATTGAAAAGAAAAGAAATAAAATGAAATCTTTTTAAGTTTTACATCCCACAGATATGCCGGCTAGGCTAAAGGAGACGGTGATGATGACAAATGAATAAAATTGTGGAATGAAGAAAGTGGGAGAAAACGTTAGTACCCCGAGGAAACCCACGCACACGGTGTTTGTCCACCACAACGTTCACTTGGCGGGAGCTGGGATTGAACCCGGGACCCCATGCACCAGAGGTGATTCGCTCTACCACTGAGCCCCCGTGACCCCCACGCGGAGATTTAAAATTCAAGGAAATGAACAACCTTGAAGAATCTCCACACACGAATTGCTTACCACACGTATATGACCGGGAGTGAACCATAGACTCAACATCAAAGGTGAACGCTCTACTACTGAAGTACCGTGCTTCCCACATATAAAAATAGATTTATGAAAATTTAAAATATACCTATCATTATAACTTATGTTTTACATTGAAGAAAGTATCTTCATTTCAAAACATTTAATAAAGAATACAAATATGTGTGGTTTACTCACAAGTTATCAGTAAATATTTCGTGTAACTCCAGTGGCATAGATAGTTCAACTACTGTTCACATTAGTAAACAAATCTATTAAATACGGTAGCAATGACAACAAATTATACTGATAAGAATAAATGAATGATCACTTAACACTTACAGCAGTCCAAAGTACAAGGAAGTTCCGACGCTATATTAATGATTCCAAAATCACTTTCCTTTTAAATTTACGCTAATAGCAGACGACAAACTTTCCCGGTTACTCACACAACGTAAACACAATTACGCGCGCAAGGAATGAAGCTTTTTAACTGGCTGAAGGTGACCTTGGGACTTGACGTCATCATCAAATCAATAGCATTGAGTGATATTAGAATACATACTTCAAGCTAAAGTAACACGGTTTGAAACAAATAATAATACTTGTAATAAATATCAACAACTAAACTTACAGCACTATTCGTTTTTTGTTACTTAAACTTTATTTTGACTAAAGAGTAGTTACATCATTGACTGCAACTGTGTGTGTGCAGTATCGCACGCCTCACGCCAGCTGCAATTCATGGAAAGGGAGTTATTTCCGCTTACGAAACAAGCGGGTCTCGTCTCGTCACACACTTTTCCTTACCTCTATTTAACAGGAGCACATTTTGCCATAAGCTTATTCACACATCGCATTTTGTTTGATTATACGCACATGTCACGAAAAAGTTTTATTTGCACAATAAAACTATTTAAATGTAAGCACAGTATATTTAAATATAGGCCTATCACAGTTTGGAAGTTAATTTCTAAAATGTATTTATCCTCCCTGCCGCCCTAATGGCTACGCGTGCGCCTATAGTGCATGTAGTCCCGGATTCGATTCCCGGTGGAAGTACATTACAGTGGTTCGAATTAAACCTTAATCTGTATTCCATGTCTTATGTAACTTCGGTGTTGAAAAGCAGGCCCAGATTGGCCAAGATGGCTACCTGGTAATCGTCAGGGGCCCATGGGGTCCCCAAGACTGAAAAGTGAAAAAAAAATAATGTTGAAGTCAGAAATTAACTAGTATCAAAAATCGAGATGTTGTTTTTGAAACCATTTCCGTGATTTTATATATTTATAAGCCTCAGAATAATGAACTATATGCATACCACAGTCAAGAGAAATGGCCAACATGTTTATCGTATGAATTCAAAGTTGTATATGAGCTTTCTTCTCAATCAGGGCTCTTTCCAAATGTGTATTCAACATTGAAATATATAATGATTTACCAAGTCGTATAATTTCTTGGGAGCAGGGGGCAAGTGTTCCGCCATTTAAGCTCTCTGTTGTTTAAGAGGGACTATTTCAAGATTCAATTTTCTTACTTCGTACGATAAGATACGAACATGAACGTTAAAATGAAGCATGAAATAGGTTCACCACATCCCCTCCCTAAAAAATCTTAAATGGAGCAAAATCTGATGTGAGCCCAGTTCAGTAAAATTATTAGGGCCACCAGAAATAGTTCTAATATATATTTCTTAAGGCTTTAAGTTGTGTAAAATATTCTCTCCTCAGTTTAACCAGTGAATCATGGAATGGGCACACCATACCATTTGCAAAAGAACTGAGAATTATTGAAGGTGTTATTGTTAACCCATTATCTATTTTATACAAAATATATTCCCCTAAGATGAAGCGTCTGTACCCTACTTCAGAAAAACGCGAACTGGGTTCCCTAGATCTAATAAAAACCTTATTAAAGTTTTAAATTCTAAGTGGGGCAAATTTCTTACGTCACACTTTTCTAGGGTTTAATTTCTTACGTCACACTTTTCTAGGGTTTAATTTCATATTTTTCTACGAATGATCCAAATATTAATGCTTATCCCTCCAGTTCAAAGTTCTAAGTTACGACGATGTGATTTGCCCAGTAAGCAAGCGAGACAGTTATTATTATTATTATTATTATTATTATTAGTAGTAGTAGTAGTAGTAGTAGTAGTAGTAGTAGTAGTAGTAGTAGTAGTAGTAGTAGTAGTAGTAGTAGTAGTAGTAGTAGTAGTAGTAGTAGTAAAAATTGAGAAGAATTGTAGGTGGTATTTAAGTAACTAGATGTATTCTCTTCTAATGTTAATTGCATTTAAAAGAAACTTGTTTTTAAATATTAACAAGGATAGATGAAATAGCTAGTAGAAGTGACGAGTTAACTTAAATTATTAAAACAAGCAAAGTATAATTTAAAGAACTGTCGATGTGCTAATATTGTACTGATTCTGAAACATTTTTGTGATATACAATTTTACGAGGTGCACACCAAAAGTACGTGCCGTCTCGTTCTATGGTAATTTCCAAGAACCATGAAATACAAAGAACTAACCTGTGTCTATTTCCCAACAAAATCTTCCTCTTTGTTGATACACAGTTGCCATCGCTCTGTCCATTTTATGTAGTATCTGACATAGACATCTTTGGGAGAGTACCTATGTTTCAGAAACGGGAAACTAGCAGTTCATAGGGATTATCTACTAGCAAAATGGCGTCTAGAAAGAAAATCCTTTAGGTTTGGAAACAGAAGTCACTCGGGGCTAAATTTGGTGGGTAGGGTGGGTTTGGCAGAAGTTCCATAGGCCCTACCGTGGTCAATTAATAATAAAGTCAGAATATTAGCACAGTGTGACGGTGTATTGTTCATGTGGAGAAGGAAATTGTCAGTTGCGATCGTTTCTCAGTCAATTTTGGCAAAAATTATATCTCCAAAAGTGTATGAAAATACTCGCCCGTAATTGTATGACCATTTGAAACAGGATGGGACAATATCACTCTCTGGAAATCTCAGAAGATAGCGTACGGCACCTTCTCATTAGATGACACCTGGCGATTTTTTTTTTTTTTTTTTTTTTGAGGAGAGTATGGATGGTGAATCTGTGTGTTACCAGTGCATCAATTGTTTTTTGTTTGTTTGTTTGTTTGTTTCGAGGTTGAATACTGGAATTGTGATTCATCCATTATCACAACACTTTCCAAGAAATTGCGTCCCCCTTTTCTGAACGTGTCAAATTTGCAACATTTGACCGAATCCCTGCCTCTTTTTCATCGTAATTAAGCAATTGTGGAACCCAGAAAGAAGAAACTTTCCTTAGCCTCAGTTCGTTTGTAAATATTTGTTCTACTGTTCCTATTGTTAGCCCCAGTGTATCACAAATCTCCTGCCTATCTTCACGCCTATCTTACATGATAAAATTTTCAACATGGGCAATGTTAGCTTTAGTTGAAATTTTCAACTCGGGCAATGTTAGCATCAGTTGTACCGTGTTATGCAAAATTGAACTAAGCGCCAAACTTTGAAAATCCACGTAGATGCGACGATAGGTTTCTGATAAGCATTAGAACGTTTTGCACAATCGAAAAGAGAGGAAAATCAACACCTTTCCACAAAAAGAAACATAATTTTACTTTTGATTACGGCTACATTAATGCTGGACATCAACCTTTATACGTAATTTTCTTAAAAGTATGAAAGTGGCGCTTAGTTCGTTTTCGCAGGACACGGTACAGTTGACGCTGTTTTTGAACGTCCAAAAACCTCTTCGCCCTGCTTTGAACTCACGCTCCCACTTCCTAACAGTTTTCTGCAAGAGCACTATCACCACACGCACTCTTCAATTAGCGATGAATATCGGCTGCTGTGAGGAATTTCACAATTACCCGTTGCTCTTCAACCGAAAATTTCACGTCCCCGGGCAGTATCAGAAACACGTCTTACTCGTTCAAGCAATATGACTCAACTGCTGCCCAGTGCCGGCCCTAGGCAATTTGCCCCCGTGCAATGGTGTCATTTGCCACCCCCCACCTTTTCTCCAGGCTGCGCCATCATGAACAACAAAGGAGAGGAAAATAGCATTCGCACTCAGAAAGGCCTAAACACTACAAATACAATCTCGTTATGTCTGTTCTCTTTTCTCTAAATAATAGTCTACTATGTTAGTAAAAGATAAATACACCTGCAGAGAAAAGATGGTAATCCTTTCTATAGAATTCAATGTCGAGTTTCAATCTCAATATATCAGTTTGCAATTCCAGTGAAACTGGCTCTTTTATCTTTATTTCTTGATTTTCTTTCCACATCTGTTTAAAAGATTTTTTTTTAAGTTGTTTCCACCTTCAATGATAAGGAACTTGTTTGTGACAAAGACTAGTTTTCATATCAAAACTATGATAACCAACTAAATAGAGCAGGTGTTCAGTTCACTACTGTTTGAGAATTGAGTTCTTGTATTTGACAACAATTAAGCAATTCATGATGAGATTTTTTGAGTATTTGCTTTAGCACTGTCCATGTGACAAACTAATCGACCTAAACATGATATATGAATGCAATATTCAAATATAAAATCAGCTTAGTAAATTTAACTACCATTATCATGAAGTCTGTTTCCAACAAGAAACATATAATTTAAATAATAGAGTCATGGCAGATTTTGGTGCCCCTCGAAACTTGGCGCTCCGTGCAACTGCACGTGTTGCACATATGGTAGAGCCGGCCCTGTGCATCCCTACCTAAAATTAACCTGAGATCATATGCACTATAGTTCCTTTTTATTATTCACCGAATAAAAGTGTAATTTCGAAGTTAATTCTAACGCAAAAATTCAATGGGTGGTCTGCATCCATTAAATATCTCCAATAGGTGCTTGAACCCCGGAACACCCATGTAGTCGGCAGGGGCGGATCCAGGACCGATTTCTGGGGGGGGGGCAGTGGTTGTCATACTGTTACTTTTAAGGGCTCCAAACTTTGGGATGGGTTTTATTTATATATATAAAATAAGAAAGTTTCCTCTTCTGGGGGCCATCGCCCCCCCCCGGATCCGCCCCTGGTAGTCGGCACTTATGAGTGTCAGTAACATATTGACGTGTTTCTTGAACTTTTTTACTCATGTTTATTTGATCTTTTAAAAACTATAGCTTATCATCTCTTTCACTTTGTTTCTTATCAACATCCTGTAGTGTGGTTTTTATTTTGAATTTCATACTGAAACAGAATACATTATAAACATATTATAAAGAGATTAATGTTTGTATCGGGTCAACTCTTTGATTCTTGAGTACGTGACCTGTCGTGGTATTTCACATCACCACGCAACTGGATACATGAAATTTATCACGTAATGTTAGCCAAAGCAAGTGCAACGACATTACATTCCTTTTCTATAAGTGTTACGTCAGCCAGCTGGCAGACTTCTCTTCCTCCCAATTTATTTCAACTCCCTTTCACTTGTTCATGAAACAGATTATTATAATCTTTCCCGTCCACGGGCTTCCCGTTCCCCGTAACACCAAAGGCAGTCGACCACTTCCCCTTTCCGCTTTGATTACTGTCTTAAATATAACTACATAAGTGCTTTCGAGTTTCTTCTCAGAGTGAACATCAAGCGGGAGGTTATTTTTATCCTTGGAACACGTGGATCGTCTAAATTATATGTTTGTTCTTTATCTTTTATTTCACTTATGATGACACACCCTCTTGTCCATCATGCTCTCCCGACAACCTTTAGGTCAAGGAATTACGCCTCCAGCCCTTTAGGTCACACAAGCAGAGACATACAAAGTTATATCTTCCATTCGTTCACAGAGTTGTTAAATAATAATAAAGCAGAGGGTTATACGATATCTGAAGATCTTAATATACTGTAGATACCAGCTGATACGTTAATTTAATTAAACTTTCATTTCTACATGTTATGCAGGGATGCAGTGGCGTAACTAAATGCTCGGGGGCCACCCCGCAGACAGCGTGGAGTGGGGCCCCTTCTCTACGTCCCACTTCACGAGTTGAGGATCCCCTGATGGCTTGCTTCCCCCCCCCCGCAATGCGGGGTCTGCGGGGCCTTTATTTACGCCCCTGCATGGATGTCCATAACTTGGGCCGTATGATACTCTCCTCCACTCTTCCAGGGTGCGAAATCATAAATCATAACAGTCGAAGGGAGGAGACAGGAATGTAAATAACAAAACAAATATATTCGAACTGGAAGTTTCGACCTAAGAGAGTTCGCATATTTAAGAGGCCCTATCACGGCGAAATTAAATTACCGCTAATTTTACAATAATTATGTAATATCTTCAAATATATAAAAGATTATCGAAAAGTGGAACAAGAGCGCCCTAGACAATATTATTTTGCATGAGGTATCGTTTATCACGACTCAGTTATCTGCTTTCGATTTACAGGCATTTAGAAAATCGGCATTTATTTTCGCGTTTCTAAATGGCTGCAATCGGAAAGCTACTAGGCGACTCGTGATAACGCTACCTCATGCAAAATAGTATTGTCTAGTGCGCTCTTGTTCCACATTTCGATTATCTTTTATCCGTTTGAAGATATCACATAATTACTGTAAAATTAGCGGTATTTTAATTTCGCCGTGATAGGGCCTCTTAAACATCCACAATTATTTAAACATCCACATCCACTGAGCCTTATGTAAAGTTGTTTTTAACGTCGTATGAAGAGCTTGATTAACGGATGATGCTAACTTCCATATTTAGGAACACTTAAGTGAAGTTAAAAACAATTTATATCGAAAAAGGCCAACCTCGACTGTTTCAAAGGGTTATCCAAACACTTTAGGAGACATGAAGTTAAGTGAGCCCTATTCTCTCTTATATTCAGTTCTCCTATTGTATTTGGACAATCCTGCGGAAAAGTCGTAGCTGATCTTCTTCCATATAAATCGTTGTTAACTTCACTTAAGTATTGCTAAATATAGAAGTTACACACGTTAGTGAAGCTCTTAATACAATGCAATAATCCGGGTCACTCAAATTGGCGAATGGCGTCAACTAGTGATGGGTTGGGTAATTCCGGAAGGATTCGTTCCGAAAGAACGAATCCTTCAGTGGAATGAAAGGATTGAATCTCTGAAAGGAGTCGGATTCATTTGGGCGGATTCACTCACGGGATGGATTCACTCAGGAAGTTAACGGATTGAATCAGTGGATTCGGTTGGTGGAACCAGATGGCGGAACCAAACAACAGACGAGTGCATTGATATGAATGGAGTCGGATTGATATGGATGGGACAAAAACAGTAGTAAAGAATAGACCGGTACTGCACAACAGAGAAGCAAATAAAGCACGTACTGCGCATGTCTGGAAACAAGCAATCTTACGCGCTCTCGTGTCACTTTTCCGCAATATTCTAACCATCGCAACTGCTGTCTTAACTGGAGGAGAGGGGGAGATCGGTTGCTAATCTTATCACTATTTTTTCTCTCTCTTTTTTTTGTTTTTACTTTTTCACAGGTGTTCAGCATTACCAGGTCTATAGATTTTTATTGCAAAATGGATAATAAAACTATTTGCTGTAATACACAAACTCTTATTCAATATATTCTGATGTAATGTCCATATAACACTATACTAATATAAAATTTGGTTTTAATGCTTATTTCAACACACACCAAGATAATATGAAATAGGATTTAATGGACAAGATGGGACTTCTATCCAAGGCAAATATCCTCACCGGGATCAAACCCGGGATCACTTACACAAATAGTTTAGAGTTCGGTTTAAAATCTCGAATGTATCATATTAGACATGAATAAGCAATTATAGGTTTGCTATTAATTAAAAATTAACTTGAAGAACTTAATGATTATGTTGTTACTTGCTTTCATATTTTAAAAATACTTCACCTAGATCCAAGGGCGCCGATTTCTCTAACATTGGGAGGGGCCCATACAGATGTGTGGTTGCAGACAAGGATCTAAAAAGGTATATACGAGAATTTTAATAGAAATTTAATTTAAATTATACCAAATATTGCATATTCATAAAAAAAATACATGTAACAATACATGTGAAAATAAAAAATACATATAAAAATTCATATTCATAAAAATACATGGGGCCAACATAAGCATTTGGAGTCCCGAGCCCCCAGAATCGGAGACCTTGTCTTGATCCACAATACCTTTCTTGGGTACGACCTTCAATCAATGTTAATTAGCTATACTTTTTATAAAATAGTGGGCATGGTGCCTCAGATGTAAAATAGGGGCATGGTAAAGCGCTTACCTCTGGTGTGCAGGGTCCCTGGTTCCATCACAGGCCAAGTATGTTAGTGGTGGACAACATTGTGTCCATGGATTTCCTTGGGTATTTCCGTTTTCCAGGGCCGGATTAAGGGGAGACTTAGGAGGGCTATAGCCCGGGCCTCCTCTCTGATTAAAATCTCAACTGGCTATCTAAAAAGAATAATGAAGATACAATCATCATCATCAAAACAAAATATGACCAGAAATATGAAACATATTCATTTGACTTTCCTTCTGTACTTTCACAAAAATGTATTAAGTGAAGTCAACAACGGCCACACATTTTTTCAAGCCCCAGGCTGGGTTAATCCAGCTCTGCCGTTTTCTCCCACTTTCTGATTTCACCAATTCTTCCACTATCATTTACTTGCTTTAACCATCGTCTCCTTTGGCCTAAAGGGCATAATAGTGGATATTAAACTGAAATGAATTTTTTTTATCAGATAATTCATGATAAGGGCACTCATCTATTATAAGATGATGAAGGAATCCAATTGTTGTTGCGCTTGTTGTCATCAAAGAGGACCTTGTTGTTTCACAATCAGCATTAAAAATGGAATGAAATTCTAAACCAGACTAGAGAATGATATGTCATCTGTATTTAGTAGTGTTGTAGAATTTTTGTGACATTTGCGGTTTTCGGTTTTTCAGAAAACCGATTTTCTGAAAACCGAAAACCGCAAATGCGGTTTTCAAAACCAAAACCGCAGAAGCGGTTTTCAAAACCGAAACCGCAAATGCGGTTTTCGAAACCGAAACCGCAAAAGCGGTTTTCAAAACCGAAACCGCAAAAGCGGTTTTCAAAACCGAAACCGCAAAAGCGGTTTTCAAAACCGAAACCGCAAAAGGGGTTTTCAAATCCGACATTTCGCTGTTATGAAATTTCACTTTTTTCAAAAACCGGTTTTCGGTTTTTTCAAAAACCGATTTCGACAGCACTAGTATTCAGCAAATACGAGCTATAAAAAAAAAATGGAACCTAAACCTTACAGATTCTCCCCCTTCTGGCATTCATCCAGAAAATTTTCTCCAAAAGGATAAGATCAAAATGTGACTATTTCCTAAAGGTCATGCCCTGCATAAGAATGATATGAAATAGTGATTTACTTACCTTATCCCTTTCCCTCTCGAGCTCCTTCGTGGCTAAGCGGTTATCGTATGCTCCTTTGGCGTGGAAAACCCGGGTTCGATTCCCGGCGGAAGCTTATGTGGTTCGGATTCCACATTAATCAGCAGGTCCCGTCTCATATAACCTAGCTACTGAAAGGGACGATAAATTAAATAAACTTAACTCCCTTTCCCTCTCCCTGAGAAATATGTGTGAAAGAAACTCTGCTTATGAGTTCCCATAATTCACCACACTTCTTTCATATTTTTGCGGAAAGGAAGTTTAGCTTCTCTTTCAGCATCGAAGATACTAATGTATGTGACGTGGGTCTACAACCTAATGACAAATCCGAACCACACGAAAAAATGAAAATGAAATCTTTCAGTTTTACGTCCCACGATTATGTCGGTTAGGCTAAAGGAGACGCTGATTATAAGAAATGAATAAAATGGTGGAATGAAGAAAGTGGGAGGAAACGGGAGAACCCCCGAGAAAACCCACGAGCACGGTCTTTGTACAAGACAAGGTCCTCACGGCGCGAGGTGGGATCGAACCAGGAACCCCAAGCACCGGAGGTAAACGCTCTACCACTGAGCCACCGCACCCCCCTCGAACCACACGAGTTGCCACTGGAAATACAACTCGAGTCTCCCGCGAAGAGAACCAAAATTGCGTGTAACGTTTATTATTATTATGATTATTATTATTATTATATAGTTTATTAAAAATATATGTAATTCTCAAAATCAGGATACACAATTGCCCCTTGCCCTCCCCAAATGACACTCCTACACAAGGAAGCCCGAGACTTCGTTTGATGTTGCTGGTATTACGTATTTAAATAAATAGTAAGAATGAAAATAACAAACATTTATTTTTTTGGCGTTTAATAGTCAGGTAAAAAATGAGAAGTAAAGAAGACCACTTGTTACTCTTTAACAGTTTCAACGTGAACTCTTGGCAAAACGCTTTAATAAAACAGAAAAATTCAAAGGAACAAACAATATCTGTATCTGTTCTTGTCCTATGTGCAATATTATCTCTGCCTTATCAGGAAAAAATGGAACCTTGTGAACATGTTTCAAAACACTGCAATCCCTTCTTTTGCTTCTACTCATTACAATTTCCCACACCACCACACTGTAGCAACTTCTCAGGCGATAAGATTGGTTTGACAACTTTGGGTGAAAGGAGGAATTGAATTGGAGAGCCATATGAGAACTCACAATTATTCCAACTCATCGGAACCAAAGGATTCGATCCAGAGAGGAACGAATCCTTGTTTGGGGGAATCAAATCGAAAAAACTATGGAATCATTTAACTTTGCGGAACCAAAGGATTCGGTCCGGAGGAACGAATCCTTCTTCGGAACGGATTCAAAGGAATTGATTCCGGGAAAGGAACCAAACTGCCCATCACTAGCGTCAACCAATAAGCTTGCAGAGCGCTGTTGCCAAACCTACAGTGAGGAATCTAATCATTCGTAATTGACCATAAATATGAACAAAATCAATTACGAAAGATAAAATTCCTCACTGAAGGTTTGGAATCAGCGCAGTGCGAGCTTATTGGCTGACACCATATGCCCATTCAGGTGACGCGGACTATAGAAACGACTCTGCATAAGGCCCTGTAAGAATTAGAGATGCCATTAACCACTAGTTCATCCATTAATTACATATGGATTTCTGTAATTAATATGCGCAATTCTGGCAACAGTTTCACTTTAATCACCATCACCCCCAGTCACTTATTAGTGGAAAAAATTTACTTCAAAAAGTATTGAGAGAAAAATTCCTCCTATTTGCAAGGATTCAGCACTCTGTCCTTCCCAAAAGTTCTACTGGCATGTCCTTCCTCCCCCCCCCCAAAAAAAGTGCATTTTTAAGGGAGTTTAACTAACTAACTAATTCTATGGCCTATGGAACCCGGAGGTTCAATGCGCGTTCACAAAAGCTCTCCACTGACTTCTATCCTTAGCTAATTGGATCCAGTTTCTACTTTGTATTCCTATCTCTGCGAGATCCATCTTAATATTGTCCTCCCATCTGCGTCTAGGTCTTTCTAATGGTCGTTTTCCGATTGGTCTTCCAGTCAAGACTTTGAAAGCGTTTCTACTTTCTTCCATTCTAGCTACATGCCCTGCCCACCTAAGCCTCCTAGACTTGACGCCCTAACAATGTTGGGTAAACCGTATAAATTATGTAGTTTCTCGTTATGAAGCTTCCGCCATTCCCCATTCCCGTTCCTCTTGGGTCCGAATATTCGTCTCAGGATCTTGTTCTCAAATACTTTCAGTCTATGTTGTTTTTAAGGGAGTTTAGTATGCAAAAATGCCTTTTTAATGTATATTTACCCTGTCCATATGTCCGTCCGTTCAGGACAGGGGCGTACGTAGGGAGTGGGTCCTGGGGTCCGGACCCCTCCCCCGAAATTTCGACTTTTGTGTAGATTTAGCCAAATTTTAGGGGCAATTTTAGGAATTTTAATATAAAATACCCTCATATTGAGTTTGGACCCCCCGAAATAAATTCCTGCATACGCTACTGGATCAGGAGACAAAAAATCTCAAAAACTACTTGACAGATCACCATTAAATTTGATCAGGATGTAGAGGGTCCAAATTTAGAAATCGAATTCGTTTTTGGAGACAATGTTCAATCCCCAAGTGGTAGAAATCAACCATCTCCGGTTTTAACCTTGATCACCATAGAATATAGAAACCATTAGAGATGCAAAAAAGCCGGCTTTTTTGAATCGATGGTTTTTTGCACATAAAAAGCCGGCTTTTTTGGGAAAAAAACGAGAATTTTGGAAATTTTGGCTTTTTTCATTTTCATGATTTTTCTGTTTAAATGGCTTTCTTATAGTATACTCTAAAGTTAAATAAGATTTCATGACCTGAATGCCATATTTCGCTCTGGAATTCACCATCATGACGGATGGAGCACATGGTTTATGAATTAAAGTAAAAATAAAGTACGTAGTATTTGAGGGCAATTTTAGAAGCTATTTAACTTCTGAATTATCGACATTTTTTCCTTCTCTAGATCATTTCTTTTTAGTCATCCGTGTTTCACTTCTTAGAGTTTAGTACTCTAGCTTCTAGCACATAATTAAACTTATGTTTTTCAATATATCCATCAGAGCGTGCGTTTTTCAATATATCTGCCAGAGCGTACTTCCACATTTCCGTTATACTGTAGCTGTGCAATGATTTAATAATAATCTTCCGGA
This sequence comes from Thermobia domestica, assembly GCF_964235325.1. NCBI lineage: Eukaryota > Metazoa > Arthropoda > Insecta > Zygentoma > Lepismatidae > Thermobia > Thermobia domestica. The sequence goes on along the minus strand of NC_137463.1, from coordinate 21,735,975 downwards.
CACAACCTTGAATACCGTTTGATAGAAATAATCATTATCGGATTTGGAAAAAATATTTGGGAGTTTTTTTTTCTGAATAATGTTTGGTTTTTCTAAAAAAAAAATCTCTTTTATTTAAGAGGAGCTTAAGTTTATGAGTACAGGCATAACAAATATTTCGTTTCGTTTGTATATTCAACTATAATCTTACAGATACAACCTTGAAGACCATTTTATACTGATAATTGCTTAGTTTTTCTAAAAATTCCTAATTTTTTATTGGAGGACAGCTTGAAGTTTATGAGTAAAGGCAAAACAAATATTTAGTTTGTTTTAGAAATTCCGTAATTTCGGGGTAGAGGCTTCAATCCGAAAGACATCCCCACCCTAACCCTCTTCGCAAATCCATCACTGCTGGTAATTAGAAATAACAAAGATTTTAAAAAGCTTAGAAAGTAAGTCGGCCAGGACTCACAGTACACGCACTATTTCTACATTCACAGATGGAATTAAGAAAAACTTTTGTCAAAATGATCGAATGCGGGGTTGAATCCCGGACTTCACGATAGAAGCGTGAAAGATAACCACTCACTCATGTTTGTTGTGCAGTTGTGCTTAACTTAAATGTATTCTCTCTCTCTCTTTCTCTATGGCCACAAAAGCTCTCCATTGACTTCTGTCCTTATCCAATTCAATCCAGTTTCTACTCTGTATTCCTATTTCTGCTAGAGCCTAGATTTTCCTAATGGACGTTTCCCGATTGGGTTTCCAGTTAAAACTTTGAAAGCGTTCCTACTTTCTTCCATTCTGGCTACATGACCTGCTCATCTGAATCTCCTAGACTTGATGACTTTAACGATGTTTGGTAGACCGTATAAAATATGTAGTTCCTCCTTATGAAGTTTCCGCCATTCCCCATTCCCGTTCCTCTTGGGTCCAAATATTCGTCTCAGAATTTTATTCTCAAATAATTACAGTCTGCGTTCTTCCTTCAGCGTAAGCGACCATGTTTCACAACCATAAAGCATAACAGGCATGATTATCATTTTATATATTTTAAGCTTTAAATTCCTTGACAGAATTCGCGACGACAAAATATTTTGAACTGAATAATAACAAGAATTTCATGATTTTAGTCGACATTTAATTTCTTTGTGGGTATGATTTTGGTCTGGTAATACTGATCCAAGATATTTGAAAGTATTCACTGTGTCGAAAGTTTTAATTGACATTTTAACGCATTCATAATTTGCCGTATTACGATCCTTGTGAACTTCCTTGTATTTAGATTTCTCTGCATTTACTCATGTCCCTGGAAGCGTTTAACAAGGCCTCTGCATTTCTTTCAATTGTTCTCCTATCAGATTTACATCATCAGCATACACCATAACCTGGTGAATACCATTCAACTCTAGGCCCTGGTTCCTATCTTTGTGTTTTTTATAGCGTACTCCGGAACAAAGCTGAATAATAACGGCGATAACGCATATCCTTGTTTCAGGCCAATTTCGACGTGGAAGCTCGCATTTTTCTACTCGGACTTTACTCTGGAGTTCATTTAAACACTTAATAAATCTAGCTCTTTCGGTATTCCAAATTCTGTAAGAATGTTGTACAATGTTTCCCTCCTTACCGAGTTGTAAGCCTTTCTAAAATCAATAAACAGTTGATGTACTGGGTAATATATGCCCATTTCTTTTCGAATATTTGTCGAATGGTAAATATCTGGTCGATTTCGACTAAATTCACCTGATAATCTCTAATAATTTCATCTGTGTATGGGGTCAGTCATTAATATAATGTTAAGAGAAATGCCTCGATAATTATTACAATCAATTTTGTCGTGTTTCTTGTGAATTGGAACAGTGATTGATTCTTCCACTCTTTTTAAATGTAGTCCATGGTTTTTCTTTTTTGTAAAAAAAGAAAAAAAAGTTTCGTAACGATATGTTGAATTTTCTTGTTAAAAATTCAGAAACCTTCAGGACTGGGTAAACCGTGATGGTGGTTTTATATTCTACAGCCTAGGAAACCATACGCTCAGATGAACCGTCTATTATATATATGATCCATGAACAGAAAATTCGATACTTTCCCGATTCTGAACAAGCTTAAAGAGCAGTCAGTGCATTACAGAATTTGGAGCTTTACCGATTTTGCAGATCCGAAGTACCTGATAGGTGGTAACAGATTATTACATATGTGATCAATCAGTGAAAAATTTGTTCGAAATACTCATACAATGTATATGAAAGTTAAAACTTATCTGAAAAATTTTAAGAATTTACAGAACCACCCGAAACGAAGCTCTTGATGTGCAGATTTATCTCATGTTTTTCTTTATTTTGCTTCAAAAAGAGGGTGTGTGATATTTTGAAGTAAAAATACTACATACAATTTTGCTAGTTATTTGTGTATCATTTTTTAAAGTACTTATTGTATATAAGAGGTTAAAATATTATTACATATATTGGTTAATCCCTTGGAATTTATAATGTAAATATGTTAAGAATTTTAAAAAATCTTTTTGAAACTCATGGTTTATTTTCGAGGTTTCATATTATTATCTGCATCAGCCACTATTTAAATGAGTTTTTTTTTTGTTGTTGTAGAGAAGTGAAACAAAGTCTGCTTTATCAGTTTAAAGCAAAATTTTCAAAAAAGCCCAAAATTTCCCAAGCAAAAAAGCGAAGCAGAAAAAAACGAGTTTTTTTCCCAAAAAAGCCGTTTTTTTTCCGAGCCCTTGCATCTCTAAAAAACATAATAGAAATGGAAAAAGGGGCTCAGTAATAGAGCGTTCACATGAGGTCCTTGGCACGATCCCAGCTCGAGCCAAACGGGCTTTATGATGAACAAACACCGTGTACGTGGGTTTTCTCGGGGTACTCCCTTTTCCTCCCACTTTCTTCATTCCATCATTTCATTCATTTCTCATAATCACCGTCTCCCTTAGCCTAGCAGGCATAACTGTGGTACGTAAAACTTAGATTTTATTTCATATTTTCGGTACTTTTTATAGGTAAAATTAATTTTCGAGCGATTATGATCTAATTTAAGTTCTTTAATGGTCTCAAGATAATCTTAGCTGCAGCGAAACACAATTGCTACATTAGTCATTACCAGGGGTGGATTAACGTTTTTGGGGTCCTGGAGCCAAATATTTCAAGGGGGCCCTATGTTACGAATAATTCCAGCGAGTAAATTTTCTTTGCTACCGTGTGGAAAGGACATTTACAGATAACACTGCATTAGGAAATAAGGGTCATGATGTAAAATCCTCCATTACCACACGAAATAATATAATCTTAATGCCAAAGGTAAGAATGCTGTTGCTGTATTAGATTTTTCTTTCGCAGAAATCAATAATTAGAAAGCATTTAGTTTCACCTAAGGCTAAAATATTGAATATCGACACACGAATAAAAATAATTATTCAGAATTCTCGTTTGATAAAGAAGATAGCAATTGCACGTTTCAAAATTAATGGGAGAACATTTCATAAGGAATTACTTTTTAGGTCTGTAATAGAGGCCCAATTTATAATAATTTGGTTTGTAATAGAGTCCCAAAATAAGTCACTCCCTCACAAAATAAGTATCATGAAGACGCTGGTGGAATAAGACTTAACTTTTGCGATACTGCGAGCGTAGCGAGCGGGAAAAAATTATCATGGGTTTGAAGCCTATAATGTAATAAGTTGATTGTTATATTTTAGTTTTCAAGAGAGGGACTTTTGAGGGCCTCCTGAGCCTGTGGGCCCCGGAGCCTGGGCTTAATTGGCTCCGCCCTTAATCCGCTCTTGGTCATTACCTGGGAAGATTCCCCTTGCATTCAATTCATTTTTTTGTTTTTTTAAAATCATGTTTTGCTTATCTGCAGAACCCAATATCCTGAATATCTTGTTGGTCGTATTCTTATCAACGACATTTAATTACGTATTTCACAGTATTTGCACAGATACAAACAGTGATACATATTTAAAGTACCAATAAATAACTAAATAGCGCAAACACTTCAGTTTCATTGAAATTTCTTCACTTACAAGTACCTTTCTTTTAAAGATGTTATCATGTGCTATGAAGCATTTATCTCTAAGTTCATTATTAAAATAATTCATTAAGAAAAATACAATTATATCACAGTTTCCTTATTATTCAAATCATCTTCTTTCAGTTTCACTTGGTGAATATTTGTATGGTACCTTTAATCAACATGTAAGATACTTCTTTCCTGAAAATACACAAATACCATGCAAGAACACTTTTTTCTTTTCGTTTGTTCCATGATTACCCACCAAGGCTAGGGCAGACGATGACGATGAGATAGATGATAATGGAAGAATGACAAAAGTGGGAGTAAACGGAAAACTTCTAAAAAATCCACATGCAAGATGTTTGTCCACCACAAGTTCATTTGGTAATTTGATACTCATCATCCGTTGAAAAAGCGATGTGTGTGTGTGTGTGTATGTGTTTGACTAAGCCTTGGAATATTGTCACACGTATTTGTTTAAACACTGTAACAAATGTTCCAGAAAATATGTTGGAACATTTTCTGGTACCAACAAGGGAAACAGCTATGAAATCTTTATTTCAAATCCTTTGGAAATTATGGAAACATCAATTAGGAGTTTTAGTCAAAGTGTTGTCAGGACTATGACCTGCCGAAAGAAATACTACTGAAAATTGTGACACTGACAATCTAATCCACAAACCAACGATGGTGTGCATCCAGTTCCAGCGCCTCGGCTAGCTGCGACGTCATCATGGTGACTTATTTCAATTCAACTGACACTATGGCTGTTGACTTTCACAAATCAGATGAGTTGTTGATGGATTTTATTGTAATTTAAAATCATGTATGTTGCTTATTAGTCTTCAGCGAATAAAATTCATCATTTCAAATTGTACTATAATTCACTTATAATCCTACACACAAAAAGATGGGTTTAAAATCTACAATGTGGGTTATAAGCTAGCAGTTTAAAATCTAGCTATTTTTTGCGTAAAAAAAGCTTATTTCTGAAGGTCATCTAGCATATTTGCATTCAAATTATGCCAAATATTGTATATTCATAAATACAATAAGGGGCCCACATCATCTTTGGAGGGGCCCAGGCCCCCCAGGATCGGCGCCCTTTTCATATAGTCTATTTTCTCCAGAGGTTCTTGGTAACACTGGTAATAACATTGTGCTTGGTGAGACCATACTTAATGTGGCATAGTTAAAAACTGAATCAGATAGCTTCCAACGGAGAGTAGATAAGATGATACTACTCCAGGTGTTCAAACTGGTTCATGGGACGAAATGAAACTAGTTATTGTCAGGGGACGAAATGAGAAGATACGAAATGCAACTTTACCAGAGATTTTAGCCATGCGAGAATTTGTTCATATACGAAGTAATACACGAGAGTAGGGAACGCGCTCGAATATGTACGTATGCGTTTCAAAGTGCATCCCGTGTCTTCACAAGCGTTGCTGTTAAAGGCGATGGAAAATAAAATTATCTTACTGCTAATGGAGACTATTGTTCTTTCTTTGAAAGAATTTGACAGTTGCTAAACGATGCAAATTGATCAGAGATTGCAACTAAATGAGGTGGAAACAGAGAATATGACGTTTCTCAAGAAGATAGCAAAGGTGTTTTCAACATCTTTATCAATTAACGTGATAATCAACAAATGCTCATCTGGGAAAGATTTTCATCCTTACTTTCACTTTCTGCAGGTAACACGTAGAACAATAAAGTTTTATTACGCAATGTTCATTTCTAACATAGTTGGATGAATAGGGTTATATATATTTTTTTTTCAAGTTCAAAGTAATTTCCTTTGTCATTGAGCTCTTTTAAAAAAAATTTAAATATATATTTTTTTAAGTTCTCGTTGAAAAATGAAATTAAATCACGTAATCATACGACGGTCTGACTATTACCAACATTTCATTGTATTTGATTCTCGAGTTACATTATATCTGGTGTTAATGAATTGATATGAATACAGAGGTGCCCAGTAGACAGTGACGCAACTAAGAGGGTAAACGGGACTTGTGCCCCTGGGGCCGGATTGAGAGGGCGCAAAATTGGGCAAAAATTTGGGGGAGCGTTTTGGTTTGGTTTTTCAGGAGACAACTAGCGTATTTGCTTCGCTGCCAGTAGAACCCCTCCTTTATAGGTATCAATGAAATAACGCTGCCAGGGACTCGAAGAGGAAGGAGCCCGCTTTCGGGGTTGACCCTTTGCTCGAGCACCCCTCAGAAGTTTTGTGGGGTTACTGATCACCCACAATATAGAGGAAGAAGAAAATAAGAAAAGAGAAAAGAAAGAAAAAGGGAGATATTCTAATCTTCCACCGTATTTCTTAAATGATATAATAGTAACATCCGATTTCCTCATAGAGCGAAGACGGGGACAAGCATTTCATTTCAATTCACTGCCTTGTATACATTATTATTTTATTCAATTTTGTTCTACGTATTTAATTAACTTCATTTGTTTTCTTTCCTTTTGAAATCTTTAAATCGGAATATTGGCGTTCAGAAAGGCATAACGAGTTCTAAAATTTGGAGGGTGCTTAGAACGCTATAAGTCTCATGCTTTCATTCAAGAATATTTTTTCACTATGAAAAAAAAATTACATGAAACAATGCTAACTCTATTTTCAGGAGAGTCTATTTTTAACATTGTAGGGGCCCTCCGCTAACCCTTAGAACCACAGTTGTACACTGTGAATTAGAGCCCCCTCATTGATTTTCAAAACGCGTTAGAAGAAATTCGATGTGTACCTCTTCGCGGCCATGGTTAATAATCATGCTCTCTGTTCATGTGGTCCGTACTTTAACCATATTAATTTACTTGTATTGCAGATGATATGGCGCTTGTTGCAGAATCTAAAAAGAAAATTAATAAGATGCTAGAAAACGTGAGGAAGGGCTGTGAAGAATATGGGATGAGAATAAATGTTAGAAAGACCAAAGCCACGGTGATTGGAACGAAGGGGTCGGTGTCAAATGTAGAAGTAAGAGGGGAGAAAATAGACCAGGTGACTAGTTTTCGATACCTGATGGTATTATTAGTGACTATATGAAGTGTGAACGTGAAATAAAAGCAAAGATAGGAACGGCGAAAGAAGCCTTTAGGACGAAGAGAAGTCCATTTTGATAAAACATTGAATAAATAATTGAGAAAAAGACTCATAAAATCCTTCATCAAATTAAACACAACAACACACTAAGCAAAGCTATGTGATAATATATATAAAACACAATCATGTAACAGTTTCAACACAATAATTGTGTCTTCATCAGACTTCCAGTCCTTCTGGAATCAGGAAACTCAGGCACCAGATGTATTCTGACAAGGGACATGTTTCGGTTCGAACGCGAGGATCAACATAAAATTTGGTAGACATATACAGGACTAAGTACTGACCACTGTATGGTGTGTCATTCCCGTGTAAAACTCGTTTTCTGCCGACAGCGCCCTCTATCCTTCGAAACACTAGCAGTTAGATTTTGCGTTATAGGCGCTGAGTGAAGATCAGTTAGGTGCATCAGTGTGTGGTAGTAAGCTCCAATTAATATTAGATATGGTAGTCAGTGTGGAAAAATGGGGCTGGCTGTTGGCATTAACTCCTTTCCTGTACTTGAATTGTTAAAAACGCAAACTAAGGCGCAAAATTATGGATCAAATGTCAGTTGGAGCGGAAGATGAGTCATTTGAGACATTTTGTGCACTTTAAGTATCAGTGAGTACGAAAATGAATTAGAAATGATACACAAATCAACACTCTACAGATATTTTGAAGAAAATGGCAGGGCACAGGAAGACATCTATGATAGCAGTTCAGAACGGGAATAAGACAGTATTCCATAGCGGGGGCAAGACAGTAGTCAAAGCGAATGCGACATATCTCCAGCACGAAAACTGAAAAGTACATATGTTTTCTGCAGTTTACGGAAGAGAAAATATGGAGTATCTACAAAGATTATCATGAAGGAGGATACAACTCGTATAGGAAGCTTCTGGAACGACATAATAAATATATTTCGTTAAATAACTGCAAAAAAAAAAAAAAATGGATTATGGATACGCGCTGTCTACGAACTTTACTTCATTCAAAGGGAATCGGGAAATGAAACTCCAAACAGTGAAATGTGAAGTCATCAGAGAGCATGGTGTATCAGTGATTACTGGTATTTACAGTGCTGGGCTTTCCAAGCGGCAAAAGAAGTTGGCTTATCAGAGTTCAAAATGTCGCCGACTTTCATTGAAAAACTTTAGAAACAAGCAAGAATTATATCACGAACAATTCATAGTATCTGTAGAGTGTCGATGTGTGTATCATTTCTAATTCATTTTCGTACTCACTGATAATTACATTGCAGAAGAATGTCGCAAATGACTCATCTTTCACTCCAACTGACATCTGGTCCTTAAATTTGCGTGTTAGTTTGCCTTTTAACAGTTCGACTACATGAAGGCGGTTAATGCCAACAGCCCGTCCCATTTTGCACATTGTCTACCGTATCTAACACTAATTGGAGCTTACTACCACAAACTAACGCACATGACTCATCTTAACTCAGCGCCTACTACGCGGAATCTAACTGCTAGTGTTTCGAAGGATAGAGGGCGCTGTCGGCGGAAAACGAATTTTACACGGGAATGACTCCCCATATAGTGGTCAGTACTTAGTCCTGTATATGTCTACCAAGTTTTATATTGATCCTCGCGTTCGAACCGAAACATGTCCCTTGTCAGTTATTAGATTGCGAGAACGAGGCCTGCAAATGGTCATACAGTCACCTGAAGTCAATGTCATGCATTTGAAAGATTATTTTGTGCATGTTATTATTATTATTATTATTATTATTATTATTATTATTATTATTATTATTATTATTATTATTATTATTATGTAAAGTTAGTTTTATTTCGTTTTTCTAAGACACTTTGGAGCCGCGGTGGCTCAGTGGTAGAGCGTTCACCTCTGGTGCGTGGTGTTCCTAGTTCGATCCCAGCTCGAGCCAAGTGGGTTTTGTGGTGAACAAACACCGTGTGCGTGGGTTTTCTCGGGGTTCTCCCGTTTCCTACCACTCTTCATTCCAGCATTTCATTCATTTCTAATCATCACAGTCTCCTTTAGCCCACATGGCATAAATGTGGGACGTAAAACTCAAAAGATTTATTTTCTAAGACATTTTATTACTTATTATGTTCCACTGACAAATAGCAATGATATATATTCGATTTTCAATAAGCATGGCGTGGGTTTTTGCTTTGAAACTTAAGAAATTACCCGTAGTTTGAAAGGGACTAATTCAGACGCGTTGTTTGAGATACAGAGGTGCAATTGCCTTCCTGAGTTTCATATTATTTACATACGAGGGACAATCAAAAAGTTCCCGCCATGTTGTTGTAGTTTTGGCATTTGTGATCCAATCTCAATGATTCGTGTACAGTATACAGTACTTAGGTTGCCTAATTATGAAATTGATAAGTGTAAACAGGTTCACAACAGGCAGTGTACGAGTAGCGTAGCTGAATGGGGTAGTGTGCGGTGATCAGTTGGCACAATGTCACAGATCGAGCAACGCATAAACGTGAAGTTCATGTGCAAATTGGGGAACATCTGCTTCAGATACTTTGATTGCCTTAGAAACAGTTTAGCACCGTCTGACGTTTGACTCTTCCCAAGCCTAAAAATGAGCCTTTTCCGTTTCGCCAACGTAGAAGAGATCAAAACCAACTCGACAGCTGAACATCGGAAGATACTAAAAAGAGGACTTTCTTCGTTGTTTCCACCAATCGCAGGAGCGGTGGGGAAAGTACGTGTTCCGAAGGTGCCTACTTTGAAGGTGATTATGTAAATGTGTACTTATAGTACTACAGGGGCGGATCCAGGACGGACTTCCTGGGGGGTCGGTCGGTAGTAATACTGCTACTTAGAGCTACTTTTAAGAGTTCCAAAATTTTTATGGATGGGTTTATTTATATAAAAAATAAGAAACTTTCCTCTTCTGGGGGGCGATTACCCCGATCGCCCCCCCCTGGATCCGCCCCTGTAGTAATAGAGAGCTACAACAAAATTCCGGGAACGTTTTTGTCTTCCCCTCGTATATAATCTTAATAGTATAAAAATATGCTAATTAATAATGTGAAGCTCGGCTTATATCGTAGAATCTTATCCCTCCTCTGAAAGGACATTACTTGGTTAATTCCTCTCTTAGTTGAAAAAATCCTTGGCCAACTTCTACTGTGCATAGTAGCATTAGAAATTAGTTTAATGAATACAATCATGCTGTTGTGTTGATTAGGGAAGATTTCCAATATGATAGTAAGAGCTGGCTTAATTCCTCTCTAAAAATGAATAGCGGCATCATTTGCCTGTGTGGAATATGCTGTGTTTCCAAGCTGGCTTTAAAAAAGTGAAGAGACCTCATTAACAACATTTTTTATCAGGTTCCACGCGCGCTCTCTATCAAATTCAAGATACACCAACAAACAACTCATTCCCTCATCCACCCTGTTGAGCAACCAACGGAACGCCTGCTGCCCTTTGCGCTGAACAAACGAAGAAACGGTGTTAAGTGTTGTAATCTTGTGTGCCACAAGCAGCTTCCGGATGGAAGGAAGGCTAAAAATACTTTCATACATTTCGTTTGTAGATGATTTTATTTTAGGATGACCTGGAAAGATACAACAAAATCTTGTGACTGTATGTTGTTTCCTCGTATTTTATGATTTTGGAAGGTAAAACTGGCTACATGCACTAAGGAAAAAAAATAGAAACTAATGAAAGATATTTCAATATTAGAATATATCTTAACTTATAAAAAAAAAGAAAGAAAGAAAAAAGAAAAGAAAAGAAAGGAGTGTTGCAATTGGACGAAATTCTTTAACAAAGCACTAGCAGCTTATAGTAATATATCATTGTTTTATACTGGTAGTTCCAAGAAGCAAACAATCTTCCTGCAAAAATAGCAGTATCGTCGCCAAGAATCCAATTTTACGTGGCTTAAATAAGTAAATCACATGGTTGAGTTGTACAATGTTGACTGCATTTATTATTATTATTTGTTAAGTTTAGCGTCCCTTTTCAGCAACGAGGCTATATGAGATGTGCACCTACAGTTTAAAGTGGAACCCGAGCTACCGTAATTGAAGTTCCAATGCTCTCCTACCAGGAATTGAATTCAGGACCCCAGGCACGTAGCCAGGATTTCGTGAAGGGGGGTCCATCAGATGAAATGTGGTCATCACACCAGGGGCTCGATCATTCTAAACTATTTTACTGGCAACATATATTGGTTCGTTTAGCCAGGATATCGGAACGGAGGAAGAGGGGGGGGGGGCGTGACAACTGTCTGTTCCAAAGGTTAGGGGAGTAGTAGAAAATTGTTTTTCAAATAACATGTTTGACACTGCAAGGATGCGATGACGAAAAATTATCATTAAAAAAATGTCCACGCTGTTACTCAACGGCACTATGCTTTCGGAAGCTTGAAATCTCCCTGACTAGCAGCAGAAATTCTGAGAATTCCGTAACTTTTCTAGAAATTTCAAATTCCCTTACTCTACCAGGATATCTCGCACACCTCGCCACCATGTATTGCAAGTAATACAAATCTCCTCATAAGAAAGAGTAACCAAAAGCTTCTTGTAGTTTTTAATTTTTAACGCTGATCCTTCTTTTTCTCATTTCATTTTGTTTCATCCTTCCTTAATTTTTTCATTTCTGGTCTCGAAGGGGGGGGGTCCGACCCCCCGAACCCACCCACCCCCTTGGCTACGTGCCTGAAGACCCCATACACCAAAGGCTCGAACGCTAGCCACTAGACTAGCGGGGAAGGTTCTCTTATTTTTATTATTAACTAGACATCTATTACCTGCTTCGCTGAGTTAAAACAAGAAAAAATAGTAGGTAGGGCCTAATATGTTCCGTTAGTCAGTTGCAGTCTCTGATATCGGTCATTTTCGATCATTTTAAATTATCTCCCCCTCCTCTCCCATAAGCAGCACCGTCAAAGTGAAGTGACAAAAAACATCCTAGGCCCGAACCTCATCTATGTTGAAAATTTGATCGGTCGGGTGGCTCAAGAGGTATGATGTCACAAACATAGTAATTTTCATTTTTATATACGGATGCGCACGAGACGAGTCGAGACAGGATTTTTCTGTCAAAATTCGAGTCGAGCTTGAGACCCAATAGTAAAATATACATTTTTCGAGTCGAGACATCACTTTTACAGCACATTTTCGAGACGAGACAGCAACAAATCTTGCCTCGTGCGCATCCCTATTTTTATATATAGCTTATAGAGATAACTTGTTCCTAATCCACAGATATATATCAACATGGAAATTTTAAAACTTCTCTCTCGCTTGGGAGAACTGTTTTATACTTTGATAAGGCCTTCTCTTCGTAACTGCATCTATATATATATATATTCGTACACGCTGTTGGCTAGATCAAAATTATAATAAGTATCAATAGTTTGGAATTGCTTTAAGACAGATGTTTCGTCAAAATCGAGTCATTTTAGGTATTGTGTATTAGGGTTGCAAGACAAACGAGATCTGAGACGAGACGGAGCTCTTTCAATAGAAACAACCATTTTCGAGACAAGACACCACTTTCAGAACACATCTTCGAGACGAGACAACTTCAATTCGTGTCTCGTGTACACTCACTATTTACATAGCAAACTTACTTTGTTGTTGTTTGTTGAAGTTTGCTTTTCTTTTTCAGCACAGAGGCTATATAACACTAAGGTGGAATCCGTACTACTGTAATACGTACAATGCTCTCTTATCGGAAATCAAACCCGGAATCCCGTGCTCCAAAGACGCACGCGATAGCCAGTAGATCATAAGGAAGAGCTGCAAAATTATATTATATTTATATTATGTGGGCAAGGAACGCACCCGCATGAGGTCCGGACCCCATCAAAGCTTCCGAAGTCAATATGCATTTGTACACTTTGTTAATAAAACTATACTTGTTGAAGAGAGAAATGCTGTAGCATGAACATTTAATTTTACACTTCATCTGTACTCTTTCTCTTATAAAAACAATCTAATTTCACTTCTATCTGAAAATATAGGTAGAAGTATTTTACAATTACTTGTTGAGTGCAGAATAATACCTGTGCAATTCTACATACACGTAGTGCAAAAATATGTGACTATGTGCCTGATCTGAATACTTAGAGTATGGGGTGTATATTTTTACCTCTTTTATCCCTTATCCTTCATAGAATGCAACCCCCAAACTACAGACTTACTTTGGAGGGTATTTATATATACACCAAGTATCATTAAAATCGGGTATGTTTTACGAGAGTTACTGCAGCACAGTCAGACGAAAAGGGACACAATGAGAATCACACTGTAAACAATTACGGTTACATTTACTGACCGATTACCGTCAATTCTGGCTGCCAACCTATTACCCTATTAGTGTTAGTGTATTAGTGTTAAAGTTATGGTAAGAGGCAAAAATACGGCCTTTTTATGGCCTATAGCCATAAATTTTGCAGTAATGCTGTAAATTTTAGAGTAATCAGTTGGAAGGCAAAATTGACGGTAATCGGTAAATGTGACTGTACAATTTCTTACAGTGCGAGACGAATGGTAGTAGCTCACTGTCGTCGCTTCAATTATTATATTAATATTCTTCATAATATTCTAGACAATGAATATAACATCAACTATTTAAAAATAAAATTTAGAATTAAAAAAAATATATTAATTTAGAAAAGACCAGTATGTAGATGTTAGGTAAAGGGAAGTACATTTCCAAGAACAGAATCACATTGTGTAGAAAGAACTTTTTCTACGTATAATTACTCAATTAAATAACAATAATAGTAAATTGATATATTGCAACAATTAACCTATATTTTGCCTGACAAGATTTTCAAACAAAATACCTGTCCTATCAAGACTTATTTTTCCAGGAAGTTGTAAGAGCATCTTGTTTACAGAGATAAGCGCTTCATCATCACTTATGACATTTGAACAGAAAACAAATACAAACACACGTACAGCTTATGAAGGAAGTTAAAGACCAAGGAAATACTTTTTTGTGTACTTTTGATTTCTCATTACGAGTATATTCAAGGAAAAACTATTAATTCGAACAACGTTATTTGTAAAATGAACTAGAGTAAAACTAGTGTTAGCGAACGGATTGTTTTCTTTCTTTTCTTTTTCTGTATTTTTGAGTTTAAAGTCCCACGATTATGCTCCGAGGCTTGTTTACCGTAAGTAATAAACATTTATTTATTGAAGACAGTAACGTCCATAAAAATACTCGATTAATACAATAGTCGATTCGTTAATAATTTGCATGGGTAATAGTTAAGAACAGCTACTTCTCATCTCCCGTGCATGAGGATACATCTTACTGTTGCACTACCTAAACACCCTAAGTACAAGGGCAAGAACTAAGTCTATTACCTACTTTTTAACATCCTAGATAGTCAATGAATAATTCCTGAAAGTATGGCGTTTCTCGTCCTTCCCTAAATGGGAAGTACGGCTCCTTAACTATAACCTTTGCATGTTATCTCCCAAAATTTCTAGTTTTTTTTTTTTTTTTTTTTTTTTTTTTTTTTTTTTTAAGAGTATATATTAACTGTACAAAAATTTTCAATAAGTTACCTGACTTTCTATAGCAAAATAAATCATATTCTAGGTTTAAATCTGCTCTTAACAAGTTCTTAGTAGATAAGTGTTAGGCCTACTACTCGGTAAATGAGTTTTTTTGAAGTGTTTTCTTAATTATGTTATGAATGTGTAAGCTTATAAAAGTCACGGTTATGTATGTATTTCTCTATTTGTAAGTTTACAATTATAATTATATATATAATTAATTATATATTATATTTATATATATAATTATTTTGTAATTTTGACAACTGTATGCGTACTCAAGAATACTCTCTTTTGTATGCAAAACAGGCAAATAAATAAATAAATAAATAAAGGAGGCAGTGGTGATGATAATGAGTGAAATGGTGAAATGAAGAAAATGGAAGGAAACAGAAGAACCCCGGAAAAACACATAGATTGTGTTTGTCCAACAGAAAGTTCGCTTAGCGTGAACTGGGATCGCACGAGGGACCCCAGCACCAGAGGTGAGAGCTCTACCATTTAACCATTGCGACCCCGAAGCTGAGTTCCTTCTTTTCCCGAAAAGTACAATTCGGTTTTTCTTCGTCTGCTTCTAAACTGTTTTACTAATCTCAATTAAAATTTTGAACAAATGTTTCTCTAGCCACATAGGTCACAAAAGACCAACGAAGAACCTTTTCTCCATAGAAACCAATGAATCTAAGCTATTCTTAAAGTTGCATAATTCTGGAATGTAAGCAGAGTAACGTGTCCCTGACGGCAAAAATGTATTGTTAGTGTAATACTCAGAAACAACTTAAATGTAACATAAAATCAAGAAACAAAATGTAAACAAAGAAGAGGGTACTTGCCTTGTATACAAACACGAAAAGTGTTTCGATCTCATGTTAAACTGCAGGCTCAGTTTCATAACATAAAATCACCAAATTCAACGGAATTCATTCTCGCTCGAACTCGAAAACACCAAACTCAATAAAATTCTTTCTTGCTTGATCTCATGTTCAGCAAACTCAATGAAACTATATCCCTCTCGGGGCCGCGGTGGCTCAATGGTAGAGCGTTTACCTCTGATCCTGGGGCTTTTGCTTTGATCCCAGCTCGCGCCAACTGAACTTTGTGTTGGACAAACACCGTGTGCGTGGGTTTTCTCGAGGTTCTCCCGTTTCCTCCCATTTTCTTCATTCCACCATTTCATTCATTTCTTATCATCACCGTCTCCATTAGCCTAGCCGGCATAATGGTAAGGCGTAAAAATTAAAGATTTCATTTCAAAGATTTTATTTCCCCTGGAATTCGCGCTCTACAATTTCAATGGAACTTACATCTGTTAACTTTAATAGTATTCACCCTCGCTATCTACAATGGAAGTCATGCTTGCTAATTTCAATGGAACTCATGCTCGCATGTCTTACTGGAAATAGCACTTCTCGAACTCGGAGTATAGTTATTGAAAATGAGGTTGGTTGAACGTGAGTTCCGATATCTACAGTTTAAACATGTCTGGGTCAAAGGGAGGTACATATTGCTGATCTATTCTCTTTGGAACCGAAATGATATGTAGATATCCTCGTTGCTAGATGGAAAAGAGAGCCTGTATTACATGTATGCCAGGGTATCCTGACCTCACTCTCGTGGAATTTAGCAGATAAGTAACTAAAAAAAATGAACTATACCAGTAGCTGGATCGTCTCCTGGAGAGAACCACCACACAGTCTGATCTGAATCCTCAGGTGGAAGAGGATTGAAAACAAGTGAAGTTGAACTTTAGTGGAAGTATGCTGAGGATTGTGGTGGACACGTGGAGCATATCTTGAGTTAAATCTGTGAATTCTTTGTTTCAGTGCAAATTTTGTAACCACTTTGTCCCGTGCTTTGGAAACAATTATGTTTTCCGAAGTTTTACCCTGAGAGGGGACTTTCAATGAGCAGTGGGTGCAAGTAGTACTGCGAAAATATTGGTAATCTATTGAGCACGATGCAAGTTATGGCTTCTAGAGAAGTTTCCGAGTTCCGGGAAGAGAAAGGAAATTTCGCTCTTTGTCACTGCCTGAAATCATTACCGTTAGAAACAAATTCGTTTTACCTCCTCACTGCAATCTAAAATAATTATTTGAACAACACACACACACACAAAAAACTTCGAGAAACATTTTTTTTTTTTTACGCTAACCCGTGTAAGATTATCAATCGATCATAATATAATGAATGAATATTTTTCTTTTGTTTCGTAATATTTTCTCTTTAAAAGAAAGTACTTGAAAAGATGGAATGAAGTGATTATTTGCTGAATGATTTACATATCAATATATGAACTTCCAAGGTTACAAAGTTCAAGGAAAGTATCATCTATTTATTGATCTAGAAACAGTAGATGTCGCAATTGATAACATACATTGCTATTAAGATTAGTGAATAGATGTTATTAGTTCTTTTGTTTTTTATATTTCTTTCCTTTTTTTTAAAGTTTAATATCCCAATTTATTGTGTACCAAAGCTAAAGATGATAATGGTGATAATAATGAAGAAAATAGCGGAATAAAGAAAGTGGGAAGAAACGAGGAAACCCACTGACATGGGCACGAGCTATGAACGAACCAAGGACCACACGTACCAGATGTGAACGCTCACTCTACCATTGCTGGGTGTTGCTTTATATGTAGAACACAATATCCTATGAGTCTAAATAATAATAATAATAATAATAATAATAATAATAATAATAATAATAATAATAATAATAATAATAATAATAATAATAATAATAATAATAATAATAATAATAATAATAATAATAATAATGTAAATCTCTGCTAAGGCTTTCGCTTTGTGAGTAAACATTTCGAAGCGCCTTATAATACCGGAGTGATATTAATTAACCCTTTTCCTACTGAATTATATTTTTCTTGCTATAATTTGATAAAGTATAGTAAATTGAGGGTATATTAGACTATATAAAAATATAGTTTGCTTCTATCGTTGCTCAACAGTGCTGAGAGGAAAAGGAACTCAGAAGTTCCATCAGGTGGATAGGCTTCGACATTATAATACACATAGGAGACGTAAGTATGAGCAAAGAAAATAGGACTTAAATGTCCCGGCAG
Source organism: Thermobia domestica (assembly GCF_964235325.1). Classification (NCBI taxonomy): domain Eukaryota; kingdom Metazoa; phylum Arthropoda; class Insecta; order Zygentoma; family Lepismatidae; genus Thermobia; species Thermobia domestica. The sequence continues at coordinate 21,718,252 of NC_137463.1, read as the reverse complement.
TCGGAAAAGGGTTGGTGTGCAAATGAAGATCATATACAACAGTTAGTTTTTATATATAGTAGCATCTATACATCTTCTCGCTGATGTAAGGACTAGTGTGGCAACCTTTGGTTGCTGAAGTCCCGGATTTGATTCCCGGCGGAAGTGCATTGAAATTTAAACCCATTACGGTACTTCGTATTCCATCGTTTCATGTAGTGTCGACGCTGAAAAGGAACGCTCACTTCAAGAAATAATAAATATCAACAACTTAGCATCCATTATTCTTAATTCTTGATCTTCCTTCACTCCAAATCAATAACTAACTCTATGGCCTATGGTACCCGGAGGTTCAATGCCGCGTTTGCGGAAAGCTCTCCATTGATTTCTATCCTTAGCCAACTGGATCCAGTTTATACTTTGTATTCCTATCTCTGCGAGATCCATCTTGATATTGTCCTCCTATCTGCACCTAGGTCTTCCTAATGGTCGTTTTACGATTGGATTTTCAGTTAAAACTTTGAAAGCGTTCCTACTTTCTTCCATTCTGGCTACATGACCTATGTACCCGAGCCCCCTAGATTTGATGACCCTAACAATGCTTGGTACATAGTACAGGGTTAGCTTAAATAATTCATTCGTTTTGAAAAGGCTATATTTTTAAAAGTATTACACGTACACACATGAAAGATATAGGGTGTGTATAAACTTGATGTAGAAGGTGTATAAAGTTGGTGAGTTTGTGGTTCTTTTCATATATCTTTCATGTATGTACTTGTAATACTTTTGAAAATATAGCCTTTTCAAAATGAATGATTCCGCCATTCCCCATTCCCGTTCCTCTTGGATCCGAATATTCGTCTCAGGATTCTTATTCTCAAAAACTTTTAGTCTGCGTTCTTCCCTCAGAGTAAGTGACCATGTTACGCAACCATACAACACAACAGCCATGATTATCGTTTTATATATTTTAAGCTTCAAATTCATCTCCAGAATTCGCGAAGATAAAAGATTTTGAACTGAATGATAGCGAATTCCCAGCTTTCATTCGATATTTAATTTCTTCGAGGATATGGTTTTGGTTGTGCTTGATTCACTTATGCTCAATATACTGTCGTATGTTCGGTTAGGCTCTGGAATATAGGGTTCTGCTATGCGCATTTCTCTTTCTCCACGAACATTAGGTTTTGGCTGTGTGGTAAGGAAATCGCCAAGAAATCTTTCTATCCATTCAAGATGATATTTGTGTGAATGAAAAGTATTTTTGTATATGTGTCTTAATATAGTAAATAATTTTTTCATATGTTGTTAAAGAGGGTTTAAATCCCTGAAACCTCCTTTTTTGCGTACGCCACTGCTTGTATCGGTTGTAGTGATCAGTGCAGCGTAGTCGTTAACGTTCTTGCTTTTGGTGCGAGCGGTCCCGGCTACGATTCCCATTGGAGAGACACAGTCGGAAAGATGTAAAGATATTTTTAGGCCAATCTTTTTAATTGAAATATTTCGTCATTTTTGCTCATTTACATCAGATAAATGCCGAGATGGTACCTAACATATAGGTTTCAGCACGCTTCCTTCCCCATTTCTTTCTCCCTTCCTACTTCTCCGGGAAGTGTACATCGCCAATAGTCATCATCCCTCATACCCGAGTCCTCAACCGTGGTCTCGTGGTTAGCGCGTGTGTCTTTGGTTCAGGTGCTTCCAACTCTAGTCTCATGCCTTGCAACAGGCAGAATACTTATTATTATTATTATTATTATTATTATTATTATTATTATTAATAATAATAATAATAATAATAATAATAATAATAATAATAATAATAATAATAATAATAATAATAATAATAATAATAATAATAATAATAATAATCTTTCTCACCTCAACCATAGGTTGGTGGGTGGACAACATGGAAATTTTAAAACTTTTCTCTCCCTTAGGAGAGCTGTTTTATACTTTGATAGGGTCTCTTCTTCGTAACTGCATCTCGATATTGAATCCTTGGTCTTCCTCTTCCTGGTTTTCCTTCTACCTTTCCCTCCATCAACAAGGAGTGCCGAATAAGATGGCCAAACATGCTGTTTCTTCTTTTTCCTATTATCTTCATGATCTATCGTCCTTCATTAGCTTCCTTTAATAGGTATTCATTCCTTTTCCTTTAGGTCCATGGTATGCGCAGCATTCTGCGCGAACACCACATTTCAAATGCTTCCAGCTTGGATATTTCAGCTTTTCTTAGTGCCCCGTCTCTGATCCGTATAATAATAATAATAATAATAATAATAATAATAATAATAATAATAATAATAATAATAATAATAATAATAATAATAATAATAATAATAAACTGAAGCTCCTTGAATGCTTAAAAGATTAATGTCCAGATACTTATATAAACCTTAAAATGTAAAGAAAAAAAGTTCGCTTTTCGATGTATTTAAACAGTGTGTACAAATTTTTTAAGTCTTTTACTCGCATCTTTGTTATTTACACTTGAATTTCTTGTGTTCTGAATGCCTTAATTGACCATTCACTTCTCTTTGAAACGCCTTATTCACATAATCACTCGAAGATAATTTATTATATAAGGTTGATACGACGTTCTTATACAGCAAAATATTTACGCCTGTTTGATTGTGGCTAAGAATATAGGAACTTTAAAAAGCATGTTTATGACCAGTATTAAAAAAAAAAAAAAAAAGGAATTGTGTATATTTTGCCATTTCTATATATTCTTTCAGATTAAACTCTTAATGCACTGCCAATAGTTTTATAGCAGTCTTTGTGAGCACGCCTATTAGCTATTACGTAAAATAAAATGCTTGAAGTAAGTCTACATGGTGCGTTAAACAATCTTGCTTCCCCATACATTAAAAGCTTCCACGACGTAATAAACATTAAATGTTCTTCACTGCATTGTACTTGAAATCAATTTTACTCGTATATTTTGTTATAAAGCATTTATTTTATACTTTGAAAATATTACAAACTTTCAATACGATACCAGTGGCGGATCCAGAATCAGAGGTGGACTGGCTATGTAAAAAGAGCGCGGTCACATACTCTGGGAGGGCGCCGTCCATCCGAGGCTTTCGGTTGTATGGAATACCCCCTCCTAATAAAAGAAAGTGCGGGGGGCTTCCCCGGAAAATTAGTACACAAAAAACAACAAAAGATTAAGTAGCTATTGCAGTTAATCACGACAGAATTATACAAATTCAATATTTTCATAAACAAACAAAGAGACTTTGATTACTAAATACGAGGCGTGTTTTTTTTTTTTTTTAAGTAAGATCCGTTTTGTTGTAGACACTAGTAGTTCGCGCGCATACCGCAACTAGCGTGTGCGTCGTGTACCGGCATGCCTCGGGAACAACTGTGCTCAGTTTCAACTCTGTAGCTGACCTGTACGGTTGTGTTCTGTGCTTTCACAATGTTTAAGACTATCAAGTCGCCCGCCGCGTGTGAGGTTCGCTCAGTGATACGGTTTTTGTCAGCAAGTAACCTGTCTGCTACAGAAATTCATTGACAGATTTGCGAAGTGTACGGTGATACTGTTATGAGTGCAAGCAAAGTGCGTAAGTGGGTACGAAAATTCAAAAATGGCCGTGACAACGTCCATGATGAGGACCGCTCCGATCGCCCTTCTTCGATTACAGACGATTTGGTGGCTTCAGTTGAAGCGAGGGTTCGTGAGAACAGGCGCTTCACAATAAAAGGTCTCTCAAACGAATTTCCTGAAGATCAGTGCTTTACAAAATTGTTTCTGAACATCTAAAGTTTAGGAAACTGTGCTCCCGTTGGATCCCAAAACTCCTGAAGAGGACCACAAAAAATAAAGATTTGAGTGTGCCATGAAGTTCTTGACTTGTTATCACGAAGAAGGTGACGGCTTCTTGAGTCAGATCGTAACTGGATACGAAACATGGGTTTCGCATATCACGCCCGAATAGAAGCAACAGAGCATGGAATGGAGACACACAAACTCGCCTGTAAAGGTGAAGGCCAAACAGACTCTGTCCCAGCGCAAAATCATGGCGTCGGTGTTTTGTTGGTCGACTTCATGCAACGAGGAACCACTATCAATGCAGAAGCATACTGCCAAACCCTGTGAAAGCTACGCAGAGCGATTCAAAACAAACGACGCGGCATGCTGGCAAAGGGCATTGTTCTTCTCCATGACAATGCAAGACCTCACACTGCAGGTCAGACCCGCGATTTGTTGGACAGTTTTGACTGGGAAGTTTTAGACCACCCACCCTACAGTCCTGATCTTGCACCGAGCGATTACAATCTGTTCCTTCACCTCAAACAACACCTCAGTGGTAACCGTTACAATGATGACGACGATGTGAAAACGGCAGTGAACTCTTGGTTATCGGAGCAGGCGGCAAGTTTTTATGAAGAGGTTATTTTGAAATTGGTTGAGAGGTATGATAAGTGTTTGAACAAACTTGGCAACTATATTGAGAAATAGAGTAAAGTATGTACTTTCTGAAAATACATTTACTTTTTTGAAATAACCTTTCGTTGTGTACTTATGTTCAAACGGCCTTACTAAAAAAACACGCCTCGTATATTAGGCCTATATAAATCTGCACACTTTAACTGAGACTACAAAAATCACAACAGTTGTTTAAATTCTTCGGCTACATTTGTTAACAGCCTAATTATAACTGAAGATTTGAGTTAAGTTTGGGTCTTATGCTATTTTTCATACTTCTGTCCTTTTAAAGCTATGTTCATCATAACATTAACTTGTTTTTCATCTATTTTTAAAACCGTTAATAAAAAGTATACATGAAACATTTACTACAAATTAACAGAAGTAAATTTAGAATTATATACCTACCTAGCGAAAAAAGAAATTCAAAAACAAAACTGGAAAATGAAAGTAAAGTCACTGCTTTATGCTTGTAGGAGCCTTCGCATCTCATTGCTTTTTTCACACATTTTGTCAATAATAAGATTGTTGTCTATTTTGGTCAGAATGTCTCTTTCTGAGTTCATCAAGAACAATGATTCCAGATGTTCATCTATAAGTCTTGAACGGAGTCTTGTTTTTATGTAACGCCACTAGCGCCTCTAACGGCGGGAGTGGGAGGGAGAGACATGTAAAAATGATCCAAAATGACCGAGATTAGAGTCAAATCAATATATTTCGAAGTCGCTGAGATCATTCATGGTACCACCAAAGCCTAAAACAGAAAGGGCAAGGCCGTAGGCCGAGTAAAGACGGGATCTGGGGGCGGAGCAGTGGGGGTGGGAGGGTTGATATATAAAAATCATCCAAAATGACCGATATTAGAGTCAAATCTATAAATTTCAGGGTCCCTAAGATTATTATAATGACATTCCGAAAGCCAAAAACAGAAAGAGCGAGGCCGCAGGCCGAGCAAATACTGGGATTTGGAGCGGAGCGTGGGGTTGGTAAGGGTGATATGTAAAAATCGTCCAAAATGACCGATATTAGAGTCAAATCTATATATTTAGGGGTAAATCTAATATCATTAATAGCATTCCCACGCCGAAAACAGAAAGAGCGAGGCCGCAGGCCGAGCAAATACCGGGGTCTGGGGTAGAGCCCTAGCTGGCCAAAGGCTAGCGAATTTTAAAATAATTTTGTAGCCTTGTTTTTTTTTTTTTTTTTTTATGTGTTCAGAGAGGAAACTGTGCTTCTTCCCGAGGCTAAGACGGGTCTTAGCCCCTCCCGAGGAGGGCGCAAAGGCACTTATGTGAGGAGGGCGCAGCGGCCATCGGGCCGGTACTTGATTATGGCCAGTCCACCCCTGTCCAGAATTTGGTGTGGGGATTTGCCAACCGGAAGGGAAAATGCAATTTTTTCTGTTATTTCAATGAGACGAGAAAACAAAAGCATTTCTCCGTCTATATATTAGCCCAATAATCTCATCTTGTTCTATTGTTAGTATAACATACTTAAGTGTTACTGTGGTTAATATTTTGCGCCCCCTCTCAACCTGCCATACCTGCTGAAGTTGTGGCAGATCCTAAAGGGAATGCACCCTTCCTCAAGGGAAAATATCTCCCTTTCTGTGTGTGTGTGTTTTTAGCGTCTCTTTACATATAATTTATAAGGTGTTTCAGAACAACACTGACACCGTTTGGGAGGTAATTCCTGACACCAACATAAGACAAAAACTATAAACGAAACTGGGTGCACAAATGCTTGCTTTTGGGGGCGCTATGACAAGCCGAAAATTTGTAGGAAACATTGGAAAAAACAGACATAACTCGAGAACAAAATGTCGGATTGAAGTCGGGTAAAAGGAAAAGTCCATTATTTTTAGTCGTAGTTTCCAATGCAATTATTAATTTTATCCAAATCTCTCAATGAGTAAAACCTTAGAAGTAATGCTTCACTTCAGTGGCGGATCCAGGGGGTGCTATCGTCCCCCCCAGAAGAGGAAACTTTCTTATTTTATATACATAAATAAAACCCATCCCAGAGTTTGAAGCTCTTAAAAGTAGCTCTGAGTAGCAGTATGACAACCCATCGCCCCCTCCCCAGAAGTCGGTCCTGGATCCGCCCCTGCTTCACATAGAACACTCTAGAAGTAGATTCATTTAAGTAAATAAAAATGGAGACTTTTTTTCTTATTATTAGAAATGGGAAATACCGGCTTTTCTTTTAAATAAAACGGAAACAGAAAATCCTACCTTTCGGTTTATTTCAAACCGGTTTTTCACCGAAAGTCGGTTCAGTGTTTTATCATAGTCTTTTCACTTGTCTTCACCGAAATCATTTTCCGATTTCTCCAAAAGTGTTTTGGGTTTTTACTGAAACAAGTGTGATTTTCACCGGAATCGGTCTCTATTCTTCTCGGAGACACGGGGCAAGGTGCGTATTCAGAAATTTTTGTTAGGAGGAGTTCAATACAATAAGTCACTACATCTACATGGTACTGAACGGGTATTATTCTGTACCGTAAAAGACGATAAGTAATTGTTAAATACTTCCACCCAGGGCCGGATCCAGGATTCTCTGGGGGGGGGGGTGCACCAATAACTACCAGTACATTTGAATCAAATTTGAGTTTTTTTAAATGCCTTTAGGCATCTGTAATGTGAATGAGGAATTCCTTTGGAAATGCTAAATGTGTGCTCTACATGAATTCTTTTCCTTTAACCTTCAGAAAATTGACTTAAACTATTGATTTTGCAAAACTCACTGCTAGCTTCTCACTTTGGTGTCCCGACAAAACGTACTACTTGAATTTTCGCGACAAAACGTACCACTTTTGACGACCTGTCATAAATGACAACCTATCATGGATTAATTAAAGCATTTCTGATATTTATTCCACGACAAAACGTACCACTTATATAAATTACAACCTGTCATGGACTAATTAAAACATTTCGGATATTTAATCCGCGACAAAACCTACTACTTCATGTCAAGAAACTACTTCCTCATGAACAGGTAAAACAACGTCAATATACAGGGTGTCCGAGAAGTCCTTCCCTGATTACAGAAATTAATAACTCAGGCTAGAAATAAGATAGAAATATGAAACTGGTGTTGAATTATTTACAAACTATAAAAGTTTTTGTCTGTGTTAGGTTTGTTCTGTTTGCGGTCGAAATGCTATCACGTATTGAGGACGATAATGGTTATCTCAGACGAATTGCCTTTTCCGACGAAGCGACATTCTTTGTCAGTGGAGTAGTGAATCGCCATAATGTACGCATTTGGGGTTCAGAACCCCCCAGGGAGGTCAGGGAGTTCAGCAGAGGCAGTCCAAAGGTGAATGTTTGGTGCACGTTATTGCACGATCGAATTATCGGGCCATTCTTCTTCGCTGAGGATACCATCACATCTGCAGTGTACCTGGATATGTTGCAGCTGTATGCTGTTCCTCAGCTGCTTCAGTATCGCCCCGATGTCGTTTTTCAGCAAGACGGTGCACCACCGCATTGGGGTTTGGACGTCCATGCCTATCTCGTTAGGACACTTCCTGGGCGATGGATTGGTCGTGATGGACCAACAGCTTGGCCTCCACGCTCTCCTGACATAACCCCATTAGACTTCTTTTTATGGGGTTATGTCAAGGATGAGGTCTACCGAACACGTGTACCAGATCTTGAAACCCTGCAGCAACGAATAACCACAGTCGTTGCAGCGATCCCTCCAGTGATGTTGGCTAATGTGTGGATGGAAATTGAATATCGCCTAGATGTGCTACGTGCTACCAAGGGTGCTCATGTGGAAGTGTACTGATGTGACCAAAACTTTTATAGTTTGTAAACAATTCAACACCAGTTTCATATTTTTATCTTATTTCTAGCCTGAGTTATCAATTTCTGTAATCAGGGAAGGACTTCTCGGACACCCTGTAAGGTTAAGAACAGACAGGTAATGTATCGAGTTGTCAAAGTGCAGAAACTCATTGGTAAAAGAGGGCTCATTTACAGAGGAAATGTAGCAGCCTATAAACTGAAAGACACAGCTATAGATCATGGAAATTTTTTGCATATTATTCCTTTCTTAACCAAATTTGATCTTCCGCTTAAAAGTAATTTAGATAAGGTCACCGAGAAGAGTCATATATGAGGAAGTAAGCAGGATAGTGGTCGCATAACCTTTACTAAACACGATGAATTATGTTTTGAATGCTATCAGCACACTTATCAGAGAAGATATTTCGAAAGCAGTGTCTCAAGCTTCAATATTTTCTGTTCTATTAGACACTACTCAAGATATAGTAGTTTCAGGCCAGTGCTCTGTTGTTTTACGGTATGTTGTTAAAATGGCTGTTAAACAAAGTATTGTTGTCATTGTAAAATGCATATCTACCACAGGCCAGTGTCTTTGCGGTTTACTGCTGTGACAGTTGCATCATTACCATTTTTATTTAATTTTAAATAAATCTTTTTAATTCAATTTTGCATATAATTATGAACAACGTTAATGAATATCATTTTCATTTTCATTTTTGTGTGTTTAAAGAAGCAAAGGACATTCTTTATTTTCCTTCACTCTCCGAGAGTAAGATGTTTTCTTTTTTTATTCTGTATTACCTGTCGTTGCGGCGAGGACATTTAAAAGACCTTTCTTTTGTCTCTTAATACCGCTGCCTAAGCCATACGAAGAAAGACCACACATACATAGGACCCTCCGTAAGCCCAAGGAAAGAAAACAAAACAGCTAAAACAGCTTTTAGCATCTTTTTGTGAAATTCCGAAATTAATAGTCTGAACACATTGAATAGAATCCAAGTGGAAAATAATCTCTGTGAATTTGTCAAACGCGCGTACTCGTCACTTTGGCTCCACGTAGAACCTAGATAAAATTTTGACACAGGTCTGTAACTTGGTTCAAGAGCACGCATGAGACGAAAGGACGCCAAATCAACCCCTATAAAAATTTTATTTATTTATTTATTTATTTATTTATTTATTTCTTATTTAAAATGGCGGAGTTAAGGCATAACCTTTTCTTCCACTCAACCATTTATATTTTTCTTTTACAGTCGGATATTTTTTTTTACGACGAGAATAAAAATGACATACAGTTAGGCACGTTAAAGAGTTACTGACATACATAACAATACAGAAAATAAAACATGAAAAATGAAAATGAAACTTATTACATATAAAATAAACACTAAAACAAACAAGAGACAATGCTAAAGACATGTTAAACAGTCTTATATATAACATGTGAAATTTGAAGAAAGCACGTACGTCGGAGAGACGACGCTCGAACATCGTAAATAGGAAGAGACCAAGAAAATAAAAATTGAGGACACCAATATAATCTGACCAATGAAAGAAAATTAGGGGGAGCAAAAACGCAGTTAGAGGCGTGTCTTAAACAATCGAGAAGTTGAGAATTCAAAATTCCAAATCAGTCAGTCAGTCATTCAGTGCTACGTAGTCAACAAACCGGGAACAAGTGCGTTCAAAAACTTTTACCCGGAACACACACACACACACTACACTAAGTCAAACGTCAATTAAGAAACAGTATGCAAGGCTAGGTTAACAAGTAGCCCGGTGGACGATCATTCAACAACACTAAAGTATAGGCATGCAACAAACTAATACTTTAAAATTTCGCAACTACGTACACGTTTACCGACATTTTGTGTGAGTGATATAGTTTTTACATATACATTTATGAAAAATCTTGAACACCAAGCGTTAATAAACTGATTTCGCTAAGACGCTACCATTACTAACTAGACGTGAAAACAAACTTGAACGTTGCCTACACACTTTCAAACAGCAGTTAGACTAGCCCTAACAATACGAAACTAGTTTAAATTGTCATGAACACTTCATAAAAACAGTTAATATAATTAGTCCGTGCGACTCGACACTCACGACACAAAGAGTGGTGGTGCAGTGTAATAATTGGAATTCTTAGTGCAGAAAAGTGCATTGTTGGAGAGATGAATCAGCGGAACAGTGCTCATTTAGATGGACATGGACAGACCAAATCGTGTTGCCCCTGGCAGTGTAGAAGGAAGGCTCAGGAGGAGTCTGAGGACAGAACTCAGGACCCAAGAAATTCGTCGCGCAGGCATGGAAAGAGGAGATGTAAGGACCCCTGTGATGTGTGGTCAGTGCCGTGGCAACAACGAGTGTGGTCAAGCCAGTGGTGACAACGAAAGGTAGGATCCATCTAAATTATTTATTAATAGTAAAAAGGAAAAATTCTCAGCATTAAGTAAAAATGCAAGACGTTCTCTGTACCAAAATTAAAGTCCGGAAATAGTTTAGACTTCCAAACATAATTCTATCACAGTGAGAATAGACATTATAATTCGACTTTTAGCTATCAACGATTAGAATTTTTTTTACCATAAAGTCAGCCTACATTGAACTGTAGAGACACTTTGCCAATTTGACTTATGTAGTATGTGATATTAGCGACCGCATCATTCTCATTCAATATATATTAATTCCTATATTTTTTTGTTGTCACTTATGAAGCATAATTGCGGGTAAAAGAGAGAAACTAAATGTAAACAAAATATATGTAGACTTTTTAGTGGCTCGAATGGTCCAATTCTTGATAAAATATGACTATTAAGTATTCAAATTAGAATGTTTAAATTTGTATGCAGTGAAAATGCGTCTAAGCCATTGACAGGCACTTTTTTAATGTAAGATAATTAAAAACCAAGCTTGATAATTTTTTTAAGTGTAATCAGTGTATTGTTTAAATTGTATGGAATCACTATGTCTGTGAAGTCATTCACAAAGGAGTTGGTAACTGATTAAATTCATTTCAATCAATATGGTAGTAGGAGCTTTATAAAAAGTATGTATCATGTTTCAATGAAAGTATTCGACGTAGAGAGCTTAAATGTTAATTAGTAATATGAACAAAAACACCAGAGGTGCAAAAAGTGCAGCCAAGTTCGTCAGCCTCAAAAAGTGTTGAGATGAGGATGGATGAGCCAAGTTCCTTGGCCACTGCATCTGAAACGAACACTGGAACTTGGCGCGAGGTGTCTAACATATTCGAATACATTAAGATGTCTGTTCCTAGTTTCACGGCCGGGACATTTCAGTCCTAATGCTAGTAGTGACTCCCAAATCCACCACGCTCACAAACACCATCCCTAAGGCTCGTTAACATCATATACCTTGACACTTTGTGGAGGAATATAAGGTTTCCTTGTCCGGGTTTCGAACCATCAAATCTTACTGCAGTATACTGTATATGTGCCTTAGCGTCTTATCAAAGTTGATATTCCTAAGGTTGGTGGTGGTCCCAAACCCACCACGCCCACCACCACTATCCCTAAGGTTCCTTAACATCATTTTCCTTGACACCTTGCGCCAAGTTCCAGTGTTCGTTTCAGATGCAGTGGCCAAGGAACTTGGCTCATCCATCCTCATCTCAACACTTTTTGAGTCTGACGAACTTGGCTAAACTTTTTGCACCTCTGGTGTTTTTGTTCATATTTCACTTCTTTTTGTAGTTCACCATGTCAATGTCGTATATTGGGATTCTCAATTGTGGCATATTGCTGGATTTAAATTTAAAATTGTACATTTTTAAAGGAGTCTTAATGTGTCACATGCAACATTAGTTTCCAAGGGCTCTCCCACCGGGAATCGAATCCAAGACCCTGTACAAGAAAGGCGTACATGCTAGCCACTAGAACAGCGGGAGGATTTATTCTATTTAATATCTGTCAGAGAGTTATGTCCAAACGAGATTCTAATTCATTTACCCGAACTTCAAAATCACGATCGCTAATATCTCCTTTTTCATTACCTAAATACGAAGAGTATCAACAGGGCCCAAACCCCTTGATGCTGAATCCTCGCTGCTACATCACTAGACATAGCTGGTGTTTCAATATACTTAATTGTTCTCTGCCTTTCCACATTGCGAAATTACGGAGTTCATTACATGACGCGCATATTGCGCAGTTTCATACTGCCTCGGGTTTTCTTTCCAATGATATACACCTTTCAAATAGCTTTTAATCTTAATTATATTTGCCACCAACATATCCTAACTGTATATAAAACTACATGAACTGACAAAAATTAATGGGGTGCTTCCGGTTGACGTGGAAATTTGAAATGATGAAGAGGAATGAAGAATTTCCCCATTTTATTTAAATGGGTCTTGTTTTGGACCTATAATTTCATGTTTTAGGAACTTGGAATTGGAATAAAAAATTAAAATTCGGTATGCTTGTACGTTTTCGTTAGTATTACCTAAGTAAATCAGTAAAAATAAACAATTCCAACTTTAGAGTGGTTTTATGGGGAACTGAAATATCTTTCCCATGGCATTTATATGGGACACCTTTTACACCCCCAAAACTATAGGGCACTTCCTGTAGGGCTACAATGATTAAATTTCACATGGTTGTAGCTTTTTGGAACTAACCGACCAAAAAATTCTCAAAAGTTAATATTTTTAATTTTGGGGGAGTCTAAAGGGGAGATGAAGGAATTCCCCATGCTATTTAAATGGGCCTTTTTCGGACTTCTAATCTCACATTTTAGGTACTTGAAATTGGAGTACAAACGTGAAATTCGGTATGCTTGAACGTTTTTGTTAGTATTACCTAAGTAAGTCAGTAAAAATAAAAATTTCCAACTGTAGAGTGGTTTTATGGGGAACAGAAAAACCTTTTCCATGTCATTTATATTGGACGTCTTCTACACCCCAAAATGTTTAGGCACTTCTGGCAGGATTAGAATGATGAAATTTGGCACGATTGTAGCCTCCCGGGACTAACCTACAGGAAAATTGCTAAAAGTGAATATTTTTAATTTTTAAGGAGTCTAAAGGGAGATGAAGAAATCCCCATGTTATTTAAATAGGCGTTTTCCTGGAATACAAAATCTTATCTTTTAGATAGTTGAAATAGGAAAAGAAACTTGAAATTCGGGAATTGTGAGCTTAAGAGGTGTGAGGAAGTAGGCCGAGCAAAGGCGAGGTTGTGGGGGCGAACCCCCAGGAGGGCAAATTCAGGAAATATGAAGAGCAAAGGCACGAAATTCACTGTTGATGAAAAGGCTGATACGAGATTTACACACTGTTCATAGATAGAGGCACGAAGCATCAAGTACATTTTTACATAACGATTGTGGTAACCATAATATAACTTCTGGTATCAATATATTTACGAAATCGGTTACATTTTGTTGCTAGTCTCACATAAATTCGAACAATTGGATTTTTCATTTCTTCGAAAACTTCATTAATTTCAAATATTCTCACCTCAACATTATCTTACTTATCAAATTAATTTCAATATCTATTTAATACCAATGACTGCAATAAAGCAAAAATCTTCACCGAGAAAAGAAAGAAAATATTGGCTTTCCTTGTCTGGGATTCCAACCACGAAAATTGCGGCAGTATGTACGTGTCTTAGCACACGTTTTTAAAAGTTGATTCACAGAACATGCCTTTTTAACTTACTTACCTACTTATTACTAGCTTTCACTTACTTTACTCGCACACTGAGAAAAAATGTATGTGGCGTACGTAAAAACGTTGCTTACATGTGTAAATCCTGTAGTTTTTGGACTTAACGTACACTAAACGTATAACTGAAAAAGTATATTTTAAACATACTTTCCGTATAAGTGTTCCGAATAAACGTACTTTCCGCACGAACGAAAGAACTGTATGGAGGCGGTCATGACCACACATACAGATGGCCATATGTAACTTATAGCTGACGTACGTAATGTACGGAAGACTGTTAGATGTCAGACATCCTGCAACGACATTGTGTAACATCTAAACGGAAAAGAGGGCAGTACGTATGTAGCGTATGGATAACGTATGTTAAGTATTGATTTCAGTAGTAAACATAAGGATTCCGTATATTTGTACACTATACCGCTGTCCGGATTACGAATTTTTCTCAGTGACCTTAGCTCGTTTTTTTATTAACCTAGAACGACATGAACACAGAAACATCGAAGAGAGTTAAGATTCCAAAGGCTCTTCCACCGGGAATCGAACCCAGGACCCCATACACCAAAGGCGCACGTGGTAGCCAATAGACCAACGAGGAGGGCACCAACTCGACCACTCGGACGATTGACAACACAATCAATAAACACATGATGTGTTCAATAACGGAATCGTTCCCTATTTCTGATTGTAAGGACAGTCTTTTTTTTGCCAATGAAAAATTTTCCATAGCAAATTCCTCAAATTTCATTCTCAAGCCGTTATAGGGTACCTTCATGGAGAGTTTCGCATCTTTATCTCATTAAAAAGTAGGTAATGGCTATGAACAGTTCTTCGACCATAAAAATTCCCATAGTACATTCCTTAAATTTGGGACCTTTTACTTACACAAGTCATTAAGTAAGGTAGGTACCACTATGCAAACTTTCAATTCTCTATCTCATTTGGAAGCACTTAATCAATGGTGAGTGAGTAAATGAACCGATCTCAGTTTGAGTAAGGACAGTTTTGCGCCCATAGAAAATTCCATAGCACATGCCTTAAATTTTCCATAAAAAAATTCCCCTAACACATTCCTCACATTACCGTCCTTTTTCACACTCAAGTCATTATAAGGTACCTTTATGCACAGCTTCACGTCATTATCTCATTGGGAACTAGCAAATCAGTGTGATGAGTGAGTAAATGAACCGTTTTCTGCTTTGCTAAGGACAGTTTTTCGCCCATGAAAAATTTTCCATAGCACATTCCTCACATTTCGGAATTTGTTCACACTTAAGCCATTATAAGATACATTTATGAAGAGTTTCACGTCTCTGTCTCATTGGGAAGTACCTAATCAATTTGATGACTGAGAGAATGAACCGATTTCTGCTTGGCTAAGAAACATTTTTCGCCACTAAATAAATTTCTCCTAACACATGCCACACATTTCGGAATTTTTCTATGCTCAAGTCATTATAGGGTATCTTTATGCAAAGTTTCACGTCTCTATCTCATTGGGAAGTGCCTAATCAATTTGATGAGTGAGTGAGTGAAACGATTTCTTGCTTAGTTAAGGACAAGTTTTTTCCTATAAAATTTTTCCCATAGAACATTCCTCAAATTTCGGACTTTTTCCATACTGAAATCATTATAAGGTACATTTGTGCAGAGTTTCACGTCTCTGTCTCATTTGGAAGTACCTAATCAATTTGATGAGTGAGTGGGTGAAACTATTTTTTTCCTGGCTAAGGACAGTTTTTTGCCCATAAAAACTTTCCCATAGCACATTTCTCAGATTTCGGACTTTTTCCATACTCAAGTTGTTATAGGCTATCTTTATGCAAAGTTTCACGTTTCTATCTCATTGGGAAGTACCTAATCAATTTTATGAGTGAGTCAGTGAATCAGTGAGCCTGAAAACTGCATATTTTAGGGATCCAGTACTCGAATATGGTTGAAAGTAGGAATGTGAGATTTGGTATATGAGTACATCTCTCGAATATCTCCTTAAATTCTAAATTTCATGTTTCTACCCTTAATAGAATCGTTTTTACAAAGCCACAAAATCGGCGATTTTACCCAAAACTCTTGTTCGTGTATAATATGCTTAGGGCCGTGCATGCCAGTTTTCATTTCCTTCGTGGAACTTGGCTGTCATTAGTGTTGTAAAAAAACGGTTTTTTTTTTCTGTGAAGTTTTTTTTCAATAAAAAACATCGTTCTTTTTCATGTTTTTTTTTCAAATGTTTGTTTTTTTTCTGGCAACTATTATTTATTGATTTACGTCGCAGATTATTGAAATAATCAACAGAACTTGAGTCGAAGCCCTCGTAACTTACAAATCTTTTGTTTCTTTGCACCTATATATTAGCAAAATTGTGTGATTATTCCTTTCGGCCCCAGGTCATTTTTGTCATTCTCCTACATTTCCAGTTAGTGACTTATTGCTCAAAAACCATTCATTCGATTGATATGGTTAAGGCCTTGTTTTTTAGAAAATGGATGTGGCTATCTTTTGGTGTAAGTTGCATTGCAGTGTTGCCAATGGGTGGGAAATTACTGAGGGAAATGTAGGGGTAATTTTTTTTTTTAATTCCGTAACCGAATTTCAATTTTTTTTTTTATCTAGTACCACTGCTGCTATATGGGTTCAAGTCGCCTAAAAAAAATCTTCGGTGTGTTGACAAGGTACAGTGAAATCCTGAAGTCGCTGGCTTCCATTCAAAGAGGGAGAGAAAAAATTCTGTCATACACATGAAATTTTGACACTTTTTACGCCTCAGAAGCAAAAATCAAATATGCCGGGGTACAGCTTCTCTAATTATCCTATTGAAACTTTTTATGCTGCGTTCTGTAGGGCAAAGAGGAAGCTTTCAGGTAGTGGTACGTTTGTTTCAATGTAGCCAGTAAGAGGGTAATAATAGAGGGGGAAAAGGGAAATTTTCCGAATTTTTCACCTAAAAGCGGGAATTAATTCTTTTGGCTAGAAACACTGCTATCAGACAGACGAAAACTATCTGAAAATAGCCCTAAGTACTCCAAAAATATATCCCACAAGTATCATGGCGATATATAACAAAGTAAGCATGAAATTTAAAAAAAAAAATCTCATTCTACCTCAGAAATTCACCATTTTCTTACCATTTACAGAACATGGTTTATTATAAACCTCAACTGTACTTTCCCTAATTATTCTAGTGAAACTTTTTATGGTGCGCTGTGTACGATAAGGATGAGGCTGTGAGACACTGGTATGTGTGTTCGAATGTAGCCAACAAGAAGGAAATAATAGAAATAAAAAGGGATTTTTTCCAAAATTTGCCCTAAAATCTGGAATTAAAATTTTCTGTAGCTGGCAACACTACTACCAGTCACACACAAACTATCTTAAAATAAGCTTTGGTATTCCTCTAATATATCCTGCAGGTATTGTGACGATATCTAATAAAGTAAGCATGTCAATAAATATCTCATTCTACCTTTAAAAAATCACAGTTATCTTCCCAATTAGAGAACAAGGTCTACTGTACTTCCCCTAATCATCCTATTGAAACTTTCTATAGTGCGTTGTGTAGAGCAAAGACGAGACTTCTAGATACTGGTACGTTTGGTCCAATATAGCCAACAAGAGGGAAATAATAGAGACAAAACAGATAATTTTTCCAAAATTTCCCCCTAAAATCTGAAATTAAAATTTTCTGTAGCTGGTAACACTGCTACCAGACAGACACAAACTATCTTAAATTAAATATTGGTACACCACTAATATATACTACAAGTATTATGACGATATTTAAGGAACAAAACTTATAATTACCAAAAATATATTACTGTAAACAGAAAAGTAGGGAAAAACTAGAAAAACCAAGGGTTAGAACCTAAATACCAATTTTTCGTGCGTTCCCTAATTACCCCATTGTAACGATCTGTACTTGCGTTTGTTAAGTAAGGACAAATGTTCGATTGGCGTAAGTTGACTTGCACTCGGACGTATAGGTACGGATTTATAAACAAAAATTTCTAATTTTTTCCCCAAATTTAGAAAACTTTAATTTCCCTTATTGGCAACACTGCGCGCAGGCCCGTCCAATTGATGTCAACAGTTAGGTATCCATCCGGGGTATCTACCTGGCAAGTATAAGGAGGTCTTTCTACAACGAAAGAAGCTACAGGGAAAAAAGAAGTAAAAGAAATTCGAAATTAGAAAATTCTCGAATTTTTGACTGGGGTGAAATTTGAGAAGGAAATTCGACCCCAGAAGAAAAAAAAATAATATGATAAACTATAGTCCAACTATATTTTGCACGAATAATATCCCGATATATTAATTAGTGTCCACACTGGAGCGGATTAAACAAATGACACACCCGTGTGTGCCACTTTGGCTACCTGGGCCACCGAGTATACATTTGACTACTAACTCGTGTTGTAGTTATAGTCTCGACTAATAATAATATCATTGTTGTAAACAATAACTTTATAAGGAAAATTTTCTCTCCTTTTTACATCTTAGTTCCAACACTGTTGGTGAGAAATGCAGGGTGTTTCAAAATGAATTTTGGGGTTTTAAGTCTTCGTAGTACTTATTACATTTTACGTACAATTATAAGCAATACATCAAGTAAAAGAGCACCTCAAACAGTCTTTGCTACAAGTGTTCAATGTGAGATTCATTTGTCACACGGCACACATCTAGTCGATAGGCGAGAAAGGCCCAAAAAAATTTCCGCCATATGGCACAAAACACATTCAATTTAGGGGAGTCTCGTTTCAAGTGTACCATCTCCTGAGGATTTGCTGACGGCCAGATACAAACATTATGAGTGTTCACATTAGCTCTTAGGTGAAATGTCGATTTATCACTGAAGACGACACGATCCAGAAAATCTTCATTGTTATGCAGCAATATTTCACTTGCGAAATTGGCACGTAAACCGTAGTCTGTAGGCTTTAGACCTGTAGCAACTGCAAAGGATAAGGACGTAGTTGCAAGCGTCTCCTCAATATTCTTCACACAGACCGTTGCACTGTACAGATTCAGTCTTTTTAAAAACACAAAAAACTTTCTGCTCTCTAGTCTACGTCTTTGCTGCTTGCTCTTTCTAACGGCAGACAGAAGAAACAATGTATGTACATGCGTGCGTACAAAACTGTTTGAGTGGCTCTTTCATTTTATATAATATTTATAATTGTAAGTTAATTGTAATAGATACTACAAAGTTTCAAAACCCTAATATTAATTTTGAAACACCCTGCATTACTTCACATCGTGTCATCCTATATTCATGTCTTTTATATACATGTCATCAGGGCCGGTCCTAGTCAATTTGTTTCCCCATGCAATGGCATAATTTGCCGCCTCCCCCTTTCTCCAGAAAGAACAAATCTTAAAAGTCATGATTTTAAGTATGCTACTCCAGCATGAACAACAAAGGTGAGGGTAAGTGCAGTTGCACTCAGAAAGGCTTAAATACTTACTAAAAATGCAATCCCGTTGTGTCTTTTTTTTAAATATTAATCTATTACGTTAATGAAACATAAAGCAAACACACCTGCAGAGGAAAGATGGTAATCCTTTTTATAGAATTCACTATCGAGCTTCAATCTCAATGTATCAGTTTGCAATTCCAGTGCAACTAGTTCTTTTATCTTTATTTCTTGATTTCCCTTCAATATCTGTTAACTTTTTTTAAAAAAAAAACTAGTTTCTATCTCCAATGATAAGGAACTTGTTTCTGACAAAAACAAGACTAGTTGTCATATCAAAATTGTGATAACTTACTAAATGGAACAGATATCCACTACTATTCGAGAACTGAATTCTTGCATTTGGCAACAATCTAGCAATTTGTGCTCGGATTTATTCGACCATTTGCTTTAACATTGTCCATGTGGCCTTAAACTAATGCAACCTAAACATAATTTATGAATGTAGTATTCAAATAGGTCAGCTTAGTAAATGTAACTACCATCATCATGAAGTCTGTTTCCAACAAGAAATATTTAATTTAAATAATATACTTATGACAGATTTTACCGGACCATCCAAACTTGCCGCTCCACGCAAATGCACGTGTTGCATATATGGTAGAGCCGGCTCTGCATATCATATATATCTAGTCGACAAATTATTTATATATGACATTTAGAAAAATACTATTAGGCAAATTACTATTAGTTTTTACCTTTAGACAAGTTATTTGAATTTTATACTGTTCGTGACATTATTTTCGTACTTATTAAAGGCCTGCTTTCACGAAAAAACAAAATTTCATTTCTACTTTTATTTCTTAGTTGATATTGATGAAAACTGCTGAAACCCGAATTGTTAATAGGTATGGCATTCATGTAAATTGTAAAATATTTGTAGCGTATCAGTATCTAGCGTTTAATTTATGTTGCATTTTACGGTGATTATACCTACATAAGAATATTTAATACTTAAATAGACGTAAGATGCATTAGAAATGACTATTTGAAAAAAAAAAAAAACGAAATTTAGAAAAAAACGAGAGGCAATGTTTTTTTTCTAAAAAAAACGTACATTTCTGAAAAAATACGAACGTTTTTTTTTTCTATTTACAACACTAGCTGTCATACACTGCCATGCATGGTGATCAGAAAAGCGCGAATAATCTCACGATTAGTCATTTTTGTTAGAGATACGGAATCCGTTATTAAGAACGGAACAGCTGTTAGATTCTATCATGAAAAGTATGTATTGGCAATAACCATGAAGTAGGCTAAGCAAAGCCGCATTGAATGAATTATTCTGATCATCAAGCCAATAGAGCGATCAGAAGTCTATGCGCATAGGCCACAATAATTACGACAACCTACGAATACATGCGTATGTTACTGTTGCAACATAAGAGAAACCATGAAAAATAGATAAATTTGTCTAAAAATTTATTTCAAAAGACGTCTTTGCATTTATTATGAATATTCTAGTATAAATTGTATTCTATGTATCTATGCATGCTTATATCTATGATTTATCGGTGTATATTTGTGTCTTTATATTTTGCTATATTCGCTAATATGTAGCATGCATATTATACATGGTTAAATCACTATATGTTATGCATGGTTAAATCACTATATTAATCACATTGATATTATGGATGAGGTATTCTTGTTGTTTATGATGATATCAAAGTTAATATCAGGTGTAATTATCTCCAATTCTCAGTGATAACTACGAACAATTAGAAGTCAGGCTTAGGCTTACTCATTTTCTTTAGCTCATTCTGCTTTTCTCTCAAATTTCTCACTAAATTCTAAATCAAAGTCATGACTTAGTCCTAATTATTTCGACTCATTTCAACTTATTTCAATTTATTGCTATTTCAATGTATTCCAACTTATTCGGGAATATATATTAATTTTACTTAACTTAAATCGTAGGTAATTAAATTCAGGTTCCATCACACTATACAAATCTTAAATTCATAATTTTAGGAATATTATTAGTCATAAAGTATCAGCTGATCAATGCTACTCTTTTATTATCCAATGTTACGTAAATTGGTATTTTCACATGTAAGGTCGTAAGTTAACCAGCTTGTATTGTAGTCGTTATGAAAGGATAATCAATCGTAAATTTCAGATATGACTTTTATGTATATCGATCTCACTAGTTTTTTTTATGTATGTCAAGTTACTGGTAATAAGTCATTCAAGCTGAAGGTCAAAAAAGAAAACAGATGTAATTCACTCAAATTAATTTTGGTGCTAAGGCCTTCTGCCTTATTTTTCACATTTGTTATCACAATATTCCAAACGCAGCGTTAATTTTCATCATACTCGATTTTTTTTATCTAAATATTTTTCTATGTTTTTATTCATTAAAGCTTTTATTGTTTTGTTAACCTAAAAATTCGTGAACTTTTTCTTTCATATACAAATTGCATCCCTAACCTCAACGGTAACCTTATTTTTGAGTGTTAGGCTAAACTATTAAGGCAATATAGGCAATTTTCTAATTCTATCTGCCATGGACTGAATTGAACTGATTTTCATGATCTTTCAATCAAAATTTTAAATTCAAGATGTTTGTTTATTTCTTGCATTATTATTATTATTATTATTATTATTATTATTATTATTATTATTATTATTATTATTATTATTATTATATTATTATTATTATTATTATTATTATTATTATTATTATTATTATTATTATTATTATTATTATTATTATTATTATTATTATTATTCAATTTTCAATGGGAAGTGAAAATCAGTCTACTTCGTCCATACAAACTAGAAATTAGAGCAAGATTCTTTTTCAGCATTTGCAGCATGTGGATACATGGATACAGGTGCGAATAAAATTAATTTTCATTTGCTCTCGGTTTAGGGGATCTCATTTCCCTAAAGCCCTGGGATACCGCGGGGAGATAGGATTTTCCAAACCGTGAAATCAGTCTTTATCGAGTCATAAACCAGTTAATTCAGAGAAGGGAGACTTTAACGGTGGTGCACATGATAGCAATGGTGACACCCGGAAAACGAACCCAAAACCCCACTCGAATAATTTTTATTTTTGATTTCATTTCTATTTTTACACTGCTGGAAATTCTACAGAAGTTGAACCTTGATATTAAGAAGTGTATTTGAAATTCAACCGATGGCTATGGGGGCGCGGTGGCTCAGTGGTAGAGCGTTCACCTCTGGTGCTTGGGGTCCCGGGTTCGATCCCAGCCCCCGCCAAGTGAACTTTGTGGTGGACAAACATCGTGCTCGTGGGTTTTCTCGGGGTTCTCCCGTTTCCTCCCACTTTCTTCATTCCACCATTTCACTCATCTCTCATCATCACCGTCTCCTTTAGCCTAACCGGCATAACCGTGGGACGTAAAACTTAAAGATTTCATTTCAACCGATGGCTCAAGTAACATGCAAGGACAATGTTCGGATTTTTTTCAATTCACCTATGATCAGTTACACGTGTGATTCAGTTGATTTTGAGTTTAACGGCCCTTTTAGCAGCGAGGCTATATGAGACGGGACATACTGATTTACGGGAAATCCGAAGCACATGAGCTCGCGCCGGGAATCGAACCCAAGTCTCCCACGACAAAGGCGCATACGCCAACCGCTTAACTACTAAGAAACTCAGTTACACGTGTGGTGTTACGCTCATATACTCAATCATGTCATATGTGATCTGACAAAAAAATTGCATTGATTCTGTGTCATTGTTCTGCTGAATGACTGTGCGATATATATGCGTGAGTCTTTTCAGCAAATGTACATTTGGAAGATCGAATGTTAACAAAGGCGTCTTACAGTTATTGCGGAAACAAGATGGTAGAAAACACACACACACTGTTTTTCAGAAAAAGTTTGGTCATTTTTCGAACCCAAAAAGTGCTTTGTATATAGAGTTGACCATAACAATTAAGAAAATTGCTTCTACAGAAAATATCAAACCAAAAGCTAGATGTAAAGCGAAAGGATATATAAAAGATCTTCTCAAGTTCAAAACAATTCGGACAGCAGAAATGTTCCTTAAGATATTTCAAGTGACGACCTCTCTGTCGAACTATCTCCAAATAGAGGGTGCTACTAGTGTAGTCCTATCGGATGGTGCAGACTACTCTGTTCCACGTGAAAGAGTAGAGAGATGATTTTGAATTTGTTAAGAATGCAGCATTAAGCTTTGCAGAATGGACCAATAACAAATTTGAAGACTTAGAACGTGATTTTTTTTTCTATTGACCTGTCGACAATTCGCCTTCAGAGATGGAAAAAGATTTTCCTGTGAATATGAAGATGAAGCTGCTTCTATCCAATGACCAGGTACTGCATCGAAGCATTCAACACAATATTGGACATGGTAGTTTTGAGTATTTCTTCAAGATTCAAGAAGCAATGTACTTTATGGATTATTTGGACACTAGCCACTTCAACCAAGTAACAGAACTTCCAGACGTGCCTTTCGATAAACTTACATATTTTCTGAAAAACTTCAGTTAAGAAGTTTCCAAGGATACTATAAATGTATTCTCTTGAACTTTTGAAGGACGTGGATATCCTTGAAAGTCAGTCTTGATGACGAGCAAACCGAGGAAAAATGACTGTGTTGATGGTGCAAGTTATTCAGAATTAGGAGAAAATACATTTGTTTACAAGGAAAGCGAATGCAAAACGTGTTGCAAAATTGTCCAATATGCTGCTTTTCAATTTTGCAGAATTGTAATTTGTGCAGTAATACTTATCCAGGTTTCCAGCATACAAATTTTTATTGACTTTGCCCGTAACTCAGGTAATATGTGAAATAAATTTTTCAAAATTGAAATAAACTGAAATACATTAAAAATAGGCTAACGAGTACCATGTCTCAGGAACATTTGAAAACATTTTGTTGATGTCTATTGAAAAAGATTTATTAAAAAATATTTCGAATGCAAAAGTGATAGATACAGTAGCATCAAAAACTAGTACACTAAAACATCTGCTAATTTTGTAATATAGTATACGTTCTCCTTGAACTTCATATAATATTTTGAACAATTCAGAATAATATACTGATGAAAGAATATCATGTTTTAATTGTCAATTGTTATTACTATTGACTTACTGTAGAAAGAAAACTGTGCAGTTGATTTGTGACATTAAGATGCTGGTAGCCCTTGTGGGAGAAAGCACCCGCGCCCCTCTAATAATGCCTATCCGTCCCTGGTCCAAAGCCTGGATAAAGTGTGTTGGAAATCAGCAAATATTCAAATATTGCATATTCAAGATTCTTGCTGGTCTTGGTCTGGCGAGAATCTTGCAGGTATGGTTTGGTATTGCGAGAATCTTGCAGGTATGGTTTGGTATTGCGAGAATCTTGCAGGCATGGTCTTAGTCTTTGCCTTTTACTAAGACCATGCCTGCAGGCATGGCCTTAGTTTCTTAGTCTTGCATCGGTACTTTTCTCAGCACCAATTTGTTCAACTTTTAACCTTATTTTGGTCGATATATATATACTTATATACCGTCCTATCAAGTGGTATGTTTTGTCGCCTGACATTATTTGATGGCTGATTGGAAGACTCTTCGCAAGTAGCCCTCCAGGCAAGTGGTACGTTTTGTCGCTTGTCATTATTTAGTGTTTTTTAGAAAACCCTTCACAAGCAGCCCTCAGGGTAAGTGGTACGTTTTGTCGGTGGTACGTTTTGTCGCGTATTCTCTCGCTTTAGGTAGTGTATATTTACAACGAGGGGGGACACGTGCACCTTTTCACCCCCTAAATTCGGCCCTGCTTCCACCTATATTTTCATATATATATATATAGAAGTAGATTGTCTTTATAAGTGAAAGATTTGATTTTCAGTTTAGCGTCTGTTTCAGCAACGAGGCTATATGAAACGTGGATCTACAGTTTAACGTGGGATCCGAACCACATGAGCACCTGCTGGGATTATGAATGAAAAATTACAGATGAAATCTAAGGTCAAATTTTCATGCTGTATCAATCATTTCCCTTTTATTGAGAAAGTGTTCAAATGTATGTTGAGTCAGGAAGTTTTTTGGGGAGGTCCTGACCCATTGGATCCTCGTTGGTGCGCTCATGGCACGAGAGCTCAGTGATAGAGCATTTACCTCTGGTACGTGTGTTATTGGTCTAAGTAAGTTTGTGGTGGACAACATCGCGTCTGTAGGTATTCTCGTTTCCTTCCAAATTCTCATGAATCCACTTCTGACTTCTCCCATCATCATTCACTCGCTTTAATCATCCGTCCCCCTTAGCGCCAAGGGCATAATCGTGGGACGTTAAGCTAAAATAATTCATTTAATTTCATTTGCTATCCATGTCTTAGATGTATTAATTACCGTACCAAAAAAAAAAAAAAAAGGATCGAAAAGATCTTGGTAGAAAACCAAACCGGTTTCTTAGAAAATAGAGCTGTTTCTATAACCGAACGGGTTTTAAAAAACTTTTTTTCTTTTTTCTGAAAGTTTTCAAAACCAGTTTAAAAAAAAAAACGGTTTACGTACACTCATGTCCAAAATTACTGTCGCATGTCTATAAATATGTTGTTGTAGGAATATAATTTGATAACGAATTCGCCCGGTATTTCTTATAATGTTAGAATGTGTATCTATAATCTGCAAAGACATGTGTGGGGCAAATTTCATGTCAAAAGAGCAGTAAATAAGAACAATAACACAAAAACAAAGCTTCCTTGTCCATTTAGCAACATTTTGTTTTACTCATTCTAATTTTCGTATTTATGATTCTTTTCCCATGAAATTTACCACAAATATACATTTCTCGATTATACACATAATATCAGTATTAAAAGTACCCTGCAAAATCATTATCAAATTATATTCTTAAAAGAAGACAGTTATAGATGCAACAATCATTTTGGACATGAGTGTACCTCTCGCTAATTTTTATACTTTATCTATAGGAAACTGAAAAAGAGCTCATTTCCTGCCATCTAGTGAAGGAAGATTCACCAGTCAATGTTCTGTTTGACGACGTTAGATGGAAGAAGTGTATCTCTCAGTAGACAAAAGTTTAGAGTAAATAAGTGTATGAATTATGTCAAGCCAGGGACGCCCGTAGGAGTTTTTTCCTAGGGAGAGAACAAAAGACCGTAAAACATAAGCGCTGCCGCGAATACACACACACACACACACACACACACACACACACACACACACACACACACACACACACACACACACACACACACACACTTTGATGCACGTGTGCATGTAATACTATCATATAAAATAATAATTATACATATCCTTATTAACTACAGTAAGTAAACTATAGTAATGATCTTTACTATAATATGTAGTACTATGTAGTATAGTACGGTATGTAGTACTATAGTATAATTATAAATATAATGTACATTAAGTGCTATAGTAAGTGATTTGATTTCAGCGCCCAGTTCAACAGCGAGGCTATATGAGACGCGAACCTACAGCTTAACATAAGATCCGAACCAGATGAGTTCCCATCGGGAATCAACCCCTAGTCTCCCACATCAAAGGCTCGTACGCTAACCGCTTAGCCACGAGGGAGCTCATATGAGTATGTGAGTAAGCCAATTAGTATGTCTTGGCATGTACTTCCAAAAACTGAATACCATGCAAAAATCCAGGGACAACTGCCCCCTTAGCCCCCACTGCGGCAACCATGTGCAAATCCATTCTCCAATCGAGGAAATTCGAATAAGCAACGTTGAAACAGATAACTACCCAATCAAAATGTTCAAAACAATTCTCAGATATCTTCATAATGGCTTGTATGTTAAAATATCATTCAAGTACAGTAAACCCCCAGTTATCCGCGGAACTGGAACCTCAAAATGACCGAAAAAGCATATTAATTGAAAACAAATGCTTTGGCATATTTTTTATTTATAATAGAGGTTTATAATTTAATAAACAGTGTTTATTTATTTATTTATTTATTTATTTATTTATTTATTTATTTATTTGCCTCTTTTGCATACAAATAAGAGTATTCTCGACTACGCATACAGTTATCAAAATTACAAAATAATTATATACGTATATATATATATATATGCTTTAAAAACTTACAACTAGAGTAATACATACATAACAATGACTTTTATAAGCTTACACATTCATAACATAATTAACCAAAAAAAAAATACACATTGTCTTCAAAAAACTCAATTTACCGAATAGTAATACTTATCTACTAAGAACTTGTGAAGATCAGATTTAAACATAGAATATGATTTGTTTTGCTTTAGAAAGTCAGGTAACTTATTGAAAATTTTTGTACAGTTAATATATACGCTTTTTTGAAAAAAACGAGAAATTTTGTGGGATAACATGCAAATTATTAACGAATCGAGTATTGTATTTATGGACATTACTGTTTTCAATAAATGTTTATTACTTAAGGTAAACAAGATAATTTTATATAGATACACACATGGTAATGGTAATATTTTTGTCCTCGAAAGATGGGTTTGGAAGAAGACTTTGGTGACAATCCAAACACAACCCTTAGTGCTTTCTTTTGTAAGCGAAACATTTAGTACAATAACCCCCAAAAATAATACCGTAAGTTATTAAAGAATGGAATTTTGCATAGTACACTGAAACTAAAGCCTCTGTTGTGACATTACCTCTTAGTCTACGGAGATCGAAAAAAATACTATTTAATTTTTTCGTTGAGTTGAGAAATATGCTCATTCCAAGTTAGTTTCAAACTAATACTGACACCAAGAAATTTAGTTGAAATAGAAAGTCGACTATTATGTTATTTACCATTACATAAGGAATACATTTATTTTGAAGAGGATAATAAAAACTTAGCAAGGAAGTTGTATCATTGTTTAAAACTAATTTATTGCTACTTAACCAGTTACTTAATCGTGAAAATGCAGCGTTTAGATTATATTCAATATCATGTCGTGAGTTACCTGTAATAATAACATTGGTGTCATCAGCAAATAAAGCACACTTATTAGGCAACATTTCTTGTGTCAAATCATTAATATATATAAGAAAGAGCAATGGACCAAGCACTGATCCTTAAGGTACACCAGTTAATATTGTAACTTTATAACTACTAAAATTATGAATTTTGCCATTATTTTCGTTCGTAATTTGAACTATCTGATACCTATCCTTCAAGTAAGACTCGATCCATTTATTGGCAGTTCCTCTTATACCATAAAGCATAACTTTTTAAGTAAGATATCATTATTTACAGAGTCAAATGCCTTAGTAAGATCAACAAAGAGTCCAATTGCCCATTATTTTATTATTTATTGCGTGCATAACAGTACTAAGAAAATCGAAAATTTCAGAATCAGTAGATTTGCCAGTTAAAAACCCATGTTGTGGTAATGATATTAGATTATTGGAATGTAAGTAATTCCTTATCCTATTTGACATTACCGTCTCAAAAATTTTTGAGACTACAGATAAAACTAAGGTAGGGCGATGATTCTTAATATTGTAACGACTGCCTTTTTTGAATAAGGGAATCACTTCAGCCACTTTTAATCGTTGTGGGAAAATGCCTGATTCTAGGGGAAATTTTTTTACATGAGTCAGGTGGGGAGCACGAAGCAGATTGTTTTATAATAGGGGACGGTACGTTATCAAGACCTGCAGAAGTGCTATTTCTCATCTTTCTTATAATAGCTAATATTTCATCAATAGTTACTGGGGTAACAAATATACTTTTTGGATAAGAAGGTATATTTGAAGAACCACTTGTAGCAGCTTGGTGGGATAAAGCATCAAGGGATAGGTGCTGATTGCCACGGGTACTGACTGCCACAGCCAATTATTGGTGCTTATTGCCACGACTGGCGCTGATTGCAAATATGAAGGTGCTGACTGCCACGACGGCATGCTGACTACCACGAACCTGGGAGAAACTATATTTGGAAAGAGAGGAATTAATCTCTCATACTAAATTTATGATTATTAATTACTTCAGTAGGGATTAATTTAGTAATCATCACAGCAAATCTATGTGCCATTCTATAAGTTACAAAGTTGCTCACTAAGTGGAACGACATACACTTTGGATGTTTATAAAAGGATTGTCTTTTCTGTTATATGTACAATTTGCACATTTCATTGTTTATATTAATTGTTTTACTGTATTATTTAATGGATATGATGGTCGGAAGCCAGCTGACAAGGGAAGTTTGGGAGAAACACTCGCCTGCAGAGAAATAAGCATGTCATTTGAAGGACCAATTCATGCTGATTACAACAGGTAATAAAACTCCTGTACGTTGAGAACTGTTCGAGATATTCAGCTTGGAGGTTTATATGAGAAAATGAGTGGATGCACATTTCAATGCGTTAAGTATTCTCTCCCATGGCGAAGCCTGATGGTTTGAACTTGCTATTGCTTGATCACTGGGGTCCATTCACAGACAAATTGTCCATTACAAGTTGCATGACGGATGGCAAAGATCTAATGGTTGAGAAGATACCAAAGAATTGCACACGATTTGTGCAACCATTTGATGTGTTTTGATTCCGATCAATCAAAGATTATGGCAGGAGATTTGTACATAGTATGAAACTTTTTCATCTGGACGTTATAATGTACCAACGAAAAAATAAAAAAAAAAAGTTCGTGTCCATACGAATCACTTCCGATCACCGCGATACATTGCATTGTTTCAGTTTGCGTTCTACAAGGCAGGTTACGAACAAATTATAGGCCTATAACTTTTGAATCACTTGTCGAATTTGCTTTTTGCTTTGGTTCTGCGAACTGTTCCCATGACGGATGCAACGCAATTGCACATATAAAATGTTCATGGTGCAAGGGAGTCTTTTGCCTGCGTAAATTCTTCATAAAACAGAAGAACAACAGTGATCAATTTTCATCTCTAACCAGGGGTGGACTGGCCATAATCAAGTACCGGCCCGATGGCCGCTGCGCCCTTCTCACGTAAGTGCCTTTGCGCCCTCCAACCCCCACTGCTCCGCCCCCAGATCCCGTCTTTACTCGGCCTACGGCCTTGCCCTTTCTGTTTTAGGCTTTGGTGGTACCATGAATGATCTCAGCGACTTCGAAATATATTGATTTGACTCTAATCTCGGTCATTTTGGATTATTTTTACATGTCTCTCCCTCCCACTCCCGCCGTTAGAGGCGCTAGTGGCGTTACATAAAAACAAGACTCCGTTCAAGACTTATATTTGAACATCTGGAATCATTGTTCTTGATGAACTCAGAAAGAGACATTCTGACCAAAATAGACAACAATCTTATTATTGACAAAATGTGTGAGAAAAGCAAGGAGATGCGAAGGCTCCGACAAGCAGAGCCTAAAATTGAGTGGAGTACTCCACACTTTGTGGAACTGTAGAAAAGGAGTGTGGAACTATAATTCTTAAAGTGTGGAGTGGTATTAATGTGAGTACCTTACTTTTCTCGGATTATGCATTTAAACGCGTTTAGTGTGTAAAACTGTCTTACTGATTCAATACATTCATTATGCAGTGGGGGTTACTCAATTCCATATAATTGCCAGTATATGACATTAAGCCAGACTTAATACGTACAGGTGTTTCCTAGATGACAGGGAAAACCATTGCCAATTTTGAGGTGAAGGAACTTTTTAACTATATTTAGTTTTCAAACGTTTTCGGTTGCATTTATATAGTTTTAAAATGCAACTAACTGCACGTTTGTCTGTTGTTTCAATAGGACATTACACTTTTCCGATATAATGAAATGTGCTGTTTTGTAGATAAAAATTACACGATCCTTTGAACCCGTTATAGAAATATGTATTACCAGAGATAACATACATCAATAACCGCCAAAAATTTAGCCGAAGCACAGCGTTACGAAAATCAGTAGAAAGAGTAATGTTTCCCAGAGTGACTTCGATAGTTACTGATAGTGAAAACATGAATACAGGAGAACACAAAGGAATGTGGAAATTGTTAACTGATGAAAGAGTTGCTTCAGGTGAAACGTTACCTCTGTTGAAAATTTGGTGTGCTGCCCATCGCATTAATTTAGCATGGAAAGATGTCACCAAGAATGTCCAAGAAGTTTCATCTCTCATATAAGCAGCATCTGGACTGTGTGCTTTCTATCACTCTTCAGGTCAGCGAACGAAAAGTTTAACGATGGTAGCTTCAGAAAATAACAGAAGTTTTGCACTACTCAGAATATTTTGACGTCAGGTGGACTAAATTTTCATTCAGTATGCTCACTACTCTCCTAAAAAATTGGTATCCAAGCTGCCTTTACTTGTAAACGGAAAGCCATGTATGTAATGAAGCCAATGGTCATCTGCGTAAATGGATAGAAGTAGATCGTCTTCATCTTCTGTGTCTTATGACAGACGCACTATATGTTTTCAAGAACTGCCAGCAGAAGTTTGAGAGTGATGAAATGTTTCTTTTGGACATAATAACAAATAAAAATAGAACTATAGCACAATTGGAGAGTATGAAAGAGAAACCTCTGTTAGGCGGGTAGGAAAAAACGTTTTTAAACAAACGTGTGCAAGAGAACATCAACGGAGAAATACAGTACTCATTACATGGTATTCAACTTCATCGCAACACACGTCGCAATAAATCCTATAACAAATATGTCAGTGAGAAAAGAGATTTTACTGTAGTACGCTACGAAGTCCTGGATTCCATAATTAACTTTGTTAGTCAGCGTTTGCTGTATGAAGACAGTATTGTTGCTTTGGAGCCTTTGCGTGTTTTGCAAGAGGATGTAACTGATGATGCCCTAAGAGAATGCCACAAAGTTATTTGTCCTAATACAAATCTTTTGCAGTTCGCAATGCAATATAGAGAGGCATCATCGTGCAGTATGTTGAAAGGTCTGGACGCTACAAGCCTTATCATGAAAATCTGTGGAAATCAGTCATTTCATGCACTCTCAACAAGTCTAGCCCGAGTCGTTGTTTCGAAACCATCTTCTTCCGATGTTGAAAGACTTATAAGTGACTACAACATATTGAAAACAGATAACAGACTGTCTTTAACTCCCACTACTGTGAAAAATTACCTTCACGTTAATATAAATATGGGTCCGTTGGAAGATTATAGCCCAACCCCTGCTGTTATGAAATGACTGACCAGAAAGGAAAGGCGTTTTGAAGTTGATAGGAAGTCAAAGGAACAGCTCTGGTAGCCTATAACGGTGTATTTGCCTCGGCAGAAAACAGACTGAGACAGCGTGATGATCACACAAAATGACAGTGAAATTCTTATGTAAGAAAAAGTGACTTTTTTCTTCCAGTGTGACTATTTTTCTTACCGGTTTGTTTCCTGTATTTTATGGTTTAATACAATACAATTAGATATGTATGCTAATGTGCTTTAATTTTGTTTGCTTTGGATGCCAACATTTTCCTACATAATAATAATAATAATAATAATAATAATAATAATAATAATAATAATAATAATAATTATTATTATTATTATTATTATTATTATTATTATTATTTTGGTTGCAGGTAAACATGATATACTGAATAGAACACTGATTATATGTCTAAACAAATGCTGACTAAACTAGTTTTTCTATACTATGTAAAATTTTTACCAGTGTGGAGCTGTGATTTCGTTGAATTTTAGGCCCTGCCTACAAGCATAAAGCAGTGACTTTATTTTCATTTTCCAGTTTTGTTTTTGAATTTCTTTTTTCGCTAGGTAGGTATATAATTCTAAATTTACTTTTGTTAATTTGTAGTAAATGTTTCATGTATACTTTTTATTAACGGTTTTAAAAATAGATGAAAAATAAGTTAATGTTATGATGAACATAGCTTTAAAAGAATAGAAGTATGAAAAATAGCATAAGACCCAAACTTAACTCAAATCTTCAGTTATAATTAGGCTGTTAACAAATGTAGCCGAACAATTTAAACAACTGTTGTGATTTTTGTAGTCTCAGTTAAAGTGTGCAGATTTATATAGGCCTAATATACGAGGAGTGTTTTTTAAGTAAGGCCGTTTGAACATAAGTAAATGTATTTTCAAAAAAGTAAATGTATTTTCAGAAAGTACATACTTTATTCTATTTTTCGATATAGTTGCCAAGTTTGTTCAAACACTTATCATACCTCTCAACCAATTTCAAAATAACCTCTTCATAAAAACTTGCCGCCTGCTCCGATAACCAAGAGTTCACTGCCGTTTTCACATCGTCGTCATCATTGTAACGGTTACCACTGAGGTGTTGTTTGAGGTGAAGGAACAGATTGTAATCGCTCGGTACAAGATCAGGACTGTAGGGTGGATGGTCTAAAACTTCCCAGTCAAAACTGTCCAACAAATCGCGGGTCTGACCTGCAGTGTGAGGTCTTGCATTGTCATGGAGAAGAACAATGCCCTTTGCCAGCATGCCGCGTCGTTTGTTTTGAATCGCTCTGCGTAGCTTTCACAGGGTTTGGCAATATGCTTCTGCATTGATAGTGGTTCCTCGTTGCATGAAGTCAACCAACAAAACACCGACGCCATGATTTTGCGCTGGGACAGAGTCTGTTTGGCCTTCACCTTTACAGACGAGTTTGTGTGTCTCCATTCCATGCTCTGTTGCTTCTATTCGGGCATGATATGCGAAACCCATGTTTCGTATCCAGTTACGATCTGACTCAAGAAGCCGTCACCTTCTTCGTGATAACGAGTCAAGAACTTAATGGCACACTCAAATCTTTGTTTTTTGTGGTCCTCTTCAGGAGTTTTGGGATCCAACGGGAACACAGTTTCCTAAACTTTAGGTGTTCAGAAACAATTTTGTAAAGCACTGATTTTCAGGAAATTCGTTTGAGAGACCTGTTATTGTGAAGCGCCTGTTCTCACGAACCCTCGCTTCAACTGAAGCCACCAAATCGTCTGTAATCGAAGAAGGGCGATCGGAGCGGTCCTCATCATGGACGTTGTCACGGCCATTTTTGAATTCTCGTACCCACTTACGCACTTTGCTTGCACTCATAACAGTATCACCGTACACTTCGCAAATCTGTCGATGAATTTCTGCAGCAGACAGGTTACTTGCTGACAAAAACCGTATCACTGAGCGAACCTCACACGCGGCGGGCGACTTGATAGTCTTAAACATTGTGAAAGCACAGAACACAACCGTACAGGTCAGCTACAGAGTTGAAATTGAGCACAGTTGTTCCCGAGGCATGCCGGTACACGACGCACACGCTAGTTGCCGTATGCGCGCGAACTACTAGTGTCTACAACAAAACGGATCTTACTTAAAAAAAACACGCCTCGTATTTAGTACTCAATGTCTCTTTGTTTGTTTATGAAAATATTGAATTTGTATAATTCTGCCGTGATTAACTGCAATAGCTACTTAATCTTTTGTTGTTTTTTGTGTATTAATTTTTCGGGGAAGCCCCCCGGCACTTTCTTTTATTAGGAGGGGGTATTCCATACAACCGAAAGCCTCGGATG
This sequence comes from Thermobia domestica, assembly GCF_964235325.1. Lineage (NCBI taxonomy): Eukaryota > Metazoa > Arthropoda > Insecta > Zygentoma > Lepismatidae > Thermobia > Thermobia domestica. The sequence goes on along the minus strand of NC_137463.1, from coordinate 21,683,429 downwards.
GACGGCGCCCTCCCAGAGTATGTGACCGCGCCCTTTTTACATAGCCAGTCCATCCCTGTCTCTAACCTATGATTATTGTGAACAATGTAATGACTAATTGTATCTAATAAACCCGTTAGTTATTGCGAAACAATTTTTTTCTTTTTAATTTCCGATAGCTTTCAATTCGTATGTCAATATTCGTTACTAATTATGTTGTACTTAACGCGTATAAATGCGTAGGCCCTATATCCTCATTTTCACATATAAACTTCCAAGCTGAATATCTGGAACCGTTCTCAACCGTACAGGAATTGTATTAGCTTGTTGTAATCAGCATGAATTGGGACTTCAAATGGCATGCTTAGTTTCTCTGCAGGTGAATGCTTTCTCCTGAACTTCCCTTGTGAGGGACAGCCAGCAGTGCTTTTTTGATTTAACTTTCAAGAGCTGCTCGAAACAATTTGCGCAGCTGTACACAGTTCATGCTGACATAGGGAGTTCAAGTGAGAATACATAAATCGTACCAATTTTGTACGCACCGCTCCCTGACAAAACTGAAAGTACACTCATGTACAAACCTTATACGAACCATGCCTTATACAAACTTCAAGGTACTGTATCGAGAGAAGCACTTCTTAGCTTTTACTACGCCAAGTTTAATTCATTAATTAACTTCGGCATAATACACTGGGGATCTGCTGAAAATAGTTTAAGCACTTTCCGATTGCAAAAGAAAGCGATTAGAATAATTTTTGGGTTACCCACAAAATCGTCATGTAAAAAGGTTTTCATAGAAGCAAAAATTTTAACACTCCCCAGCTTATACATCTATAAATCTATTCTTTTTACTGTGAAAAACAAGCATCTTTTTATCTTTAATAAAAATGTTCATAGCCATAATACAAGACAAGGTAGTGACATATTTGTGATGCATCAAAAATATGCTAATATAAGCAAAACCGTGTACATGAATTGTGTCAGATTGTATAATAAACTTCCTCTGTACTTGAAAAATATGACCAATGTTTCCATTCTTGGTAAGACTTTATATAATCTACTCACTGAAAAGTGCTATTATACAATTAAAGAATATTTAAATGACTCATTAACTGAAGAGTTGGAAACAGATACTTACCCGTGAGTACATGCCTGGTGTGGTAGAAACAGTCACCTAATTATGTGGTTTTGTATTTTTAGAAAGATTGCATGATGTATACTTCTGGTACTTGACAATATTGTATGTTTTTTTTCTTTCTTTCTTTCTGACAACTGTAATGCTTACATGAGAAGTTCTCATGCTTTGTAAGCTAATGAAACAGGCAAATAAATGAAATGAAATGAAATGAAATGTCCAAAATTATTGTCGCATATCTATAACTGTCTTCTTGTAAGAATATAATTTGATAATTTTGCAGAGTACTTTTAATACTGATATTATGTGTATAATCAGGAAATGTATATTTGTGGTAAATTTCATAGGAAAAGAATTATACCGAGGAAATTTACCGATTGTACACATACTAACATTATAAGAAATACCGGGCGAATTCATTATCAAATTATATTACTAGAACAACATATTTATAGTCATGCGATAATAATTTTGGACATGAGTGTACATACAGAGACCTGTTTACCTTTGTTAGGTGTTGGTCTGGACAACACGATCCTAAGGTTCATCTAGTTTCTTTCATGCTTCTTGGCGTCCGGTCATGTTACGTCTAGCAACTTTCTCTCAGGCTCGTGGCAGTCAGCACCTTGATATTGGCAATCAGCGCCAGTCGTGGCAATCAGCACCTATAATTGGCTGTGGCAGTCAGCACCCGTGGCAGTCAGCACTCCACCGCATCAAGAGCTACCTGAGGAGAAGTTATAAAATAATTATTAAATTTATTTGCAATTTCAGCAGGGTTTGTAATTCTTTTATTGTCAAAAATGACGTGATTCAAATTCGCAATATCATCTTTATGTGTATGTGCCGACTGATGAATAACATGTCTCATAGTTTTAATTTTATTTCTAGAATTATTAATCATTTTCGAATTATGCATTAGCTTTGCCGTCTTAATAACTTTCTTGTATGTTTGCTTATACTTTTTAATGTAATTTCTGAATACATCAGAAACATTTGCATCATTAAGCAATTTAGCATACTTAGTAAATTTCGTTTGGAGTTATGAATACCAGTTGTAATCTAACTTTTCTTAATTTTTTCTTAATTTTATTATATTTACTAATTGGGATGAGAGGAAAAGCTACATGACAACAGTGCAAGTTTGCATCTAACAAGTAGTTTTGTATAGTTACAGATTTATTGGTTTATTTTTCTCCTTACAAAAAAAAAATGGTAAACTGATTTTTTTTTCATTTTAAAATATTTTTTTCTTTATTTGTGAACATTTTGTCAAAGTAGTGCATCTGCGCTAAAGAAAAAAAGGAAAGGAAGGAAGACTGTGGTGGACGATCCTCGTGATAACTTTTATTGTATTTCCTATACTGCCATCTAGCGACTAAAATAAAAAAATACGTGAAAGTTTACCTTTTAACTACACACGCTAGATGGCAGAAGAGTATTGAACCGTACAGAATAGGATCTCCCTTGCACGAGTGTTTCGCTGCAGTAAAACGCAATTCTGCTGAGGAGGCGTCATTCATAATACATGCATAAAATAATTTACTACATCATTCTGCATCAACAGACCTTTGGCCACGCAACAGACTGTGATGACGTCATTCACGTAAACACAGAACCCTTCAAATAACATCAGGGTGGATTGATTTAAATCAGTCTGATTTAAATCACGATTTTAATCAAGATTTAAATCACTTGATTTTTTTTAAATAAAAATCGTTGATTTAAATCAATTTCCGAAATGAATTAATTTAAAGTGAAAGTAAGTAAAATCCCGTTTCTCTTCTGTTATTTCGATTATGGAAGATAATATTCATAATACAATGAGACTCAAATGTATGTAAGCACACACAGTATGAAAACGAGTATCATGTAGGGAACGATCAGGGAAAATCCCGATTGAACGGGTTACGGGTTAACCCTACTTTCTTCTTTTTGCAACACAGGGTTTTAAAATTTCTATTCCAACGGGGAAATCACCATGGACATTTAAGATGAAAACTCTTTTGTGTCCACGTCTATTTGTTTACAGATAATAAGGGCGTATTTAGAGGGGTCCGATTCCCTCTCCGAAACAAAAAAAAATATTAGATTTTAAAATTTTGGGCGAAATTTATGTACTAAATACATAGAAGTTCCTCAGGATCGTAATACGACAAATTTTGGATGCGTTAAAATATCGAATAATACTTTTGATAAAGTGGATACTTGTCCTCATTGCAGAACATGCCGCGATCTGCGATATGATCGCAGAAAATTTGCCGCGCCTGTGCAGGAAAAATTGTCAGAGGAAATAAAATAGCAAACAGAAAAGTATAAAAACGTGCCTGCTATGCATAGATGTCTTAAATGCACGGACAACTCGCATTTGATCTGTTTTTCAGTCACATAAAGCATATTTTTAACAATCACAAGTGTTTCTTCTTCTGGAACTGATCATTTTGATCTTTTTATTTTGGAGTTCCTGCAGAAAATTCCTGCAGGGAATTCGTGTTATTATTCAGTTCAAAATCTCTTATCGTCGCGAATTGTGTCGAGGAATTTGAAGCTTTAAAATATATAAAACGATAATCATGCCTGTTGTGCTGTATGGTTGTGAAACATGGTCGCTTACGCTGAGGGAAGACCGCAGACTGAAAGTATTTGAGAATAAAATTCTGAAACGAATATTCGGAACCAAAAGGAACGGAAATGAGGAATGGCGAAAATTTCAGGATTAGGAACTGCATAATTTATACCGTTCACCAAACATTATTAGGGTCATCAAATCTTGGAGGCTCAGGTGGGCAGGACATGTAGCGAGAATGGAATAAAATAGGAACGCTTTCAAAGTTTTAACTGGAAGTTCAATCGGAAAACGACCATTAGGAAGACCTAGGCGCAGATGGGAGGACAATATTAAGATGGATCTTGCAGAAATAAGAATACAAAATAGAAATTGGATTCAGTTGACTAAGGATAGAAGTCATGAGAGCTTTTGTGAACATTGCATTGAACCTCCGGGTTCCATAGGTCATAGAGTGAGTTAGTTAATTTTAGGCGAAATTTATGTACTTTATATGTATTTAGTGCCGGTAGCTAGTTACAATTGTTTAAAAATATGCCCCTGCCAAATATCAGTAACTTTCGTGAAAAGAAAAGTGTCATGTTGATATACATTGCTGTACTTTTTCCTTAATGCTTAAGAAACATTGTTTGAGATTGAAATAGGTTAACGATTGGGAATTAATTCAAAATTGAAACCCAATACTTTCACTTAAATGACATAATTAACATTTAATACTAATTCCTAATGCTTTTCCTTCAGTTCGCGACTTGTATTATACGAAGAAAAATATTTGATTTAAATAAAAAAAAATCGATTTAAATAAAAAAAATCAACAAAAATGATTTTTTTGAAAAAAATCGTGATTTTTTTTCACCCTGAATAACATACATGATCTTGTGAGATGATCTTTAATTATTTAGAATTTTAACGTACTAAAGCCAATGATACCTGAGAAATTTTCAGCATACGAAAACGAACGAAATCAGTTATTTAACTTTTCGGCATACTAAAGGCACAGGCTCGTATCCACGGGAGTCTAGGGGGCCTACCCCCGTAAATTTTTGCTGGCTACCCTAAAAGTTTCACAATAGGCTTGCAAATGAACTAGCTATAATATGGTGATGAATTATAATATGGTTGGATCGGGCCTCCCCAACACTTTGGGGCTGGCTACCGGCCTGTATTAAACAATGATATCAGAGTCGCTTTACTTCTTAGCGTACTAAAAACAACCATAGTAGAGTCCTTAATTTTCCAGCGTACTAAGTCAATAATTGATTTTCCGGTATATAAAGGATATTATTATCCTTTATATACCGGGCAGGGATTTGAACAAAATTATAGACTCTCATGTTATGGGCATTGGTGACCCCCTAGTTATTACAGGGTAATGATTGATACCCCGTTAGGAAATATGGAACACTGATTCCAACGAAGTAACACTAGTGTAATTCCCGCCCTATTCGTAGAAGAAGAAGAAAGAAGATTCCTAAAAGGTATGAAAAATAGAATTTTAGGGGCTCTGGCAACCCTTACAGTCACTCTAAGCTGACAAAATGAAGCTAATGTGTAGGCAATGCATTTGAACAAAAATATTTTAAAATGGCAGTCATTGCTGCAATACAAAGCGAGATCGAAAATGCAAAACAAAATTCATATAAAAACACCCTGTATATCATTTTCGAAGGGCTATTGCAGACCTTCACGTTGCCGGCTCTAGTGACATTCCCCACCATAGTATCACGTTATATGCACTTTTCTTGGTCATTATTTTCCGTAGAAAGTAGAGAAACAAGAATTATGCTTGTAGACTAATTCAGTGAAAAGATATCTTATGCGGAACCATCCGGAAAATAGAGACTCAAAAAATTGGCCAACTTTGCTTCTCCTCTACTCCTCATATATAAGCCACAAGTACTTTTGCAGAGTATTAGCGTGTAGTGGACTACTTCACTGCTTTGCATACTAATTTTATGACCGTACCCCCAAGGGAAGTAATGCCCTCCGAAAAACCTGATGTAAGAAAACAAAAAAACACGAACTTTACCTCCCCTTCTTCGCTGTGGTATCCCTACATACATAAAATGCATATCGGCAGCAACTTTCATCCTTCAGGAATACATTGATACCAAAATTATCTTCCTGACTTAATTAGGGACTGAACTATTAAGTTTTTAAGCCTTGACGCAGCAGTTGCATCCTTCAGTGTTTAAAGGTTATGCCACCTGCAACACCCAGCCCAGTGAACCCTTTCATCCGCCCTATCTTTGACCGGTTACCATTCCCGTATCCACGGGGGTCTAGGGGGCCGTCCACTAAATTTTTGCTGGCCCTAAAATTTTCACGGTAGGCTTGGAAATGGGCTATAATATGGTTGGATATATAATTTTTAATGCCATCCTACATTTTTGGGATGGCTACTGATGTCGGGTAACTGATGTCTACTTTAAAAATATCCTCCACGTTCTAACATCTAGTGTACCACCGAACACTGAGAGACTAAAGCCTGTGACAAACATCTTGGCATTTCAGCTAAACGAATAAAACGCAACCTCTGGCGCGACGTTGCCAAGTGGTAAAGGGGTGTGGCTATGGGTAGGCAGACAAACTACAGCGTGATCAAGTGACAGGGGATAGACGTGGATGTGTACAAAATAAACGTGGCAATACCGCTGGCTTCTCATTTGCTAGCAGCATTTAAAGGGAACTTGGAGCGCCGCCTTCAAATGCCAAGACATTTGTCACGCCGTTTAGTTCAGAACATAAAGAGGCCTGCAGTGGCTCAATGGTAGAACGCTAACCTCTGGCGCTTGTGGGACATTGGACTACAAAACAATTAGGATGGAGTCAAGTGGTCCTAAAATCAAAAATTGGGGTTACTTGAGAAAGCGGATTCAGTATTCTTACTTGGGGGGGCTATGGAAGACCAGATGGGAAAAAGTAAATTAGAGATATGTGGTCAACGCATCGACTACCAATATCGTTATTTCTACCTTTCTAGATTCTAGAATGAGTGGTAGAGCGTTCACCTCTGGTGCATGGGGTTCCGGGTTCAAACCCTGTTCCCGCCAAGTGAACTTTGTGGTGGACAAACACAGTGTGCGTGGGTTTTCTCGGGGTTTTCCCGTTTCCTCCCACTTTCTTCATTCCACAATTTCATTCATTTCTCATAATCATCGTCTACTTTAGCCTAACCGGCATAACCGTGGTACGTAAAACTCAAAGATTTCATTACATTTTTTCTAGATTCGCTATTCAGATATGGATTTCGCCATCTCTCAGGTCTTTCAGACATAGCAGTAAGTAATCTTTACGTCACATTAATATTCTAATAAGTGGTAAGCATGCTGGTTTTACTACATGAGTAGCCCAGTTCCAAAACATCTCTTGTCCACTTTTTTAAGTGTATTTAGATGGTTTTGGACTTATCAATACCTAATTTCAGCAAAATTATTTCATTTAATGTATTTAGGTTTTTTTTCTTTTTTCTTTTTTTCTTTTTCTTTTCTTTTCTTTTCTTTTCTTTTTTTTTTTACATTTTACAACACTTATTTTGCTTTTTTCAGGTGTAGAAATTAAAATTGTAGCAAAAAAGGAAAAACATCTTGATTTCCCGGAAGCTTAGTAAAATGGAAAAAAGATGTTTCTGAATTGGGCAACTAACAGGCCCGTAGCCAGCCCAAAAAATGTAGAGGGGCTCGGTGGAAGTTAGGGAAGGCCCGAACCAACCATATTATAGTTCATTTGCAAGCCCACCCTGAAAATGTTAGGGGGGGGCAGTAAAAATGTATCTAGTCCCCTGTGGATATGGGCCTGGCAACTCATGTTTATATTTAACAAATTCATTTAACCATATTTTTGCCATGAAAAGAATGAGTATTTCTGCCAGTAATACCTGAAAGGCTCTAACGCTAGTAATGCGATTTATTGTGTTCTGTTTTGTAATACTAATGTTTTGTGTTAGTATGTAGACGTTTGCTGTTGGAGTGAACTGAATAACTTTAATTTTTATTTAAACGATGAATTTGAATTTACTACACATGCATTTGTTTTACCTGTTTATTTGGAGCACTAATACTCTATATGAAGCAGAAGCATTGTTGTAAAATGAAATCTTTAAGTTTTACGTCCCACGATTATGCCGGTTAGACTAAATGAGACGGAGATGGCGAGAGGTGAGTGAAGTGGTGGAATGAAGAAAGAGGGAGGAAACGGAAGAACCCCGAGAAAAACCACGAGCACGGCGTTTGTCCACCACAAAGTCCACACGGCGCGAGCTGGGATCGAACCAAGGACCCCAAGCACCGGAGGTGAACGCTCTATCACTGAGCCCTCGCGGCCCCCCAGAAGCATTGTTGTATTTATCTTGCATTGCACAGTCAACTGCAAAAAAGGATATTGTATGAATCACCATTTTTCGTCAAGTATTTAAGCCTATCCATTTTGAAAATTTACGCTACGTTACTGGAAATGGCCATCTTTGTTGATGTGTTACTGAACATCATTATTTTAAAACCTCCCGTCATCCCGCAGGTGACACTATTTTAAAGGCGTCTTCTTGTTCATGAATCGTCCTCTAGAGGATCCTTAACCACAGTAGCACCTGCTACTTACCTATGTATGTTGTATCACCATGCAAAAAAGTTTCGAAGTCGACGTATTGTACAAGGAAGAAGACGTCTTTAAAGTAGTGTCATCTGCAGGTGACACTGGGCGTTGACGGATTAATTATGTCATACATCATTACCACAGTATTAAGAGCAATTTGTGAGTATTTTGTATCAGTGTCCCGACAAAACGTACCAGCGACAAAACGTACCACTTGAATTTTCGCGACAAAACGTACCACTTTTGACGACCTGTCATAAATGACAACCTATCATGGATTAATTAAAGCATTTCTGATATTTATTCCACGACAAAACGTACCACTTATATAAATTACAACCTGTCATGGACTAATTAAAACATTTCGGATATTTAATCCGCGACAAAACGTACTACTTCATGTTAAGAAACTACTTCCTCATGAACAGGTAAAACAACGTCAATATAAGGTTAAGAACAGACAGGTAATGTATCGAGTTGTCAAAGTGCAGAAACTCATTGGTAAAAGAGGGCTCATTTACAGAGGAAATGTAGCAGCCTATAAACTGAAAGACACAGCTATAGATCATGGAAATTTTTTGCATATTATTCCTTTCTTAACCAAATTTGATCTTCCGCTTAAAAGTAATTTAGATAAGGTCACCGAGAAGAGTCATATACGAGGAAGTAAGCAGGATAGTGGTCGCATAACTTTTACTAAACACGATGAATTATGTTTTGAATGCTATCAACACACTTATCAGAGAAGATATTTCGAAAGAAGTGTCTCAAGCTTCAATATTTTCTGTTCTATTAGACACTACTTAAGATATAGTAGTTTCAGGCCAGTGCTCTGTGTTTTACGGTATGTTGTTAAAATGGTTGTTAAACAAAGTATTGTGGTCATTGTAAAATGCATATCTACCACAGGCCAGTGTCTTTGCGTTTTACTGCTGGAAATTCTGCAGAAGTTGAACCTTGATATTAAGAAGTGTATTTGAAATTCAACCGATGGCTCAAGTAACATGCAAAGACAATATTCGGATTTTTTCAATTCACCTATTTTGAGTTTAACGACCCTTTTAGCAGCGAGGCTATATGAGACGGGACATACTGATTTACGGGAAATCCGAAGCACATGAGCCGCCGAGAATCGAACCCAAGTCTCCAACAAAGGCGCATACGCTGACCGCTTGTCATATGTGATCTGACAAAAAATTGCATTGATTCTGTGTCATTGTTCTGCTGAATGACTGTGCGATATTTATGCGTGAGTTTTATCAGCGAATATACATTTGGAAGGTCAAATGTTAACAAAGGCGTCTTACAGTTATTGCGGAAACAACATCGTAGAAAAAACACACACTGTTTTTCAGAAAAAGTTTGGTAATTTTTCGAACCCAAAAAGTGCTTTGTATATAGAGTTGACCATAACAATTAAGAAAATTGTTTCTACAGAAAATATCAAACCAAAAGCTAGGTGTAAAGGGAAAGGATATATAAAAGATCTTCTCAAATTCAAAACAATTCGGTCAGCAGAAATGTTGCTTAAGATATTTCAAGTGACGACTTCTCTGTCAAACTATCTCCAAATAGAGGGTGCTACTAGTGTAGTTCTATCGGATGGTGCAGACTACTCTGTTTCAACTGAAAGAGTAGAGAGATGATTTTGAATCCGTTAAGAATGCAGCATTAAGCTTGCAGAATGGGCCAATAACTTCATGCCAATAGAGATTTAATACTTCATGCCAAAGGTAGTAATACCATCAAAAGCGGCTGTATAGTGTAGTCACAAAGCACGTGCCTTTCCAATTAATACAATCAAATTTAAAAAAAAAAAAAAAAACAAGAAAAACAAGCAAACAATTATGAATATTTCTTTGCGAGTGGCGACCGACCGGAAACATGGAGTCTGCAATCTTGATTAATGTTTGTGAGATATTTTGCTACATAGAGTAAAATCACAATCAGTGGATACTCAAGGGAATTCGGAGTTTGAATCCTCCCTTAAGTAACATATTATGAGAAAATAAACATTTACATGTATACAAATAAGATATACCGGTACAAAAATAAATCTCAAGTCTTACAGTATTGCCACAACCCAAATAGCAGATGTGTGTATATGCCGTAATCGATCGTAGGCAGAAGGTAGTGTAGCATGCGAACTATTTAATACAGAGGCAAGCACTCCGTCAGTAGGGATGCGCTCGAGTCGAGACATGTCTCGAATCTCGACTCGACTCGACTCGAATTCGAGTCGAGATTCGAGTCGAGACACACTTTGTAAAATTCGAGACGAGTCGAGACAAACGTATTTCTCGACTCGAATTTTCGAGTCGAGACACGAGTCGAGTCGAGACGGCTCTTAAAAATCTCGACTCGACTCGAATGTCTCGAAAATCTTTCTATAATTTTTAATATTATTTTGAAGAAAGTATTCACTCAGAAACAGCCTTGAAACCAATTCCAGCTTTTATTCCTTCAGAAAGGTACAGAACGCATAAAATTAATAGTTAATCTTTAAAGATCAAGATTTAATTTTCAGCTCAATTCAGTTAATTAGAACTAATAGTTAATGTCGTTGTATTTGGTTGTACTGCAAATATAATGATAATAATAATAATAATTGATTATCTAGTTTGTATAAAACTATTATCCGTAGTCTAAATCTAGTTTCTATAAAACTATTGCGATAAAGTGAACTTCATAAATTCTCTGAATGAGCAGTTGGTAGTCTATAGTAATTTAGCATAGTTATAATTATTGTGTTTTCGTTCCCATGAACGCAATAGGGTTACGTAACTTCTGGATTATTCGCTTGCCCAACTATTCTGAGGCTTTAATATGTTGCAGCATATCACGAGCTACGGATAATATATAATGTAACATTTGTTGTACATCACATATTATGATACGAGACTATTTTACATAGTATATCTTATCTAATATAAATAAAATAAAGAGTTTGTTTGTGTGTTTGTCTGTCTGTCTGTGTGCGACCTGGGGACCAGACAAGTGGACCGAGAGTTCCCAAAATTTGGTCACGGGTACCTTAGTCCAGGCCCCAGATCAAGACGAAGCGTTTTTTTTAAATTTCGAACCAGGGGGGTCTCGGGGGGGGACGTTTACTGGGACCGACCTGGGGACCAGACAAGTTGACCGAGAGTTACCAAATTTTGGTCACGGATACCTTGGTCCAGGTCCCAGTCTAAGGCGAAGCGTTTTTGTCAAAATTGGAACCAGGGGGTCTCAGGGGGGCGTTTAGCGAGACATGTAGTAAAAGTATCCAAATTGATCGACATTAGTGTCAAATCCATAGTTTTCACGGTCGCTGAGATCAATGGTGACACTTCCATCAGCGATGACTTGCAAATTCAGCTACTACTGTATGCGGGCCGGGTGTCAGCGGGTGAGGAATACCGAGACATGTATAAATAGCCCATATTGATTGATACTAGTGTCAAATCCATAGTTTTCGCGGTCACTGAAGTGAATGGTGATACTTCCACAGGTGTTGACTTCCAAATACAGCCCCCATGCGAAGAATGGGTATATTAAGCTAGTAATACAATAAATGGACTGCTTGGATGCCAAGAACTAGTACAGATAAGTACCATTCACTTCTATGAATAGGTATTTTTTAAAAGGATTTTTGTAAACACTAAATTATAAAACAATGAACTACATACAGTAGTTATGGTTTTGGATCCCAACATAAAAGAAATATGGATTGTTCATGAGATATTGAACTTCAACTTTCACTCCTGGAAAATTTCAATTTTGGAGTTAGGCCACTTGGCATCAAAGCAGTTCACTGTAAGATAAATACATTCCGCACATTAGTAACATAGTTGTTCAGGGGTCTTCGATTTCCATCCTCTCAAATGAAAGCTGAACGATTGCTTGATACATGCTGACTATATAGGAGAAATAGTGTATTAAGTTTTCGAGCTTTGATGCGTATCCGTATTTACGCTCTGATATAACTTTAAGTTCACACTGAAATCGAGCTAATTGTTTAATGCATTTCGAAAGCTTTTGTTTTTATGCAGCTCATTAAGGAAAATCTCTTTCATAATCGTAACATTTATGTACTAAGAAACTATGAACGTAAAGTGGACTCGACCTAGCCCCGTGGCCGCTGTGACTAGTGCGAAACCGGGCTCTGCCGTTGCGATCGATTTACAGGTCTTGAGACGAAAGTAAGAAGGGACTTACGCACACAGTAAGTAAAAACAATTAATATGCCTGTAACTTTCCCCCAAATGGGTGTATCTTAAAACTAACCTCACCATTATTTTTCTAATTAAATTCTAGCCCGAAATTATGTATCATATTTCCCTATTCCCATTTTGAAAACTTGACCTTAATTCAAAATGGCTGCCATCAAGGTCATATCTACCATACGACTTCCCCCCAGGACTTATATGTATCCACATGGTTTTTCTTCACTTTTCTTCATTAACGCTCCGTTTACAAAGGGTAGTAAGGGACTTCTGTAGTAATCTCTAATAACCACATCACAACTCTTAAAAGTTATTTTAAAAAAATAGAAAACATGCACCATGGCAAAAATTTGTCATCACAAGTAATGATGCATACATGCCTTCTATCAGCAAAAAAAGTTTCATTGAAATTGGAGCCGGACATTTAAGTGATGTCCCTTGTGAGATGTGATTGAACGTGACGTCAGAACACATCGCCCCCCTTCCCGGAATTTACGGGAATTAGGTAACCTGAGTGAGCACATGTGTTGCCAGCTCTCTCCAGCGATCTATCAAGGATCATTGCGTGTATGCCAAGACGTGTCGCCGTTTTTATCCATGCCAAAAGTCAACATACTGACAATTAGGTAGGTAGTCATGATGGTCTGGCTGATGTGTGCGTATATTTTAACTCGTACATTTTGTCTCGACTCGAATTTCGAGACGTCTCGACTCGAATTCGAGTCGAGTCGAGACAGAGACTGTCGAGTCGAGACACGAGTCGAGACAGAAACATATTTTCGAGTCGAGACACGAGTCGAGACAACATTTTCTCGAGACGAGTCGAGACAGGCTTAAATCTCGACTCGACTCGACTCGAATGCATCCCTATCCGTCAGTATCTTCAATTAGCTTTTAGTGGCAATAACGATGAGTGCTCAACATCTGATACGTGAACTGTACTCTGTGAGTTCGAACCAAAGCATAACGCTGCGCCAGCAACCCAAAACGTATATCATGCGAAAGAGGGAAGTGCAGCGAACCACAACATAGCAACTCAATGGTTTCAGAAATTTCGTGCAAGCTGGAAAAAAAAAAGTCAAAGATAGTCAAAATCCAACCGCTCCAGGGTAACAGATGCTGAAGTCATACGACGCGCCATCGAGAAAAATCTATCCACCAGCACACAACGATTGTCAAAACAACCCGGAATGTCCCAGTCTACTGTAGTTCGTCACCTACACGAACTCGGGAAAACTATCATGACGCATTGGTTCACATGAGTTGATTCAAGCTCAGGTGATTATGCGCAGTTGACTATGCGCACATGAGTTGATTATGCGCAGACAACTGCTACAAAATGTGCACGTTGTACGTCTCATGAAACGGATTGTCAGATGTGATGAAAAGTGAGCTTTTTTTTTTTTTTTTTTTTTTTTTGAAATCCGAATGTGCAAAAACAGTGCTTGAGTTAGGGTCAACTTGCAGAACTGGGCCGTTTAACAGGGTCGTTTAAAGCATAAAGTGAAACTTCGAGGGCGTAATTCACTTTGAGTTTGTTCCTAAGGATCGTACTATCAATGTCGATCTTTAGTACGAACAGTTGCAGCGAATGTACGCCGCACTACGCCAAAAGTATCCTGCGTTTGGTGAAGCGAAGGCGCGCCCTGCTGCAACAGGATAATTCGAAACCACACTCGGCTCGAAAACGCAGCAAAACATTCAGGACACAGAGCTGATGCTAACACCTGGTATATAGGGCTGACTTTGTCCCTTCGGATTAGTACATGTTTCGGTCTATGACGCACTTCCTGAAGTCACGATGCTTCAGATGCTTCATCAACCAGCAAGAGGTGCAAACAGCAGTGACTGAGTTTTTCGTCTCTAAAGACAAGAAGTGGTATCAAGAAACTAGCTGCAAGGTGGCTTCAGACAGTCATACACGAGAGTCCATACTTCATTTAACATACTTTCATTGTACTGTAATAAGGACAGATATGTTTTGTACTAGAATATTCCAAGACTTTTGACTGATTTTTGTAAATATACAAAAATCACGCACGTCTGAAAAGGAAAAGAAATTCATTGCTTAAACCCTCCTTGACGAAATTATGCGTACACCGCTGGTCGCGATGCTTGCTGAAATGAATGAAAGAAATGAAATTTCTAGTTTAAAGTCCCGCGCTAATGCACTGAGTCTACAGCTTAATCTGGTCACACATCGATCAGAGGAAGGCCAGCCAATCAGAGCCAGAGGGAGGCCTGAGTGCATTGATGTCACAATGTAGGAGATGTCTTTGTGTAGCACGTGTTCGAATAAAAATGCAGTACGAGGCTTTCTTGCATTGCTTTCTTGCACTCTAAACCTCCAATTGACTGCCCTGTTCTATTGTCAACATACGGCCTGCTTTAACTTAGGACCTGAACTACATGAGTCACCACTAAGAATCGAACCCGGACCTTTCACGCCAAAGCGAGTAAGCTATGGGCTTCCATCTCAATCCAAATTAATTCCAGATTCAATATAATACAATACTAATTTGTGTCGTTAAATCTACGGCTAGTTTCCACTAATATGGTGAGTGATCCGTAGTGGATTGGTTTACTTTATTGAGAACCTAAATAACGACATACGGTGGCTCAGTGGTAGAGCGCTTACCACTGTGTGCGAGGTCCCTGTTTCGATCCCCGGCCAAGTAAGTTTGTGGTCAACAACATCGAGACCGTGCGTTTTCTCGGGGTACTCCCGTTTCCTCCCACTTTCTCATTCCACCAATTCTTCCATCATCATTCACTTGCCTTAATTATCCGTCTCTCTTAGCCTAAAGGGCGTAATTGTGGGACGTTAAACTCAAAGATTTTATTTCATTTGAGAAAACCTAAAAGCGCCTAAAGAGAAATAAGGGTATTTTGGAGGGAACATTTACCACTGACTTTTATGAAAGATCAAAAGGGAAGCGTTATAGGCCTTTTTAATATATATTAAAAACCAAAAATTAAGCACACCTTTAAGACAAGACACGGTTCTGGTATGAACTAACAGTAAATTATTATTTTTTTAATTTTATTTCTTTAATACGTGGTTTGGTGTGCGCGTTCAGGTTAACATCAGATCGTTACGGCTGTTTGAACTACATAATTTTGCAGTTTCCTTATATATATATATATATATATATATATATATTCTTTTTATATTTTTTAAAAATGAACATAGATATTAAACTACCACGCAAAGAATGTAAAAAGAGGGGGAAGCAGGCAGTAAAACAGAACGTTATATCGTGCACGCCTTCTGCAGAAGCCACACACGGGAGGTATTTAAACAATAAATAAAAACAGAAATACTGGTCAACTACTGTGTGTAGATGTAAGAATGAACCCATGTGTGAAAACAACACATATGCTGAAAGTTGAACGTACCTGAAATGTCGGTGCCTTCATCTTCTTCTTCACCTCCCCCTTATTTTTTTTTAATCTCCAAAATCCGTTATTACGTTTTGCACGTTGGTAGGTATAAGACTTTTTTTTTTTTTTTTTGTAATCAAACAGCATTGGGATATTTTAAAAAAAAGAACATATATTCAGGCGGAAGTGCTATTTTCGTATTGGCTTTTTTTTCTTTTTTATTGCAAGTGAGTGGGGAGTGAAAAAGAAAAGAAAGAATCGTATTAAAACAAAAGAGCGAATGTGCGATGATTTTTGCAGGCGTGGACTCACGTTATGTCAAAAATGACAATGAATGGCCATTGCTTTCTCTCAGGGCAGAAGCATACTAAACTCCTCCTTTTGACCAGATTCATTTGACAGTTCCTGTTTTGCCGTTGTTCGTCCACCCTCCTTACACGTTGTTTGGCGCGGCCATTACTGTACGAATATTGTTCTCCACACATTCAAATCTGGTTAATCACCGTCCTCAGGCGTTTATTGTGAATAATAATAATCTTGCAGCAATTTTTTTCTTTTCTTTTCTCTTTCTTTCTTCTTATTTTGTGTGATGTACCCTACAAAAAAATAAAGAAGAAAACTAAACGAATATATACTTGAGTGATTTAAAAGATCACAGTAGTGTTCCTCAGGATTTCTTCTAGAAAACCTTGTTCAGGGGGAGGGGGAGCTACAGGATCAAAATCTGAAGGGATTGCACTAGGATTCAAAATTACCATACTCAAAGTGAGGAAGAATCAAAAAGAAACATCACTTTATACAAAATGCATATATATATTTTCACGCTCGACTCTAGCCATAGGAACTAGATACACGTTTTTGATTGGTTGCAGTTTGCGTTTGTCCAAACCTTCTGGTGGATGTATTGTGTATTATAGTAGAAGAAAATTGCCACTTTGTGAGTTGATAAAAATAAAAAGATAATTATGTTTGGGTTACATTTCTAACAATATTAGTCACAACAAAGCGGGTGAGGTTCGAAATTGGACCATATCCGAGTGTGACGTAATGATACGTGGTATGATCGTGGGATAAAAGTGGAACAAAACGAGCTCTGCGGGGTTTGTAACCCCCCCTTCGCTCGCTGACGATTGCTCAGGTATGTTTCGTAACGTAAGTAAATCATTTTTTATCAGTGATTGAAAATGAACCGGTTGTTGTGAAAACGTCCGGACAGGTTCCTATCTTTAGCACGGGTCCTTGGTGCCTAAACCGGTTCAAAGACGGGTCAGAACTGGTTCTTTTTCCATCCCTGCTTTTTATGCATTATATATTAAGTACGAGGGCAAATGGGTATTATTTTTATCTGTAAAAGTGTGATGAAATTTTTAAAAAAATTAAAAGCTTTCCTGGGACCGGGTTTGAAACCACAGCAAAAGCTATTTTCATTAGTAGTTCGCTAGCACGCTTGGCCACGAGGACCGACAGTAGAAGGCGTTTGATTTGTGTTGTGGCGAGAAACGGATTACTTCAACTAATCAGAACCGTGTATTTAGCTCCTATGGCTAGGGTCGGGCGTGATTGAAATATATGGAAACAAAATATGACTTCTTCATCTTTCGCTTGTATTTTCTTTACATAGTTGCCAGATCGTAATTAACTCTAGTTGCTTTCTGTGTCTTCCAATACAATAGTTGAATTGTTAATTTTATATTAAATAATACATTTTAATTACAAATGAATTACTGTAATTAATTTGGTAACTTCTGACAATAGCTCACTTTATCACCCACCAGTAACTTATACAGTAATGGCCTTTCTGTTTCAAGTGTGTCAATATTGGTGCTGCTGTAAATTAGTGTTTCCCCGTACCTCCCTCAAGTTGCTGTGACAGACAGGAAAGGTAAGTTGTTGTGGCCGAAAAAAAATGAAATGAAATCTTTGAGTTTTACGTCCCACGGTTATGCCGGCTAAAGGAGACGGTGATTATGAGAAATGAATGAAATGGTGGAATGAAGAAAGTGGGAGGAAACGGGAGAACCCCGAGAAAACCCACGCACACGGTGTTTGTCCACCACAAAGTTCACTTGGCAGGAGCAGGGTTTGAACCCAGGACCCCATGCACCAGAGGGCTGTGGCCGAGATCCTTCAATAGTTGGATGCGGACAGGGTTCTTTCCCAACAGCAAAAGGAAGATTTCCTCCGTAGGAGGGTAGCGGGGGTGAGGCCGAAGAATATTTTCCGAGGGCACATTTGAAATAGAAAAGCTCTAATGGAGGAGGACAAAATCCGGCGTATGTTCATTCTCGTCATACACGACAAAGCTCACACCATAGTATTGTGAACAACAAACTACAGTGGCGTAGGGAAGGGGGGCAGAGGGGCCGGCCTCCAAAGAGATCCGACAATGTACTTCGGTACTTTGATGTTTTAAATTTTTAATATATTTTTTGTTTATATATTTTTTGTTTGTAATTTCTCTCTTTGTACCTATAACAGCGCTTCCCCCCCCCCCCCAAACACACATCCTGGCTACGCTACTGACAAACTACACATCCCGCTCGCCTCTGGTTTTCATTCAGGGTAATATGACTAGTGTATTGTACATTTGTGACATCATAAATCCTATCCAGACCTCATCTGGACATTGTGCGAACTCATCTTTCAAAAGGATAGTGTGTATCCGCTCTGCGAAAGAAATCCAGCGGTACGACCGGTTGACTGTTCGATCAGCTGCTTATGTAGATGTCGGGTGTCTGAAGTTCGATATCGAAAATCGATATTGATAAAATATCAAAGTTTGATTGATATATCTAAATATCGGAGCATCGAAAAATATTGAAATATCGAAAATCGACAAAGAGAGTTGAGTTGATTTTGAGGTTAACGTCCCGTTCAGCAGCGAGGCTATATGAGACGTGGACCTACTGATTAACGTGGAATCCGAACCACATGAGCTCCCGCCGGGAATCGAACCCGGGTCTCCCACGCCAAAGGCGCGTATGCTAACCGCTTAGCCACGGAGGAGCTCGAAAATCGACAAAGAGAAACGTCAAAAGATATGAAAATATGAATGATTTCGAAAAATATCGTATTATCGTTATGCTGATCGGCAAACTTTATTGATTCGATATTTACAAATATCGATCGATAATGTATTCAAAATATCGCACAGACATATACACACGCACATGCTATTATGGTGAGTCTATTTTTTATTCAAGATGTTCCATGGCTGCTATATTGAATTGACTACCATCCAATATTACCTTCTCATGTACCAAGTTCGAGCCAATTTTATACATTTCTACTAATTGTACTTATAAACCTATGTGTTTCTACCAGTATACAAATACGATATGTTTCTAGCACCGTAAACTGGCAGGGCGGTTGAAAACACTGATAGATATCAAGCACAATGTAATCTACATATCACCTAATGACATTTCACGTGATAGGCCTTTAAGAAATACCGGTACCAAAGTAGAGACATTTTCTCTTGATGTCTTTCGACATTCAATTAGGTCATTCACAGAGTTGCATGATTCACCCACCTGAAAGCAATTCACTCACTCGAAGTATTCGTAAATAAGATTATTGAAACACCTACTCACATACATGTACTACAGACACGACACATGCATATGCAAATGTTAACAAAAAAAAGTAATTGAAGAAAAAGGAACATGCATAAGCTTTTAATTCCAGTTAACCCACTGGCTATTGTGATGTACTTGGGAGTAGAAAGTTAATATACACATACATTTAGAAATACATCACATTACATATGTTGAAACATTAGATGTGTTTAATCTGCGTAATGGCTCTTTGCATCTGCATACTTTTGTGTTTAAAGAATAACGTATTTGTCATTCCCATATCGTAGGCTTTGAAGTGAAGATTTCTTAATTAAGGAAGTTGGCGATAGAATGTGTGTTGCACGTCGACAGAATTATTTTCCTGAAAAGTATTTCGGAAAGGTAAAAGAAAAGGATAAATACCAGTGGCATTTATATATATATTTCAAGTATATACAGGGTGTTTATGAACTATACCGATAAACTTTAAGAAGTGATTCCTCACATCAAAATAGCAAAATAAATGCATGAGGACCTGTGAGGAAAATTGGATAGTTTCAGAGGTATAGTGATCACACGGAGTATGGAAGCTTGACCTAGACCTACCAATTTTATTTTTCTCCAAAGATACTAAGAGTGAAACATTTTTGAGGGTTCAAATTCCAAGCCAGACACCAGTCAGTAAGTTCAGCGAGAATTTGTTGAAGTCGTATGGCATGGTCTATGGTAGAGAGTTTACGGAAAATTTTACAATCGTCAGCAACTAGAAGAATGTTCGTAAATGGTAAAGATAGGAAGGAAGAGAGATCATCCATGTAAAGAAGACATAGCAGTGGTCCTAGAACACTACCCTGAGGAACCCCAGAAAGAGCTAAAACAAATTTGGATTATGCATCTAGCAGAACAACATGTTGCATACGATCAGTGAGATAATCCTTTAGCAGAGACAGAAATTTGTCATGAATCTTAAATCTGTTGGATAGCTTGTAAGAAAGCAGAAGCATATGGATGTCAATTTTGTCGAAAGCTTTTGAGAAATCGAAGTATATTACATCCAGTGGAGAAGTTCCTGAAACACAGTTTATAGCATGAATGAGAAATTCGGATAGGTTGGTAAGGCATGATTTCTGTTGCAGGAAACTATGCTGTACTACTCGTATGTTCAAATAAGAGGCTGTGAACTTGTTAACTGTCCTTAATGATTTTCTCGCAAAGAATTGACAACGGAGAGAGAAGAGAAATGGACCTATAGAAACATATATCAGTTTTAATGCCAGATTTATAGATTGGAATAATGTTAGCCTGTTTCCAAAATTGGGGGAAAAGCCTTCTGTAAAAGATTTATTAAATAAAAAGCCAAGAGATAATCAATTGAAACAGGAAGTTATAGTGGATTCATATCACCTCCGATTTTAGTACACTGAGAAAAAAATGTATGTGGCGTAGTAAAATCGTATGTTACATTTGTAAATCCTGTAGTTTTTGGACTTAACGTACAGCAAATGTATAACTGAAAACGCATGGGTTATACTGTAATACTTTCTGTATAAGTATTCCATCTGTACGTACTTTCCGTATAAAACAATATAGAAGGTCAGGATCTCACATACAAATGGACGTATATAACATATAGCAGACGAAGTAACATACATATATGTATGTAATATAAGGAAGACTGTTGCATATCAGATATCTTGCAACGGCATGATGTAACATCTAAGGGCAGTGCCTATGTAGCATACGGATAACGTATGCTCCGTACTGATTTCTATAGTAAGCAAGAGGATTCCGTATATTTGTACAATATACCGCTGTTCGGAGAACGGATTCTTCTCAGTGCAGACAGTTTAAGATGGAGATGAAATTTATTCTTGGGACGCTTAATCGATATCAGGAAACTGCTTTTCGCTATCAACTTTCGTTTTTTGCTTTATATTGATTAACGTTAAAATGAGAAATGGTTGATTTCTGCCATTTCCGATTCGAATCTAATCTCCATCAGCGTTTTCAACTTCTAACTTTTGACTCTTCTTTATCTTGGCCAAAATAGATACTGATCAATCAAATAACTCTTTAGATTTTTGTCTCCCGGACACATGGACTGACAGACAGACAAGGTAAATATATATTTAAAAGAGTTTTCGTCAGTAAACCAACCTCCTTACAAAAGAAGTCTTGGTTTTAAGTTTCAACTGGATTCTTGGCCACCTCTTCGGCTCTCACTTCAGAGCATCAGGAAGACAAGTTTTCCGCCTGGTAGAAGCAGAAGTACCTATATCTCCACATAAAAGCATTTCTCGTTCTTTTCTTTGAATAAGGAAGTTTCTCGTATATTGACTGATCGTGCGTGCAATCTCCAATTACAACCATATAACTCACACCCAGCACTCAAGTCAAACATCCACTTCTGCAAAGGCGAAGCGGAGATAATTGGCAAAGTAATACTCAAGCAATAGCACTACTAATATTAATACAACGGAATAGCTATTAGTAATACAATCAGTAGCGCAAGTTCTTTTGTATGATTGCACCAGAGTACAACACTACCAACCTGCTGCAACTATATACACTAAGCGCCCCACCTAGGGTTGCCAACTTGAAAACGAGAAAACTCCTTCCGTGCTACTGTATTATTGATTATCTAAACTTACTGAACATTCTGAAAATGTAATGGCTAACACCATAGAGTTTAAATGAGTCCCTTGCCATCTCTGCAATAGCTGCTGTCAAAAGAAAGCAATAAACTTTGACGTATAGACAGGACCATATTTACGCATGGCCCCGGGCGACAATTTCTGGAGAGCGGAAAATTTTGTTAAACCAAATATTATCCGAGGAAATATATTTCATATGGTATTATTGGTATATTATATTATATTACCTATATGTTAATACTGTATTATTTATTGTAGGTTCTTTCAAATCATACAAATTGTAGAAAATGATGTCAGGTGCAGAAATGATACGAGTCGAGCTAAAACTCGACTCGACTCGAAACTCGAGTCGAATTTGAGTCGAGTCAAAGGTATTTTTCTCGAGTCGAGTTCCGAGCCGAGTCACTGTTTTGAGGTCGAGTTTGACAAATGGCTTTCTCGTTCAGCTCGTTTTAACTCGTTTTGAAATCATGACCTGATTAGATTGGAAAGCGAAAGCCATGAGAAATGTAAACAGTAATGTGGAATACTTTTAGTGTTGCTCACGGCAGAGGACACTACTTACATCTCGTCTCGTATCAATAATGAGACGACAATAGACTTTTACAACGAGACAGTCTCAAATGTGTAGTTCTACCCATCAAGGTATATACTGTAGTTCTTACCTGCAGGGTCGAATTTTTTTTTATCCCAAGCAAAAGCCCACCCCGGGCAGTGATGTCAACCAGCTCGGCTCGGTTCAACTGAGCGAATACCTCGATCAACTCGTTTAGAATGAGCCATCGACTCGATGGGTGAACTGTTGGCTCTTGGCTCGGCTTACTTCTCAGTTCGGTTCGATAGTGAATGAACTGTGAGGCGAGCCGCTCGAGTGTTGACAACCCTCAAACCGGGCCGAGCAGTTTTGAACATGTTTGGCCGGCGCCCTATAACTTTTAAGAATGTTTGACTTGAGCCCGAATACTTGCTCCTCTGGAACTCAAACCAGAACCTCCTGAACAATGTCCTTGCCTCCTAGACTTCACGACTACCAAGGTCAGCAGTCAACTAGTTTTTAGTATTTAGATAGAAACCGCCTATTTTTCATGGTTATACACGGTGTTGTTATAATAATAATAATAATAATAATAATAATAATAATAATAATAATAATAATAATAATAATAATAATAAGTAGTAGTAGTAGTAGTAGTAGTAGTAGTAGTAGTAGTAGTAGTAGTAGTAGCATAATTGGTGATTATATTGGCTTTGTAGGATACTTGAAGAGAGTACTTAAAATCACACAGGATTAAGCTCGATTTGGCTCATTTTGGCTCGATTCGATTCGAAATATCGACCTGAATTCGAGTCGAGTTGGAGGAAATTTTTCGAGTCGAGTTCTCGAGTTGAGCTCAAAGATGACTGTTTCGAGCCGAGTCGAGTTTCAAAGAAAACTCGTTCGAACTCACTTGTACACTTGAAAAATCCTAAAGTGTACAAAGATTAATTATCAATTTTACGTTGAAATAAACTACATTTAAATTTAAACTTTGTGTGATTGCAATGTGAGTCGTGTCTTTTTTTTTTTTTTAACCAATGGTCTCACGTGTTGTGGTAGGAAGATATGGAATACTAAATGTGAGGAGGATACTTTGTTAATTTAGGGGGAGGGGGATTGGCACCCATGAGTAATACTAAAATATTTTGACTGCGGGGTATGCAACTACGTACAGAAATGTTTTTTTGTTAATCTAAAGAACAATAGTAGATAAAGGAAAGTGGAACAAATTCTAATGGAGAGACGTTATGGACGAGTTTAGAGAACTCTTCCATTATCTAGTGTATTAAGGGAAAATGGTCTAAGGTTTTCCAATAAAAACACTCGCCACTTTGGCTGAGGCCGCGGTGGCTCTGTGGTAGAGCGTTCACCTCTGGGGTGTGGGGTCTACAGTTGGACCCCAGCCCGCACCACTTGAATTTTGTGGGGACAAATACTGTGTGTGTGAGTTTTCTCGAGTTCTCCCGTTTCCTTCCACTTTCATCATCCCACCATTTTATTCATTTCTCATCATCATGTTCTCCTTTAGCCTAACCGCCATAAGCGTGGGACGCAAAAACTGAAAGATTTCATTTTATTTTTACTCGCCATTTTGAAAATTAATTGCGCCAAAACCCCAGTCCAAACCTTCAGAACATGCATTTGAAGAGATTTTAAAGGAAATTTTAAAAATCAGTGATATTTTGATTATTTTGTTACTATAACTCTTCTTGAAAATATGGCAAAATATTAATTTCATTTGGCTTGTGGTAGCATGACCATTGCGCAGATGTAAGAAATGTACGTAGTCAAAGGAATACTCCTGAAAGCAAAAGGCACTGAAAGTTTAACGTATTTTTGTCTATTTTTACAAAGTGAGTCAGGAGGAAATTACACTAAAGCTTATATATTTTTAATAGCGAGGAAAAAATTTCTAACTACCTTATTATTGTCTGTTTTGTATACAGCAATGTAATCAGTTCGACATCTGACTTCGTAATGTTACGGACTCTACCAGGATGGAAAATCAGTGCTGCTGATACAAACAGTTGACCAAAAAAAAAAAAATGTCCAAAGGCATACAGCTATGGTATCTAGTTCATCTGATCAACAGAATCCACTGCAGAATGCGTGTAGATGCATAAAACTAACAAGACAATTATGATTTTCATAAGGAACAACCAGAACTTACGCAATATACCGCTTTCAGGTCATATATACATGCAACGTAATCGCCAAATGCAAAATCCAAAACATTTGCCTGTAGTTCAGTTCGCTAAATTTCCCATCTACATATTATCACGATGACCTTAATGTCGTCTCACAGTCTCCTTATTGCAAGCATTGGTCGATTGCTATCCATACCTGGCAACAATGGATTCCAAACTCAGGTTAAAATTATTTCATTCCACATTTATTTTTTTGGGGGGGTGCGGAGTTCGTACATCATTTGGAAGGTCATCCACAGCAAGGTACACACTAACTGAATATGAAACTGGATTTTGCTAATAACACTTACAAATAAAGCGCAATCCTTAATAGTGTCAGAAGGATTTTGAAAATTGCTTTTAGAATGCATAGTGCTTGACTAGGTTTCTTAAACCGAACATGGATCTCTGTCATGACCACTGGCAGTTAAAATCCATGTATAATGAGCATTCTTCTTAGATAAGTGGTTCTCAAACTTTTCGATAACGCGGACCCCCTGTTCATTCGGAAACTGATCTGTGTACCCCTTGCAACGCTATCTGCAATTCCACAAGGCATTAAAAATATGTAATAATTTGAATTACCACTGAGAATAAAAAGATCAAGAAAAATATTGCAATAAGGAATTTATTTTAAAGAAACATGATTGCTTCGTAGTGAACGAAATTTCTATTGAAAATACAGTAACACAGAATGAAATTCTTTGTGTTTTTCCATAATTGTATTCAAAGCTGGAATAAATTTTGCCAGCATCAGTCTTAGGTTCGATTCCACATGAAGAAGATTTCGCTTTAAGTTTCGAATGCTGCAAGGAGCAGAAAAAGTTTGCTCAGATAAGTAAGACGTAGTAAAAGGCATGAAATGTTGCAATGCCTTTTTATACAACTCTTCATACTCACAGCAACCACACAACCAAAAGCTACAAAGTTCATTTTCTCTGAAAACGTTTTTCCATGAAGTATCGCAGGATAGTTCCAATAGCTGTTCTTGTTCTGTGTTAGAGAGATTCATAGCTTGTATGTCATGCATTTCTACATTAGTGAAAGGATTTTCAATTCAACCATTACCAGGTTGTGGGACAGAAATATTCTCGAAAATTTGCAGCTTATGCTTTCAAGTGTCCTTCAAATGTTTTGTGCATTTCAGCAGAGAATTTTCACATGAAGAGTCAACGAAATCCTTGAGCACTGGAAATGGCGAATAGTTATTGTTTTTTACTCGTACTGCCCATCTGCAGTTTCTTAATCTTAAAAATACTTCTTGCATAACAGCTGTGAGTTCCATTATTACAACACATTTCAATTTTAAGAACTCGCGGAACCCCTGGCTAGATCCCACGGAGCCCCAGGGGTCCGCGGACCCCACTTTGAGAATCATTGTCTTAGATCATACAATTGTTATCGGTTTTTGAAATGTGCAGCTCCATTTGATAAGTAGGTATAATATTAATATGAGAATCAATCTAATTTACAACTTTTTCAATGGCTAGTAATGCACGAACGGAGTCATGACAAAAAGTCGTTGAATATAACAGAAAATCTCTGAATATTACCATAGACGTAGGCTATGCATGTAAAAGTGGAAATTTGGTAGTTATGTCGATTGTGTGATTGGATTGCATTTTTAATCTCAGATACTTATTCACGTTGTCAGTTGTTGCTCATAAACAGATGAAGTTCAAAATGCACTAATATTAGTTTAATGACTAATTGTGCTAACAAACGTAACAAGAATAAGAAGAGTGCCGAGTCCTGCTATAATTGTACCACATCAATAATGCACCAAGGAAGATATCGTACATACACGTTGGAAGATCGAAGTAAATTTCTCATGTTATCAAAACGTTCATGCTGTCTTAGCCCAAAATTCAAATTAATAGCATCTTTCTATTTGCTATCGTAATTAAACAACCAAAATACTATCAACTTTTATAATTTCCTTTGAAAGAAGACCTCTTGAAATACACATTCTGAAAATTCGGTTATAAATAAAACTAGGATTTTGACGCAATAAATTTTCAAAATGGTTGGTGTTTTTGTTTTAAAACTTGAGATAGACAATTTTTCTTTTAATACATATTAACAAAGATTTCTCTAAAAAATGTATAAATTATAATGCCTCTCCACCAGAACTTGTTCCACTTTTCTATATCTGCTATAGTTTATATTAACAAAAACAAATTTGCATGTGTGGTGGCATACCCGTCCACTTTTCTATATCTGGTCTACTTCTTAAAAATGTTTTTGGAATATTCATGGATTAATGTATGAATGAGAGGGTTTAGATATATTATGCGGACCAAAATCAATGAAGGTTGATGGACATCCATTTGCATGATTTGAAATAGAAAGAACCTGTATATACTACTTTTTGCACTTATTAATTATTAATTAAATATTAGTTATCAACTGTATCGAATTGTCTACACCGTTATTTAATGATATTGATTGGGTGGCAATTTTCAACAGTCCAGGGCGGCAAAAATCTTAAATATGGCTCTGCGCATAAGGATTACATTAGGGCATATTCAGCCATCTTGGTGAGGGCTGTGTGGTATTTCGATATGTCATTTGACCTATCGATATATTCAAATATCGATTTTTTAAGTGTTACTGATTGATCATATATCGATATTGTTTCGAAATAGCAATATTTCGTTTTTTGATATCCGATATTTCAATATTTCGGTATTTTCATTTTCAACAGTTGAAAAATGTTTTTGTATTCAATATTTTTTTTAATATTTAGATACATAATATTTTGATATTTTTTGATATTTAGATTTTTGGCGATTCCATATATATTTTATCTATATCGATTTTCAAAAATCCGGATATCGCATAGTAGTAATATTGGTCTCTGGAAATTAATTATCTATAGATTTAAACAGTTGAATTACTTTTCATTTATGCACATCAAAATGACTATTCAAGACTGCAACTCTTGTTTCCTTTAGTCTAATGGACATAACACTCATTTCTTTTTGCAAACGTAATTTACTTTTCTGCCATTTAATTGTCGCATAATATCTCCTGGTCCCGTCTGCTTTATATTCATAAAGATTACGTGTTGTTTGCTATGGTGTCGTTTGCCACGACTCTATTTTGGTGTTGTTTGCCACGGTGTCGTTTGCCACGATATTGTTCTTTTTGATTTATCTTATATAATAATCGTAAAGATTTATACAACATCAATTCATAAGCTGAGGGTTGCCAGATGACTATATTATAACAATCAAATCTATTATATTTGTAAACAGAATGCATATCATATAACGGTTTCATGCACTCTATTGGGTACTGCACTATCGGCTAATAACGCCACAGTTAAATTTAGGTGAAATTGAGTTCGTTCAAGCAGTCGAGGTAGTCATTTATGTGCTTAGAAACTCTCCAAATGCATTTTGAAAATTGATATGACGTACAATTTTTGTGTTCGAATGTGTAGTCAACATTAAATCTAGGCATATCACCAGGATCACCCTCACCCACAAGTGGAGGGTAACAATCTCGACAAGTAGGGGCGCGGATCTTCGGGAGGGGGGTGATAATTTTTTTTCTTTTAATATTTCGAAACTTTCCTAGAACATAAATTAAACGAAATTAAATTTAAATATATGGATTTAGCAATCTTTTAAAACATCTTTTGTGAGAGGAAGGAAATTTAGCCTATTGGTAATACAAAAATTTAGTGACTTTTGAATTGTTACTTGGCTATTGTCAAAGTCACAAAGATTATTAAAATATATGGGTGGGCAATCCCTTCACAGTCTTTCTAAGAGAAGATGGAGTGTGCACGAATTGGAGTGGATTTAAGTTAAGTGTCCCGTTCAGCACGAGACCAGCATATATGAGATCTGGATCTACATCTTAACATGGAATCCGAAACGCATGAGTTTCCGCCGGTAATCAAACTGCATAGCAGAATGAACCAAATGTGATGTGGTGTGATATTCATTTTTTTATTTAATGCGTTTGGTCGCATAAATTCTAGTCTATAGTATGTTATTCTATAGAACTAAAACAGTGTCGCCCCACGTAACGTAATCGCTAACGCCCTCGGCTTTGGTGCGAGCGGTCCCTGGTTCGATTCCCGATAGGGACCCTCGTTCGAAAAAGTGTAAAAGCCTTTTTCAAGTCAGCCATCTTGAGTGAGGTTTTCCTGATTCATACCAGGCAAACGCCGGGATGGTACCTAACATACAGGTGCCAGCCAGGCCCGTAGCCAGCCCAAAAATTTAGGGGGGCCCGGTAGAAGTTAGGGGGGCCCGACCCAATCATATTAAACTTCATCACCATATTATAGTTCATTTGCAAGCCTACCGTGAAATTTTATGGGGGCCAGCCAAAATTTAGGGGGCGCGGCCCCCTCTTGCCCCCCCGTGGACACGGGCCTGGTGCCAGCCAGGTCGCTTCCTTCCTTCCCTTTCCTTGGATAGTGTGATCGCTGAGGGACGTCATCTCTCATACGTGACAAACTCATATGGCTGTAAATGATGAAAGCTCAGAAATCTAAACCTTAATCCTAATTTCAAACAGTGCCTGGCAACCCTTCCTTTTACTCCAGGTGTGTGAGAATCTTCACGATAATGAGATCTGATAAAATCAGAATGCAAATCAGAATCAAACAACGCCAAAATCGAGTCGTGGCAAACGACACTGCCAAACAACACGCCACCTTTAAAAGTATTGTCCTCTGTTGATTTCTGGTTACTTCAAAGACAAAAGCAAGTGTCACGATATTAATTAATTATTACGAACTACATGGTTACATGGTTAGTGTATGCGCCTTTGGCATGGGAGACCCGGATTCGATTCCCAGTGAGAGCTCATGTGGTTCGGACCCTAAGACGCGAAACTTTAAGTCAATCAACCAACAATTTTGGCTGCTTTGGTTTTTCAGAAGATGGAATTGACTACAGAGTTTTGTTTCTATGACTGTTTACACTTTGCTTTCTTAATCCATGGAACTGGTTAGTTATATTTGTGGTGGCTCTAGAAGACGTAGTGGAACAATTATCATAAAAGAGGAACAGTTGGCAACCCTAGCCCCACCCCATTCCATGGACTCTTAACGTCTAAAAGCACAGAAAGACGATCCTGAATAACCAGTCAGTTAGAAGGTTAGACTCTGGTCTTGACTCCATCGTTGTTTGAACAAACCTAATAGCGTTAAGTTATTCAAGATTTTTTTTTTTTTTTTTTAATTTCTTCTGTAATAGACGGTCAAACAACGAAACAAAACACAACAAAGGCTCCAAAATGAGGCGAAATGCTTTGCTTTTTCTTCTTCTTCTTCTTCTTTTTCTGTTACTTCAACATTAACATTCACTTCCTTTACGGACGGACGGAACAAAACGCTTTTTACACGAAAAAGGTTTAACGGTGTGACCATCCGACCATACAGAAGAAGCCGATAAAAGAATTCGTGATCTTGCAAAAGTTAGGAATGTCGTAATTTGTGTAGAATTTCTATTATTCTGGAATTTCAATTAAAAATCCAACGGTATATTGTCTGCATTAAAAGTGCTGCTCGAGAAATATTTTCTTCACGCTAGAGAAGTGGACAATTCTCTTTTCAAAACACCTCAGAAAGGCAGTAAACTTCTTGGTTGGGTTATCAACGTCACCCCCTGAACCTCGCAAAGCAGCAATTATTCATCATAATATTTGAGGATCATCCTACGATTAAAACGAAATGATCTTAGTTTCAAAATATTTATTTATACATAGTGCTGGACATTACTGGCATCTACAGCCTTAAGCCTGTCACGTATGCAGTGGCGGATCTAGTAGATAAAAACCGGGGGGGGGGGGCAGTCAGAAATCAAACTATGATAGGTATATCATGACTTTACCCAAATGATTATAATTTGAAATCCGTTTACGCATTTCGCTAAGGGGAACTAGGAATAAAAAAATAATAATTTCTTTCACCAGTTACCGTTAAGTGTGAAGTACGAATTAGAAATTAATAATTTGTAGGCATTTATAGGTACCCTCCTTTAACTAATCAGATTAGTTACAGTAGACATTTATAGATAGCCTACTGTAACTAATCAGATTAATTACAAGACATTGTGCATTATACGGCAAAATAATTGTAATTAACATTCAAGTTAGAAATTGTCGGAGAAAATAAATAATATACAACCCACCACTTTTAATGTTATTCTAGAGGTACCCTGTGAATCACTGATAGAAGACTATTTTTGTTACTCAAAACACTGAGGAGCTAGCCTCCCGGCCCTGGGTCAGATCCATCACTGTACGTATGAAGGATGACGTCACTCTGTGAGCACACTATCTGAGGAACAGGCAATGAAGGAAATCCCTGGAACCTGTATGTAAGGTACCATAAGGGTAAAGACATACTGCAGATACGTCGAGGTCGAGGTTGAGGTTTAGGTTGCGGTGGCTGCCTCGATGACGGCACAAACCCATGGATTCAAATAGGTGAGAGCACGCCGGAGATGTACGCTACATCGCGACCTAGAGGTCGATCGCGATGATGAATTAGTGGTCGCGATAATAAACAACCAAGTTTGTTTTTACATCTATGTTCAGTGGAAGCATCGCTGTGGCTCGTGTTCTCATTGGTTTTCACTGAAGCGCTGCACGGGGGAAAATCTTCATTTGTTCGAATTTCATCTGCAGAAGATTGTGTGTGTCTTTGAATGACAGTTTTGCTGCACTGTTAAATTGGATTATGAAATACTTATTAATAGAAGTAGTGAGGAATGTTCCAGCAATAAGGAATAATAGGCAAAAACAGCGTCATAGTAGACACGTTTTAAATAGAGAAATGGAAGAAAATCGCAACTCAAATGGGAATGTCAGATGATTTATTCATATTTATTTGAAAATTATATTGTAGCTTTATTATTATATAAGCTAGTGGCGGTTATGGAGAATTGGGCTTTCGGGGGTGAAGTCCCTAAATTCCAGAATTTGTAAAGAAAAAAAGAAGCTATACTGAGCACTAGTGGTAATCATAACTATGGTTAAAGTCTTCAAGCCCCCTCCCAATTCTGAGATTAATAATAATAATAATAATAATAATAATAATAATAATAAAACAATTTCTTCTGACAGGCACATATGCATAGAGAGGCAATGTCGAATAATGGAATTGCAGTGACGAAACCTCACTTGGTTAATACCCCCACCACCCCGAAACCCGAAGATATACCTGCTTTTAATTTTACTGGAAAATAATTTTCTTGCCTGGGTGATAAAAGAGAACACTTCAAATTGAAATTTGAAAAAAGGTAAAAGTCTTTGATTTATTGATAGGGATAGATAAGAGATAAGACTTAAATATTTTTGCGAAACGAGAGACGGACGAGACGTTGGCATTTCTCATCTTTCTTCTCATGTTCATCAGTATTTATAAACTGTTTGCTCGTTTCAATTTCAAAATGTGGTTTCACAGTGATTTTTATACACTGACGGAATAATTTTACCCGCATCTCAGAAATGTTTCTCCTCAAACTGAGAACTTATAGCGAGGACATGACTTCTGCGCTATGTGCGTCCTTCATCCATCGCAACCTAAACATCGATGTAGCGACCATGACTTAAACCTCGACCTCGACCGCGAGGTATCTTCGCCATGTTTTTACCCTTAAGTCCGTCACTTATGAGAGATGACGTTCCTCGGCAAGCACACTATCCGGGAAAGGAGCGAAGGAAGGAAGCAGCCTAGGGGCCTGTTTATATGAGTATTGTAATGTATGGGTCAGAAACATAGACATTAAGAAACAAAATGGTGAGAAACGACCGCGTTACACAAACTTTCGAACAAGCTTTCCAAATGTGGGTGTGGAGAAGAATTGAGAGAATTAGCTGAAAAAACGAACGAGAGGGTGTTAGAAATGGTGGGGGAGAAAAGAACAATTTTAGATATTGAGAACAGACAGAGAAATTAGTTGGGACATTGGCTATGAACGAACTGTATCATGAATGACGTGCTAAAGGGTATGGTGCATAGATGGCCATTTTCCACTGGGCTCGCTCGGGCTTGCGCTCACCTGTCTCAACTGGGCTCGCGCTCACTTCTCTCAACTGAGCTCACACTCACTCGGGCTCGCGATCACTTCCCCCAACTGGGCTCGCGCTCACTCGCGCTCGCACTCAGTAATCTTATCTGGGCTCGCACTCACTCGGGCTCGCGCTCATCTCTCTCGACTGGGCTCGCACTCACTCGGGCTCGCGCTCACCTGTCTCAACTGGACTCGCGATCACTAGCGCTCGCGATCACTTCTCCCAACTGGGCTCGCGCTCACTCGGGCTTGCGCTCACTTGTCTCAACTGAGCTCGCACTCACTCGGGCTCACGCTCATTTGTCTCAACTGGGCTCGCGCTCACTTATTTCATTGGAGCTCGGGCTCACTTGGGCTCGCGCTCAATTATTTCATTGGGGCTCGGGCTCGCGCTGGGGCTCGCGAGTTTGGACACCTATGGTATGGTGGCAGGAAAGAGAGGGAAGGGGCGAAGGACACTACAATTGATGGACGAATTTAAAACAGAAAAATCGTACGTGAAGAGGAAGAGGTAAAGTGATGAAGTGAAATATCAAACCTTTAGGCTACATCAATCATTTCTGTGTTGAACAAATATATTTTTATTAAGAAAGTACCAAATTACCAAGTTTTTTTTGAGAGGAGGGGAGTCTGGACCGTGGCCCCCCTACAAGGGTGCTCCCTTATATTAGTGATAAAAAATCCAATATGGCGGTCTCTATTAACATTTTAAATTATCGGAACGGAAGTAAACTAAACACACTGTTTAGAATCAATAAAACTTAAGGAAATACACAACAATTATAGAAGGTGTTCACTGTTAACATATTATGTGTACGGTACCGTATTTACATGCCACTAGTGATGTAGTGAATTTATACGTTAGAGGTCGCCACTTTTAGAATTCGTGACCATCTATTTATTGACTTGGTGGAGAGTTCTGTAAACATCATTGATTGATAGCTCACAACTTAGTTATTCATTGTGTACAGTACTTGGAAGCAATACAGTATAGATTAAAAAAAAGGAATAAAGAATATTTTAAAAAGAGAAAACAATGAAGAATTCTATCAAGAAAGCGAAAGGAAAAGATAGCTTCAAACAGACAGACAATAGAACTTGAATTTCGTTTCGTCCTTCCCCCGCATCTCAAATTACAGGGCCCCCATGCGGTATCTACTTTATTACAAGAACTTCGTGAAAGGCCGCAATGATATGTTGAAGGTTTAATTACTTATTCGATGCTTGGAATATTAATTTGTGGACACGGCATTTAAC
This sequence comes from Thermobia domestica, assembly GCF_964235325.1. NCBI lineage: Eukaryota > Metazoa > Arthropoda > Insecta > Zygentoma > Lepismatidae > Thermobia > Thermobia domestica. Next base: position 21,649,330 of record NC_137463.1, on the reverse strand, counting down.
GATGCCCTTTGGGAACAAGGCTCGTTCTATGTCATCGACAAATGCATTACGACGTATGTAATAATAACTGTGTGTGTATGTATGTGTATGAAGAATGGAGGTGCAGTGGTATGGGGTTGTTGGGAGGGGGAAGGGAGTGATTATTTACAATACATCCTGAAAGCATAGAACAGAAGAACCCCTCCTACTAATCGTGCGCAATACTCAATTGAACCTACAAGACAATAAACTTTTATTGGATATCCCTCTCCTCCCTCTCCCCTTCCCAAATCACTTGCACAGCTATATTGCCTTAAGTTGTGCATGATGGTTTCTTCTTTGCCACTCGTTTGTTGCACAGTTCTTTGCTCAATTTTTATACGTTAAGATATTAAAACAAAAAGATTGCCATTAAATTTGAACTGGGTGGTCTCTGTACCACAGACCTCACGCAGAAGTTGCAGACGCATGAGTACAAAAGTCTTTTCTGGAAATCCTAGACGCTTTGTTGGTGCAACAGTCTTCAAGATATTTTGTGTTATTTAGATAAAGAGAACAACGTACTAAAGTCGATTTGAAATAACATCTTCTTGTGAGTTCAAATCTAGTCTAATTCTATGCTTACATGATATACTACCCACATAGCACACGGACGCCCTCGGAACGTTCGAGACTAATCCCGCAATGAACAACGGGACATCCCGCGATCATCCGAATTTGCTCCCGAGATATCCATAGGACCTCCGCGGGATATCCAGATGTCCACTAATATCTCGGAAAACGAGGTATTCAACGGGATCTCAAAGGGATTTCAGTGATAAATTGTGGGATAATGTGATCCTAGGTATGTCCGGCGTAGGATTTCCCTGGGATATCCTGTCCTATCTGGAACGTCCCGTGGACATCCTATGTGGGAATCCTTTAGAACGTCCCATGCAGGACGTCCATCGGATGTCTACTCATAGTTCCTATAATCCAGGAACTATATTGGATAATTGAGATCAAAATGGGACGTCCTAGGGACATCGTGTATTATGTGGGTGATATGATAGTTTCAAAAATTGTTAATACGAAGGGGTTATTCAAACTCTATTACCAACAAATACCACATTACATACGTAACGGCCACTTTATAGTTAAGTTTCAGCTTATTCTGCTGAACGAGAGGTCTTTTGTTTTAACTCAAGGTCTCTCAAGCTCAACTGCAGGCAACTTGTTTTTGACACTCCTCATGCGTGTTTCTTACGTGAGTGATATGTCACGTCAATCTTCTAAGATATCTCCATCTTAAAATATTTGCTGACGGTCACATATTCCGTCAGTTCCGTATGAGTAAGTCAATTTCTTCTTTTCGGCGACAGTAAAAGTGCAGTGCAAGATTCCAAAAGGTCGCATATTCGGTTTCAACTATATAAAGAAAGCGTAAACTGGTTGTATAATTCATATTTATTTTCATTTAAAATATATTTGTTCACTTTCCTTTATTTTCGATATACGTGTAGTTATCTTTTAAGCTCTTGTTTCGGAAATTTAGACAAAACTTACAATTCTCTCACTACAATGTTTACACGTTAGGTCATCATGACATCTTACTTGAAAAACTAACTCTTATGAATCTCTCTAAACAAGCATTAGTGCTTTTCACATCATGCTTACGTAATCGTAAATAAGCTGTAGCTTACAAAGGCCATATCTCCAACAATTTTAATACTGCATCGGGAGTTCCGCAAGGATCAAACCTTGGACCTTCATTATTTCTCATCACTATCAATGACATAACTAAACACATTAAGAATTCGCATCTTTACTCTTAAAGATGACTTAAAATTATATGCTCAAATTAAATCACTAGAAGACTGTAAAAACTTTCAGGAAGACTTGGAAAATGTAAAACACTGGTGCCACGTGAATAAGTTTAGTCTAAACATAATTAAATGTAAAGCTATTACATTTATTAGAAAAGAAGAATATATTGATGGGGTAAATCTTTGTAGGCCGGAAACTACTAAAGACCTTGGTGTCACCTTTGATCCAAACTGATTTTCGGAAATCACATCGAAACTATTGCAAACAATGCATATAAGAATTTTGGCTTTGTTTATTGTGCAAGTAAAGATTGCCGTAGCCACATGACAATTTTGAAATTATATTATTCCTATATAAGACCCCAACTAAAATACACTTCTGTTATTTGGACTCCTCATAATGCAAAATATACCCAAATGATTGAAATAGTATGGTGTAAAGTTTTTGGAACTATTAATGTATTAAAAAAAATGGATTGTACCCAGCATATATATCATACCTAGAACTAGCAAACAACTTCAATATTCTGACATTAGAGTATCATAGGTTTGTTAATGATTTAGTTCTTCTGTATAAAATATTAAATAATAAAATCGATTTCATTGAACTAACTTCTAATATATTTTTGCAAGTTCCAACATCTAAAACAAGGTTGAACAATAGAAGTATACTGTACGGTAAGAAAGCACGTACTGACATCCTGTATAAATCCCCTTTATGGAGAATGAGCTCTTACTACAATAATATTGAAGAAAAGTGTGAAGTGATAGATATGTTCAATACGTCTGAAAGAGTGTTTAGGAATACAATTTGTAATCTAATAAGCCAAATTAATTAGTGAAAGGGTATTTTAAAAAAAGAAAAGTTTACCATATATGTAAACAAACACTGTAAATGAGTGGAATATCTGTTGTGTCGTTACAATAAATGAATAAATAAAGTCTAGGAGGCTCAGGTACACAGGTCATATAGCCAGAATGGAAGAAAGTAGGAGTGCTTTCAAAAGTTTAAATGGAAATACAATCGAAAAAAAAAGTCCATTAGGCAGGCCTAGGCACAGATGGGAGGACAATATTAAGATGAATCTTGCAGAAATAGGAACACAAAGTAGAAACTGGATCCAGTTGGCTAAGGATAGAAGTCAATGAAGAGCTTTTGTGAGGGCGGAATTGAATTTCCAGCTTCCATAGTCCATATAGTTAGTTAGTGAGTTAATGTTTGTACGTCAATTACAAAACATAGCAATTGTAGCACATTTCTTTGAAACTCACCGGGAACAAATTCTGCTGGAACCATAGGCAGATCCAGAGGAGCGAAAGATCGTTTACAGCATCCCATCGGCATAGATTGGCGAGAGCAGCTCCTCTGAGGAGGAGCTGGAGCTAGTGGTGAAACTATGTCATACCATCCCATGCCATCCAAGTGACCAAGTCCATCTCCTCCCCAGCTCGCGCCAAGTGGGCTTTTGTGGTGGACAAACACCGTGTGTGTGGCTTTTTCTAAGGGTTCCCCATTTCTTCCCACCTTTTTTTATTCTACAATTTAGTTCATTGTCATCATCACGTCTCATTAGTCTAGGTGCATAATCGTGGGGACGTTAAACTTTTAAAAAATCTATTCCCCGACTTTCTTCATTCACTATTTTATTCGTTCCTATTTGAGACAGATATTTGCAATTTCTGGAAACAATTTTCAGAAACCTTCAACCTTCGTTATCCTTCCATAATTAAGGATCAACTTTTAACGGGCAATATTCCGTCCTATAGGGCAATTGATTATTTTAAGTTCTGCAATACTAATCGCAACAGTATTTATTATTATTATTATTATTATTATTATTATTATTATTATTATTATTATTATTATTATTATTATTATTATTATTATTATTATTATTATTATTACACTCAAATCACACCGCAAAGACTTACTAATAGAACTACCCTATATCCCTCCAAACATTAGTATTGATGACTTTACTGATTATATAAATACTCTCATAATGAATTTACATGTAGTTAACAATAAAAACGGTCTTGTTAGGTTATTTTAATGTTCCTGGTGTGAACTGGAATACAAACGAACTTTGCGCTTCGCATCATTATATTAAACAAAAGGCCGAAAAGCTTAATATTGAATTTTGTAATATGCTACATTGTAAGCAATACAATTATTCATACGATGCTAATGACAGTACTACGATTTTGGACCTTTTCCTAACAAATCTAGACGAAATAGAGTTATTTAACAACTCTCTGTCACCCACCATTTATAACTGAAATGCGTAGTAGTGTAACGACTTATAATATAACAAGGAACAAGATTTTAAATTATGGCTACAAGAAAGTCAATTTTATAGAAATTTACAATGATCTACCCCACTTTACAATTGAAACTCATGCAATGATGTTAATGGCCTAGTTAGCCAAGTATATACTAAAATTAAGTGTAGATTTGACAACAACATTCCAAAGAGAAATACGAATAAAGGTTCAACCCAACGTCCCTGGATAAACAGAGAGTTGAAAGATTTAAGAAATAGGGGGAAAAAAGAAGGTTCCACACATTGTATAGGAGAACAAATATGCTAAAATGGTATATAAAATTTTCAGAAAAATGGTGAAGAAATTATATAAGCAACTAAAATTTTAACTATTTCTTACAACTTGAAACCAGATTGTTTACAAATCAACAGGTGTTTTGAAAAAAAATCAAGAACAAAAACATTATCACAGTGCATCTAATGCATTATGAAGGAAAGAAATAGCAAGATGTATACGGTATAGCTAATGCATTTTTATGTTATTTTCAAAAAGCATTAAGTAATTGCATGAATACTAAAATCGAAAAGGTACATGAAAATGCTAATAATGGTATTATTGGCATTCCTTTTACATCTGTGGCTGATGTTCTCAAAGTAATTAGACGTTTGAAACCTTGTACATCAATAGGCCAGGATCAAGTTCCCAATTATGTAATCAAAACATGTGCCAACAACATTTCACCAGTTCTTGCTGACATATATAATATTTCTTTACGGACATGTATTTATTCCAGATCAATGGAAGAAGTCCATTACTGCACTAATATTCAAAGGGGATAGGGATGCGCACGAGACAAGATTTGTGGCTGTCTCGTCTCGAAAATGTGCTGTAAAAGTGATGTCTCGACTCGAAAAATGTATATTTCTCTATTGGAAGAGCCGTGTCTCGACTCGAATTTTGTCAGGAAAATCCTGTCCCGACTCGTCTCGTGCGCATCCCTGAAAGGGGAGACAAAAGAATCCAAGTAGTTATCAACCAATAACTATTTTAAATGCCTTTGGTAAAATATTCGAAACGTTGATATATGAATATTTGTCCTTCCAGTTAAAATATCTTATAATAGAACAACATAGTTTTGTAAAAAAAAAAAAAAAAAAAAAAAAAAAATCGATAATGACAAACACCAGAAATTACTGATTATATATCGGAAACGTTATCTAAAAAGAATGTTGGCGTAGTATATGTAGACCTTTCAAAAGCGTTTGACATGGTACAACATTCGTTGTTATTACAAAAGCTTGCTTGCTTTGGATTGTCACCATTATTTATAGAATGGTTCAAAAGCTTTCCTACCAATAGAACTTTTAATGTTAAAGCTAATAATGTGTTACCAGATGAAAGAGAAATTTTAAAGGGTATTCCTCAAGGGTCAGCCCTAGGACCATTACTGTTTAGTTTTTATTAATGATATAATGTACAACCTTGAGAATGTAAAGGTTTTATTATAAGCTGACGATGTAAAACTTTTTTAAAACGGTGACGAGTGTAAAATAACAAAATATGTATTAGATAGCATTTATCAGTGGTGCCCACCCCCCCTTATGTCTATGACGCACCCCCCCCCAATTGTCTATCCGTAGGTGTTCTTCCATGAAAAAAATCTTCTTTTCGATTAATTTTACCCCCCCTCATCAAACATATTTATATAGATTTTAACCCCCCCCAAATATTTCAATGACGCAGTTTGCGTCATAGCCCCCCCTTGTGGGCACCCCTGCATTTATAAATGGGTGTGTGATAACGGCATGAGCATAAATAGCAGTAAATGTAAACATGTAACGTACACAAAGAAAATTCAGTACTTGGCAACAAAATAATAAAGTATAAACAGTAAAACTATAGAAAAGTTAGAATCTGTCAGGGACCTTGGGGTAACTTTTGATTATCAACTCACATTCAACCTCCATGTGAATGGCGTTATTAAACATTTAAATATCGCAACAGGTAATTTTCTCAGAAACTAGTCGAATTTCAAGAATCACAGCACGTATATAAGACCACCAGACCTAAATTTGAATTCGCAAGTGCGATTTGGGCAAACATTGGCAGAACAAATAATGATAAAATAGAAAGGGTAAAAGAAAAGGTTTATAAAATGTGTGTGTTTTCATTTACATTTGTAATACTATTCTGACTACGAGAGATTATTAGAGGATTTTAATCTAGACATTTTATTGTAAAGAAGAGAACAACAAGCATTAAGATAAGATTTTGAGAGTCCATTCTAGAAAATAAGTTATACATTTATAAACAATATCTCATACAGAGTATACTAATTAACAGAGTAAGGAAAGCAAATTTATTGTGTAAGAACGGTACAAAAAGTTCTACATTAAGTATCTTACTTAATAAGTATAATAACGGAAGACTGGACTCTTAAATACCAGGTTTGTATTAGGTTTTTAGTACTTTTATAATATTTTATCCTGTTATAATAATTCAGACATGATTCTCTTTTAAAACAATCGAATCATTAAGATTAGGGTTATTTTAGTGGTTTTACTTTGTTTTATTGTACTTTATATGACTGTTTTAAACTACGAAATTACAATTGTACTCTTTATGGTATAATTTTAAATTTTAAGTATTTAATTTGCATTATGCACAAATATTTAATTAGTGCTATACTTGGCTAACGCTGTTATTAGCACTTTAAATATGTTCTTAAATTAAATTACATTACATTATTATTATTAATGAATTTAAGTCTTATGTTCCTTTTAAGCACGGTGCTAATACAAGATATACCAATTCCTTAAAGTAAGATCCAAACTACAACTCAAATCCTTTTCTTTTGTACACGGGGTCTCAGGTTCGATACCTAGTAGGAGAATATTAAACACATTATGGTGGTTTGGATTCCACCTTTCAGCTATAGATCCATGTCTCATGTAGGCTCGGTGCTGAAAAGAGATGCTAGACTTTTAAAGAACAACATACTCACAACTTTGATTCATATTTGAGAAAATCAATCTCACTGGAAATCGAACTCAGGTCTACACGGAGAGAAACTACGCAAATTTGCTTCTTGGTTACGGAAGGAGAATAAAGAATAAATGATTTTGCATAGAACAGGATCACACACACATTCCAGCATTGATAGATTTTATTCTGTTCCTTACTTTACTTTTTGTTAGTTGAAATTTAGCCTCCCGTTTTAGCACCGAGGCTATATGAAACGTGTACCTACCAGTTTAAGGCCAATTTTGTCCACTTGGTTGTGGTACCAGTTACTCAATCCCCATGGATTCGCTAGTGTCCTTTTCACTTCCAGTTGTGTCTGCCGAGGGGATGCTACTGCGAATGGTGGGGAGGCAGTAGCCTACGTCAAAGACAGTGTTACCGTCACTGATAATGGAATATTGTAATCGGATGAAACTGGCCCAGTGGTTCTATATTTCTTGTACAGTCAGTGACAAAAGTTCTTTCTGTTTGAAGAAATCAGTTTCTTAAATAACTTCAGAATAGAAGTACAATTTGAGTACAGTTTTCAGTAAATTAAAAAGGACGTATTTTTCTGTACGTTCCAGCCATACTATGATTGTACGATCCAACCATACCACCGTTATTCTCAAAATGTTTTACCAAACGGAAACAATTTTGTCGCTGACTGTACAAGATTACATAAAAACCGTAATACAAGGCAATGGGATGTCCATCACATTACCAGTGCTAGATACGAACATCAATTTTACTTATATGAGTTTGACGAAAAACTCATGGAAGACAATTTTTTTAAACTATTTCAGAATATAAATAACTTTTTTCTTGTAATTTTCCGAAGGCATATTTCAAAGGCATGATCTCGCTTTGAGTACATCAATGAAATTTTCTGTATTAAGGGTCTTCACTATAGCGAAATTAAACTACCGCTAATTTGAGAGTTTTTCTGTAATATCTTCAAAACAAATACAAATATGCCCCCTCCCCCAAGAGTTTAAGGAGTACATATGCTTTAGTAGATTGTCTACTAATACACTAACACAAAACGTGAGATTCTTATGTCAGTGGTGCTCTTGCCCCTCCCAAGCGAAGTCTGAAATGACGCCCCTGGGTAATCCTATCACAATGCAAAATCGTACTGTCTAGTTCACTACGATTCTGCTTTTTGAATGTTTTTGTTTCCTTTGAAGATATCACAGAAAAACTCTAAAATTAGCGGTAGTTTAATTTCGCTGGAGTGAAGATTCTTAAAGTCCCTCATGTTTAGATTCGTCAGCTTCGGACAACAAGAAATAACTGAAAATATGACGGGGGCACGGGAGCTCAGTGGTAGAGCGATTGCATCTTGTTGCGTGGTGTTCATGGTTCGAGCATAGCGCTTTGAAGAGAAAGTGTAAACACTCAGTTAGTTGGAGTGGTTCACCACAGAGAGGCGCTGTCGTAGTTTTACGATCCCACTTCGTATGAAACGCTACGTAAATAAATGTAAATCTCATACATTTTCTTCTTTTTTTTAACAGTTCGTTAATTCACCTACAGAAACGTAGCGTGTACTTAATTGATTTCAGTATTAAATTGTATACTTAATACATGTGTAGCAGTAACTCGCAAATTTGATATAATATTTTTCCATCTATTAAAAGTCTTTGTATATTTTATACATGGCATTGAGACAAAACCCAAGTTACATTTTAAAATATAATGAAACTTGTATAAACCGGAACTTCAATAAAGTGGAAATCTGTCATTAACGGAAACTTTTCAAAATCCCGGTGTGTCTTTATATTGCTCTTCAAATATGTATAAAACGGAAATCTGTTCAAAACGGACAAAAATGTCGGACCCATTGCTTTCCGTGCTTGATGCAAGTTTCATTATAAAATAAATTGATAACATAGATAATATTTTATTATAAGTAGGAAATATAGGCGTACCTATAATTATACTGCAAGATTTCTTCGTTGAGCCCTAGGTCAGTAATTAGACACTAGCAATTTTTGAAAACTTGAGTGATGATTTTGTAATTTTTGACGACGGTAACTCCTTCCGAATTTCCTTTGAGCGAAAAGAGAAACGGCATTTGATATAATGTAAAATCAATTTTGGAATTAGTTCCATGGAATGAATGTTCCTTCCTACATCCCAGCACTATGGCCTCAACTTTGATTTGGGAACCGGTCAAAACCCCCACAGCCAAAACCCCCACACTCAAGAAATGTCAAAACGCCCACACAAACGGCCATAACCCCCACAGCCAAAACCCCCACACTGATAATCGGTCATAACCTCCAACGGTCATAACTCCCACACAAATGGACAAAACAGCCACACGTAGCAACGGTCACAATCCCCACATAAATGGACAAAACCCCCACACAAATGGACAAAACTCCCACATGCAGAAATTGTCACAACTGCCACACAAATGGACAAAACTCCCACACAATCGGACAAATCTCCCACACTCTGAAATGATCCTGGTTGCATGTCTTGCCCTTGTACTTTTTAATAACATTTTTTATTCTACTTAAACTGATGTTGCAACTATTCTTCTTGCACTGTTTTCTAATGACAGAAACACTAAAGTGGGTGTCATAAAGAGCCGCAACAAAAAATTGCAATCACGATCATTTCAGAGTGTGGGGGATTTGTCCGATTGTGTGGGTGTTTTGTCCATTTGTGTGGCAGTTGTGACAATTTTTGCATGTGGGAGTTTTGACCATTTGTGTAGGGGTTTTGTCCATTTATGTGGGGATTATGACCGTTGCTATGTGTGGCTGTTTTGTCCATTTGTGTGGGAGCTTTGACCGATTTTGTGGGCGTTTTGACATTTCTTGATTGTGGGGGCTTTGGCTGTGGGGGTTTTGACCGTTCGTGCGTTTGGGAGATTTGTGAATTTGTGTGGGAGTTATGACCGATCGTGTGGGCGTTTTGACATTTCTTGAGTGTGGTGGTTTTGGCTGTGGGGGTTATGACCGTTCGTGTATTTGGGAGATTTGTTCATTTGTGTGGGGGTTATGACCGATCGTGTGGGCGTTTTGACATTTCTTGAGTGTGGGGGTTTGGGCTGTGGGGGTTTTGACCTAGACCCTTTGATTTCATTCAAACTGTCCAAAGTATCATAAAAATATGTCACCTTACATGCTTTTATTAGATGCAATGTTAGCGGTCACTACTTTTCTGCCTGTAATAAGAAGCTAAACACTTCTTGAGTTGAGTACATTAGAAATTTATTTCCAGTCTTTTAATTTAGTGAAGACAGCGCCGTTATTTTCTTTTGAAGATATTCTTCGTAATTTGCTTATACAGCATGTACATTTAGTGAATTTTGACTCTTTACTATGTAACCTGACAAATGATAAATGAGACCTTCTTTTCCAGTACTGCATTTTGGAAGTGGTGGAGAATAACTTATCCAGTCACTTGCCTCTGTACCCTTTTCAACCAAAACCAACTTGAAAGTGATATTTTGTAACGCCTTTTTCTTTAGTTATTTATTTTTTTCAGTGATTTTTTGCCAATTTTCTCATTTGATTAAATGAGAGAAATCATTTGAGAGAAATATTATTTGAGGTTCGCAGTTTGAACTTGATGAAAGCACGTTTTTTACAGGAACATAGTAGAGGTACAAAGATTGCAACATATGCAAATGAAGAAAGTCAAGGGTAGAAGGGTAATCATCACATGCTCCACTGTCTTCCGCTAACCTCTTCGTTATCACTAGACTTCGGATCGATATGCACTAAAAAACGGCAAAATATGCATGCAAATATGCACTAAAAATCACGAAAATATGCACTAAAAATATGCAAATATGCACTAAAAATTGTAAATATGCATCAATAAAAAGCTAAAGTTAAATAAGGAATTTTATTACAGTATCTTTAGGAAAAAAAAAAGTTGTATTATTTGAACTACTTATACTTGGCGTATAACTATGATGCATCTATGCTACAATATACAACTATGTAGTTTTCGGTCTTATCTGGCAAAAACATGTATTTATCAGTCAAAACATCGAAACTGTTTTTCCGTGTCACGTGTCGTTAAGAGACAGATTTCAAAGAAGCAATGCTACTTGCCGATAAATCTGAAATTCGTGCGACGTTGTTCCCAGGAACACAGACAAAAATTTTATGCCAGGATTTTTCGTGTCTATTGACTGTGCTTTTCGAAGAATTGCTTGTCAGATTTGTCTTGGTGGCATCTGCCCTAATACCCGCTCTTCTAATCTCGTTATAATATTTGAAATTGAACTGAAATGAGTATTGATAAACGTAAGGCGCTCTTAATGTTTTTCAGCTCCGTAAGCGTCCAAAGCTTCTTGAATACATTTGGTTTCTTCGGGTTCAAACAGCTCATAGTCAGTAGGTGAAATTAAAATACATCTACTCATCAGGCCCGTGTCCAGGGGAGGTCTAGGAGGCCGCCCTTCTAAATTTTTACTGGCAACCTCTAAAATTTTCACGGTAGGCTTGCAAATGAATTGTAATATAGAATGAACTAATATTTTTGGATCGCCCCCCCCCCCTACATTTTCGGGCTGGCTACGGGCCTGCTACTTATAAAGAATAAATATATTAAGAGAAGTAGATAAACATTTCTGGCATAAGCATATTGGGGAAAATGAACAGGACTCACAAAAATTTCGACTAAAGGTTTTAAAGTTAACGAAGATAGAGCTATGTTTAGAAAAATAAATAAGGTACATACGTATAATGGACATAGTGAGATAAAATAAAATGTTGTAGATAGGCCTACCGTATTCAATTCTAGTATTAATTTATGCTAAGAATTAATACATAAAACTTCAAAACAAAAAAGTCTACATACGGTTTAAAAGGCCAAGACAAAAAGTATATGATATGCTCTTTTCAGCGCTTCTCCCTATACCTTTGGCTCCCTTTTGATCTATTGTGTATATTGTGCTCCTTGTTCCATGTCTCTAGACCAGCTAGAGAACGAGTTATTGGTACTTGGAAATAACTAGGTAAATTGCACTTCGTTCAAAAAGTTGCACGGTATCTAGAGTCTTACATGGCGGTGGACTAAGGTGAAGTGTGTAGGGTAACAAGTAAACGAAGACCTTTACAACAATATAGTTTATATAAGTAACTTCTCGGGGAATGTCTAAAATTTTTCTAAACGCTGCATTCCGGAACTTGAAAATCTCCGTTAAAAGGTATATTTTAACATCCGTTGTTCGCAACGCAGGTTCCGCCTAATCAAGAAAATTTAATACTTTTCTTTTTACCTTTAAATTCATGGATCCGTGAAATATTTCTGTTTAAAATAAATTTCGGTTTAATAAGGGGCCTGTTGAAGGCAGCTTTTACTGTATTAAAAGCCAGTATGAAAAAAAAAAAAAACTTATCTTATTTAAAAGAAAATAAATCCATTTGAAATTACTTTTTGTATCCAATTATGTGTTAAATCCTAGAATATTTTCTTCTAACGTAACATTGTCCGTTTCAAACTGCATAATTTACAATGTATAATATTGATACTTTAAACGGAATCAAGTGATTTGAGCGAGACATGGAGCATGAATGGGAAGCTAAAGTTATCGAGAACATAACAAAAGACTTAGTAGGCAACTGCGTTTCGAGAAACCGAAGTGTTTATCAAAGCAACACAAGCTTATATTTAATACTCTCATAAACTCCTTAAAGGAAAACTTGGGAAATTATCTCCTTATCTCAGAAAGTAACTGGTGTGACAAGTTTTAGATTTTGTAAAGCAAATGTTTTAATTAATTTAGAGCTCATTTTCGAAAGGGTTGTACATTTCTTTCCAAAATACATTCTTCAACAGGTTCTTTAGGATGAAATCTGTCGAGTGTGGAAAAGAAAAACATCTGGGTTTTTTAAACTCCTTCCCAGACTAGAAACTGCTATGAAAATATAAGAAGGCCAAAAAGTTTGAGCTTTTGCTGTCGAACAAAATAGAAATGTCTTATGCTGAAAACAAGCTTGCTTACTTGGACAATATTACTTGTTTAGCATACACTTTAAAAAATATATTTTCTTCTTCAATTTCTAACGTCTCTCAACTTCAATCCATTGTTTCACAAGATAACTCCTAGAAGATTTTTCGGGCCCATATAGTCGTAGTGCGACATCTTTGTCCATTTTCCGTACATTTTTGTAACACCAAAAAATTGTACCATTCAAATTAACAAAGGAGAGCCATTTCAAAATTTGGCAACTTCGATCACTCATAGTGCGACATCTTCGAATTTTAACTAGCTCAGAATTTTGTCTAAATTTTTGTCCATTTTTGTCCACCCACGATAAAATTTTGTACCATTCAAATAAATGAGGGAGAGCCATTTCAAAATTTGGCCACATCGATCACCTGTAGTGCGACATTTTCAAATTCGAATTTTATTAAGCCTAAAATTTTGTTCAAGTTTTGTGTATTGTACCACCATCAAAAATTATTGTACCATACAAATAAACGAGGGAGGGTCATTTCAAAAATTGGCCACTTCGATTATCTGTAGTGTGAGATCTTCAAATTCGAATTTTCATTATCTCAGAATTTTGTCCAATTTCCGTACAGTTTTGTAACACCAAAAAAGTTGTACCATTCAAATTAACAAAGAAAATCCATTTCAAAATTTTGGCCACTTCGATCACCAGTAGTGTGACTTTTTCAAATTCGAATTCTAACTAGCTTAGAATTTTCCCAAATTTTCGTAGATTGTTGTACCACCAAGATAGTTGAAATTCGAATTTGAAAATGTCTCACTTCAGCGATCCAAGTGGCCAAATTTTTAAATGGCCGTCCTTGGTTTATTTCAATAGTACAGAATTTATTCTTGGTAGTACAAAAGTGTTCAAAAATTCGACACAATTCTGAGTTAATTAAAATTCGAATTTGAAGATGTAGCACTACAGGTGATCGATGTGGCCAAATTTTGAAATGGCCCTCCCATGTTTATTTGAATGGTACAAATTTCTTTCTTGGGTGGACAAAAATGTGCAAAATTCTGAGCTAGTTAAAATTCGAATTTGAAAATGTCGCAATACTGGTGAAGTGACCAAATTTTGAGATGGCCCTTCCTCGCTTATTTGAATGGTACAAATTTTTCTTGAGTGGACAAAAATTGACAAATTCTGAGCTAGTTAAAATTCAAATTTGAAGATGTCACACTATAGGTGATCAATGTGGCCGAAATTTTGAAATGGCACTCCCTAGTTTATTTGGATGGTACAAAACTTTTTCTGGAGTGGACAAAAATGGACAAAATTCTGAGCTAGTTCAAATTCGTATTTCAAGATCTTTCACTACAGATGATCGAAGTAGCTAAATTTTGAAATGGCACTCCTTTGTTAATTTGAGTGGTACAATTTTGGGGGGTGGACAAAAATGGGCAAAAATTGGACAAAATTCTGAGCTAGTTAAAATTCAAATTTGAAGATGTCGCACTACAACTAAATGGACCCGAATTTTTCTTTTGGTATTCTTATACTGCCACAGTACCACACAATTTCAAATTCAAACACATACACACACAACAGTAGTAACTTTAACTTTCGAGATCGTGACCTGGAAATTTTGTTGTAGGTGATTTGACACCGTTATTTATATCTTCTTCCAAAAAGGTGGCAGCCATGCATCAATGCCTGGAGAATGAATTGCTCATCCCTTTCTTATTCTGCCTCCATATGACCTTGGAAGATAATCTAAGCCGACAACAATGAATCATTTAAAGATCTCGAGTCTATTTATATTAGAAACTTGAAATTCCATTTATGAGGAAAATTGTTGGACGTTAAAATTTATTAATTTGATCGTTCCTTTAAATATGCATTTATATGCAGTAACGACATAAACATGCACTAACCTTCGAAATATGCAAATATGTGCACTATAAAACTCTGCTCTTTTACCCCAAAACACCCGATACGAATTTCTGTATAAAGAGCATATCAATATCACATCAGGAAAAAAACATGCACATATGCAAAAATCCAAAGTCTAGTTATCACGTATGATTTTTCTGTCTCGATATCGTTCATTAATTGTAATCTCCTTGGCCCGCTTCCTCTCTTTCCTGCCACCATACCCTCTAAAACGTCCCTCATGATACAGTTTCTTCTTATCCAATGTCCCAACTAGTTTCTCTAAAATTGTTCTTTTCTCTCCCATCATTTCTAACACCTTCTCATTCGTTTTCCTCTCGACCTAGCTAATTCACTCCATTCTTCTCCACACCCACATTTCGAAAGCCTTCACTCGTTTTTCATGCATAATGTCCATGTTTCTGACTCATACAGCACAATACTCTACAAGAAGCATTTTATGAGTCTTTTTCTCAACTGTTTATTCACGACCCCATAAATACCTAATTAGTATTTTCTTCCTCCTAAAAGCATCTTTCGCTGTTCCTATCCTTGCTTTTATTTCACGTTAACACTTCATTTCATCACTAATAATACTACCCAGGTATCGAAAATAGTCATCTGTTCTATTTTCTCTCCTCCTACTTCTATGTTTGACTCTGATCGCTTTGTTCCAATCACCATGGCTTTTGTCTTTCTAGCATTTATTTTCATCCCATTTTCTTCACAGCCCCAGATATATATAAACTACCTGTAAGCAACCGTTGTGGGCAGGTCTTAATTCAGACCCTCCATAGATGAGAGAAAGAAAACAAGTTTCCACAACCATTCCATTATCCACGTATTTACAGTGTTATGCAACCCGCAACACCAAAATGTTATGCTAATTGCATACAGGTTAGTGTTGGAAAATCTTCTTGAGCTGAAAATAGAAAAAAAGGGCTTCGTACGTGATTAGATCTGGTGAATATTTATCAGTATATACAATTTGGTGTTTCCAGGTGACTCTTTTCTATGTGGAAAAGTTGATGACAGACAGACAGACATACATACTCAGACTTATTTTATAAAGATGAGGGTAAAAAAGAAAAATCCTGTCTGAAAAATACACTGTGTACGCCACTGATCGGAAACTCCTTTCGTTTTCTTCTTTTTTTCCTTCTCCTGGCACAGATAATTATTAAGGTTGATATGTGAAATTGGTTAATTGTTCTCTCACCATTCGTTGTATTCCACTTAAGCCGTCACGTAATATAATATCGAGGCTTGAACGTAGCTTCCCATATTCGGCAATTATTCCACTTAAGTATTCAAAAAGGAGGAGGGATAAGAAAAAAAAGAAATAAGAGATTAAAAAAAGAAAACAAGGAGAAGAAATACCTTAAGGGGGGAACGAGAAGAATGAGAGATTACTGAGCTAAGGGTGAATGGTCTACCTGTAGAAGAATGATGTTGATAATAATACCTTGAGAAAAAAAAAGTGACTGAAAGAAAAAAAAGGTTAAAAAAAAAAGAACGAACTACCTTCGTATCCTAAAGCACAACATATGGTATCTAACGAAGCCTGCCTTCCCGCGCTCGTCATGATAAAGCCATTATGTTCGGCGCAGCCTGTAAACTGGATAATAGTTATGGAAGACGAGCTAAACACCAAACAGCTCAGTGCTTGGCTTTGAATGTCCTTATTTTGTGAAAATGATGGTATGCGAGATGTTAAAAAGAGATAGGTTTCACTACAAGGGAGGGGAAGTAGGTATCTCTCCTTACTTAATGCGAAACTAACGATCTTTACACGTTATAATCATGGATAATCTTGCCTAGTTGTCCTTTTGTAACTTTTTTTTTTTTTTTTTTAACTAGCGTTGAGTATCTCTCTCTCTAATTGGGCAAAACCCGGTGCGGTGAAGGGGTTTCCGGACATACAAGTACCCAGTAAGCATGGATTACATTTCTAGATTGAGACAATAGTGTAAACTTATGCACCACGCCTTCTTCCTTTTTCTTACTTCAAAAGATTTCCCCGTCTCTTATACCTCACACATGCTGTTATGCATAACACATAACATATACATGCATACATATATACACACACACACACTTGCAATGGAAGAGATAGGCGTTATTTTGTGATGAGTCAAAATTGCTACAGAAGAGTGAGATCTCTTTCTGACTGAATCCATGATTATATCGTAGAAACTCAAGAGTGATAGGAACCTGTTATTTTGGAACGTGATGTGGAAATCTTTATCATCGTAGATCAAAAAAGATTTTTTTGGTTAGCGTTGTAGATTCAGTTTTCGTTTCATGTCAGTTGCTGCCTTGTTATGACTCTGTACTGTGAGTGGTTAAATTATCTGAATAACATGTGTATAGGAAATAAGTTCTTCGCAGTGTTGGGTAAGTTACTTGTAAAAATGTAACGCGTTACAAGTTACTTTACTTTCTCTCAAAATGTAACGCGTTAGTAACTCGTTACTTGTCCCCAAAAAGTAACTGTTACTTTACTTTGAAAGTAACGCGTTACTAACGCGTTACTTTTAGGTCAGAAACCTTAAAAATGTGAAGAAAAAAATTATGACTTCAATTTTCCGTACTACTATTACTACCGCTATTATTATTATTATTATTATTATTATTATTATTATTA
The DNA here is from genome assembly GCF_964235325.1 of Thermobia domestica. Classification (NCBI taxonomy): domain Eukaryota; kingdom Metazoa; phylum Arthropoda; class Insecta; order Zygentoma; family Lepismatidae; genus Thermobia; species Thermobia domestica. The sequence continues at coordinate 21,631,781 of NC_137463.1, read as the reverse complement.
TTATTATTATTATTATTATTATTATTATTATTATTATTATTATTATTATTATTATTATTATTTGCAGGTTCTGAATCGCTTTATGTAAATGCAAGGACAAATTTTTACTTGATATACCAGTATGAACATTTTCACATAATGCACCATTGATAAAATGCCATACTGCGTTACTCGTAGGGATGGATACGAGCGAGTTTTCTTTGACACTCGATTCGACTAGAAACAGACATCTTTGAGCCCGACCCGAGAACTCGACTCGAAAAAAATTCCTCCAACTCGACTCGAATTGGAGTCGAGTTTCGAGTACATTCTTCAAGGATATTACATAGACAGTATAATTATTATCAATGGCACTACTACTACTATAACATATATTATTATTAATTATAACAATACTGTATATAAAAAGAAAGATAGGCGGTTTGTATTTGAATGCTAAAAAACTAGTTGATTGCCAACCTCGGTACTCGTGAAGTGTAGGAGTCAAGGACATTGTTCACAAGCTTCTGAATTTGGGTTGAGGGTCTAGGTTGAGTATTCGAGCTCGAGCCACTGTTAAAAGTTATAGGGCACTGGCCAAATATCTTCAAAACTGCTCGGCCCGGGTTTAGAATTGTCAACGACTCGAGCTGCTCGGCTCACAGCTCATTCACTATCGACCCGAACCGAGAAGTAAGCCGAGCCAACAGTTCACCCAACCGACTCGGCTAGAGCCCTCGGCTCAGTTGATCCGAACCGAGCAAATGGCTCATGCCTACCAAACCAGCTCGAGCCGATGGTTCACCCCAAGTGAGCCGGCTCGAGCCATTTTCTCAGTTGAGCCGACCCGAGCTGAGCTTGTTATTAAAAAAATCTCTTGTAGTCTCGCTATCGAGACGAGACGAGATGCGGACCGTGTTCCCTCTAGTGAGCAACACTAAAAGTATTCCATATTACTGTTTAGCTCAAGGATGTTATAAAATAGAGGATCTGCCCATACGACAAAATTGTGAAGTCATACGTCACAGCTTCGCCACACCTACTCTGCCCACTCCACGCCACTAAGATCGCAATGTTTTGAGCCAACAGTCATGGCGGAAACGAGAGTAACCAATCAGACGTGCCGGCTCAGACAATGCTCAGTTGTTTTTTGGCTTCACTGAGTTCATATGATAAAGATACGTATAGGCAGATCCTCTGTTTTATAACATCCTTGGTTTAGCTTACATTTCTCATGGCTTTCGTTTTCCAGTGTAATCAGGCAATGACTTCAAGACGACTTAAAACGAACGAGCCATTTATCAAACTCGACTAGACTCGAAACTCGACGCGAAAAACTGAATCGGCTCGGAACTCGACTCGAGGATATTACCCTTGACTTGACTCGAAACTCGACTTGAATTCGAGTCGAGTCGAGTTTTAGCTTGACTCGTGCTCATCCCTATACGTTAGAAAAAATGGTTGCTTATTATTATTCTGCTAAACTAATTATATAATAATAACAATGTTGTTATGTAAAATTACAAATAAAGAATATAGAGAAACATTAAACTACTCTATAATCAACGGGACTCTAGGATAAGCAAACTGATCTGAAAGAACTCCAATATTACATACCATCAGCAAACTATTTTCTAGTAATAAAATAGGCCTGCTCATCAGAACAGTTTATTCATATTAACCCCTTACTGTTAATCGTTAATTATGGCACCCTAGTTATTGATAAATATTTTCCACCGGGGCGCTTCAGACACTTTATTTTTAAATTCTGTCCACCATCATCCTCAGCTCTTAAGAAAAAAAAGTATTCTTTCAAATGTTCGAACGGTGAAATATTTTCGTTCTCTATCTTTATAAAAACAACTCCAATCAAAGTAAAATAGACTACCGGTATCATTGCATTCGTAATTCACTCACTGAATGTATTGATTTGGAGCTGTCAAAATCTACGACAAAATCTTCCAGATGCTTGCAATCAGTACACGTGATTTCCCTAAGGCTATCATCATCTTCAAAAACAACAAGTGGCACTACGAACTTATCTGTTTCTCTGTGTGTCTGTGACTGTCAGTCACTGACATACGTAGTTCATGCTCGATTGTTACATTCTGAGAAATTCACTTACAGAAAAGAAACATTTGTTTCCGAAAAAATGTAGTTACTCATCCGAAATGTAACGCGAAAAAAGTAACGCAAACTAGGTACGTTACTTAAAAATTTGTAACGCGTTACCGTTACAGTTACTTTGGAAAAAATGTAACGCGTTACTAGGAAACGTTACTTAAAAAGTAACGCGTTACAAGTAACGCGTTACTTGCGTTACGTTACTTCCCAACACTGGTTCTTCGGTGTCTGTATTTAAAAAAGATGGCTAATCCGAACGATGGATCCGATACTATCCGATATGGATTGTCCGGGCACTATAGATACTCCGGATATTATCAAATATTCATATCCTGATGTCATCCAAGTTACATCCACGATGGTTGATTAGCAGAGTACTGATATCTGGTACAAATAATTTGTGATCCGATCTCAGGACATGTAACTTGTGCCGGATAACATTGTCTACGTGATTTCTTGGTATCTCCTATTTTTTATTGCACAAATTTAACTTGCCGCAACCTTATTTATGCATGCCAGTTAAATCTTACGGCAAGTAGTTGCTATTGGGCAAATTTCGAGGTAAACAAACCGAAACCCAATCTAAGAGAATGTCAACCCAAATGAAAGGACTGGCATAATGACAAACCGAATTAAGATAAAGATAAGTCAACCGGGGAAAAGACAAGCCAATTAAAAGTTTACAAACCACAGTTGAATGAATTAGGGAAATGTGGACTATAACCAAAGAAATCTGGCCAGCCATATCAAAATAAATAAATAAAATAAAACGTGTGTTCTTTCAATAAATCAAATATAAAAGAATATTAACAAATAACATAGAGTGCATTTCACTATTTGTTATTCTATATAATCATCCATCATACGTTTTTTTTTTTTTAATTTTTAATTGGCATATTCATCATCATAGGTAGTATACTGCCAATATTGGCAGGTCACATGCTGCAACTGAAAAGCCTCCATGCTCCACGGTCTTCTGTTAACTTCGTCTTCACGTACGATTTTTCTGTTTTGATATAATCTATTAATTATAGTCTCCTACGCCTTCTCCCTCTCTTTCCTGCCACCATACCCTCTAAAACGTCCCTCATGATACAGCTCCTTCTTATCCAATGTCCCAACCGGTTTCTCTTCCTCTTTTCAATAATACCTAAAATTGTTTTTATTTCACTCTCAGCATTTCTAATACTCTCTCGTTCGTTTCTTGCTCCATTAAGCTAATTGTCTCCATTCTTTTCCACATCCACATTTCGAAAGCTTCCAGTAGTTTTTCATATTTTTTTTCGTAATGTCCATGTTTCTGATCCATACAGAATAATACTCCACACAAAGCATTTTATGAGTCTTTTTCTCAACTCTTTATTGAAGGTCCCACAAAATAGTCTTTTCTTTCTCCTAAAGGCTTCTTTTGCCATTCCTATCCTTGCTTTTATTTCAAGTCCACATTTCATATCATCACTAATAATACTACACAGATATGGAAAACTAGTCACCTGTTTTATTTTCTCCCCCGTTTCTTCTATATTTGACATCGACCGCTTCGTTCCAGATTCCACAAGAAGCGCCAAATCATCTGTAAACCGTATACACCTAATCATTTTGCATCCTATTGAAATGCCGTTTTCATTTCGTAAGCTGTTTCATTATCTCTCCTAGATAGATATTAAATATTGTTGTAGAAAGACAGCACCTCGGTCGAACTCGCCTTCAAATAGGCATATTACAGCAGGTTAGATTTAAATTGTATGTGCAGATATGCTTCAATTCTAAGCGACAGTGATAGCAGTAAACTAGTTATGAAATCAAGAGGAAATTATCGTCCAGGAGTATATATACCAGTGACAAGCAATGATGAAGAAGTAGAACAAATGTACGAAAGGACGGAAAACGTCATGAAAAAAAGTAGAAAAAGAAGAACTTATTGTTCTAGGAGATTGGGATGTACTTGTAAAAGAAGGAAAATACTATGAAAATACGAAGTAGGAAGTGCAGCGAAAGAGAAGAAAGACTGATCAAGTTTTGTACGAAGACTAAACTAGTGTACCAAACATTTGACTCAAAAAACATAACGTGGAATTTATATGTGGGAAACGCCAGGAAATCAACAACGATACCAACATACTCGTTAAGGAAAGGTTCAGAACCCTAATTAAGGATTGTGGAAGTTACACAGAAGCGGATGTGGAGGACAGTGACCACGAGTTAGTCTTGATAAAGAATGAACTGAAATTTTAAAAGTTGGTACAATAGAAGAAACATGGATAATTTGATATATGCAAGCTGAAGAACAAAGAAGTTCAGGTAAAGAAGTAGATAACATAAGAAGCAACGAAGGAAGAAATTAACCAGGAATGGTTACGCAATCTGCTTACTAACGCGAAGAAAAGCTAGGGCACGAAGAGAAAATAGCAAGAAGAGGATGAAATATTGGAATTAGTGGAGAAAATTGAAGAATATCAACAGAAACGAGTCTGAGGAGCTGAACAAAAGAATAAGAGATCATATCATCGAATAGAAAGTGCAGGAGTAGAAAAAAATAAAACTGTGAACTATTAGAAAAGAATATGAATACAAGGAGGGTACTTATACAAACAGGTAACTTACTGAACACCAATGGCAGAAGCTGATAAAATGAAAACATGGAAGAAATATTTAGAAAGGGTTTTATAAGCGACAAGAGAAGAAGTGTAGAACATAGATAAGGCAAGAGTGGGAAGAGCATTAAGAATCCTGAAATGTGGAAAATTCCAAAATATAGATGGGATACTAGCAGAAGTCATAAAGACTCCGGGAAAGAAAGTTCAAAAGTTGCAACTAATTCAACATTTATGCACAACTTTCAGAAGAGTAAGATGCTAGCAATATAAAGAAAAGAGAGGTGGTGTGAAATGCGAGCTTCTCTTATCTTCGATCTACAAACTAAATCAAAGGTTCATGGTTCTAATCTCATGTTAAGCTGTAGGTCCACGTCTCATATAGCCTCAATATTGAGGAAAACTGTATTCCAAGTCGACCAACAATTAACCAATTGAATCAAAAGTTAGGTTACACACGATTGTTTTTGCTTTCCCGTTTCAGATCATTGTGTGCAGCTGAGTGAGTTAAGGATGACACTGATACTGACGCAAGACGAAAGGATGGTGATTTCCCTGGCTGACAGAAGTGAGGCATTAATCACAGACACAAAAGCAGGACACTGATCACTCCCAACGCACTGACAAAATTGGTATAAGCAGGCTTTCTTCCAGAACATTTTGTTCGAGGCAGCAAAATTATCTGAGAATACCTCACAGGGACACTATTTTCGTAGACTGAGAATTCGCGAATGCGGACTTGAACATTATTGGCTGAAGAAAAGGCATAAATGATCATTCTTTTGATATTACGCACTAAAGAACGTACTCTACACAAGAGTGACATGTAATTGCAGTTTAATTCATCTTAGTTCGGGAGGTGCGATTGGCTAGCTCGGTGGGGGAGGGGTGGGGGCGATGCCGCTCGAAAGTATTCCTGGAAGAAACACTGGGTACAACAATTTAAGGAAACTCATAGCGTACATCCCTAAACCGTGTACTGGGAAGCTGAAAACTGTCACAGGTGAAGGAACATCAAGTGTATTAACAGTTACGTGTAAGAGCGTATCGAAAAGTAGGCCTACCAGGCGTCTGCCGATGAAACACGGTGTGTGTGTGTGCCATTCTGTACTAGGGATAGCCACAAAGTTCCGGTTTCCGGTTCTTGGACATCCGGTTTTCAGAACCACTTCTGGAACCGGTTCTAGACCTGGATTCGAAAACCCGGTTCCGGAACTGGATTCCAGACATGGATCAGAAAACTCGGTTCCGAAACCGGATCCGCAAACCCGATTCCAGATCTGGATCCCAAAACACGGTTCCAGACTTGGATCCGAAAACCCAGTTCCGGAACCGGATCTTCTAGAACCGGATCCGTTCAGAACCGAAAACCGCTTCCACCAGGAACCGGTTCCGGCCATCCCTATTCTGCACAAGGAGAAGTAGCGCCCATACAAAATCCAAATATTGCAACACCACAATTAGGATGATAGTTACCGTCGCTTACATTTCGGTGATAGAGTACACGGCAGCATCAATGAGAACCCTAACTATATCTACTACTTTCCTCAATGAGAAGGCGTTGTTTTACGTTAATAGGAAACTTAACAAATAAAACTTGAGTTTTTCGTGTGATGCAAATATTCATTGAACAGATTATTCGAAATGGATCAGGGAGAGAATAAGACCATGGTGTAGTGCGGATATCGGTAACAGAGAGAAGTCAGCCTGTGGTGCTCTTGCGCATCTTCTTGAAAATGACATGTTCCCATACATGTTAAATAAAGTTGGCAATTTTCCCACAATACTTCCACAGGATTGTTATCCTGCTCATTAGATTTAATTATCCGTGATTGGGTGGATGTTCAGTTTCCCCACGCAAGAATTGGTCGTCGTGATGTCGTTGAGTGGTCATCGCCATCTCCAGATTTAATACATGGATACCTGCAATTAAGCTCATAAAAGTGCCAGTCTTCTTCGTTAAGATTCAGAATATCCAGCATATGGTGAAAGCATTGTGGAATGTGTAGATATGATTATAGTGAGCACTCTGTTGAAGGTTCTGGAGAACTGAAAATGTTCCTTACATGTGCATTGATGTTGAAGCGTACACGCTGAACTTAAGCTACTCCTGAAACCATAGTAACTCAATGGTAGAAGCTGAGTACCAAAAAAAAAAAAAAAAAACCCTCCACACACGATGTTTATCCACCACAAAGTTCATTTGTCGAGTACTGGTATCGAGCCAGGGACCCCACGCACCAGAAGTGAACGCTCTAACACTGAGCCACAGCGGCCCTCATTTGGTGTTCTAAATACCCCTGATCAACTTTGATGTTCTTTCTCGGGGTGGGGTGCTGACTGAAACGGGTGCTGACTGCCACATCCAATTATTGGTGCTGATTTCCACGACTGGCGCTGATTGCCAATATCAAGGTGCTGACTGCCACGATGGCGTGCTGACTGCCACGAGCCTGAGAGAAAGTTGCTAGACGTAACATTACCGGACGCCAAGAAGCATAAAAGAAACTAGATGATCCTTAGGATCGTGTTGTTCAGACCAACACCTAACAAAGGTAAACAGGTCTCTGTATGTACACTCATGTCCAAAATTATTATCACATGATTATAAATATGTTGTTCTAGTAATATAATTTGATAACGAATTCGCCCGGTATTTCTTATAATGTTAGTATGTGTATAATCGGCAAAGACAAGTATGTGGTAAATTTCATGTCAAAAGAGCAGTAAATAAGAACAATAAAACGAAAATAAAATTTTCTTGTCCATTTAGTTACACTTTATTTTACTCATAATGATTTTCGTATTTATAATTCTTTTCCTATGAAATTTATCACAAATATAAATTTCCTGATTATACACATAATATAAGTATTAAAAGTACTCTGCAAAATTATCAAATTATATTCTTACAAGACAGTTATAGATATGCGACAATAATTTTGGACATGAGTGTACTTTCAGTTTTGTCAGGGAGCGGTGCGTACAAAATTGTACGATTTATGTATTCTCACTTCAACTCCCTGTGTCAGCATGAACTATGTACAGCTGTGCAAATTGTTTCGAGCAGCTCTTGAAAGTTCCATCAAAAAAGCACTGCTGGCTGTCCCTCACAAGGGAAGTTCAGGAGAAAGCACTCGCCTGCTAAGAAACTAAGCATGCCATTTGAAGTCCCAATTCATGCTGATTACAACAAGCTAATACAATTCCTGTACGGTTGAGAACGGTTCGAGATATTCAACTTGGAAGTTTATATGAGAAAATGAAGATATACGCATTTATACGCGTTAAGTACAACATAATTAGTAACGAATGTTGACATACGAATTGAAAGCTATCGGAAGTAACAGACAAAAAGTCTTTCGCAATAACTAACGGGTTTGTTAGATACAATTAGTCATTACATTGTTCACAATAATCATAGGTTAGAGATGAAAATTGATTACTGTTGTTCTTCTGTTTTATGAAGAAATGACGAAGGCAAAATACTCCCTTGCACCATGAACATTTTATATGTACAATTGTGTTGCATCCGCCAAGAGAACAGTTCGCAGAACCAAAGCAAAAAGCAAATTCGACAAGTGATTCAAAAGTTATAGGCCTATAATTTGTTCGTAACCTGCCTTGCAGAACGCAAACTGAAACAATCCAATGTATCGCGGTGATCGGAAGTGATTCGTATGGACACGAACTTTATTTGATTGTTTCGTTGGTGCATTATAACGTCCAGATGAAGAAGATTCATACTATGTACAAATCTCCTGCCATAATCTTTGATTGATCGGAATCAAAACACATCAAAATGGTTGCACAAATCGTGTGCAATTCTTTGGTATCTTCTCAACCATTAGGTCTTTGCCATCCGTCATGCAACTTGTAATGGACAATTTGTCTGTGAATGGACCCCAGTGATCAAGCAATAGCAAGTTCAAACCATCAGGCTTCGTCATGGGTGAGAATACTTAGCGCATTGAAACGTGCATCAACTCATTTTCTCATATAAATTTCCAAGCTGAATATCTCGAACACTTCTCAACGTACAAGAGTTTTATTACCTGTTGTAATCAGCATGAATTGGTCCTTCAAATGACATGCTTATTTCTCTGCAGGCGAGTGCTTCTCCCAAACTTCCCTTGTCAGCTGGCTTCAGACCATCATATCCATTAAATAATACAATAAAACAATTAATATAAACAATGAAATGTGCAAATTGTACGTATAACAGAAAAGACAATCCCTTTATAAACATCCAAGTTTGTGTCGTTCCACTTAACTTATAGGATTCCACATAGATTTGCTGTGATGATTACTAAATTAATCCCTACTAAATTAATTAATAATCATAAATTTAGTATGAGGGATTAATTCCTCTCTTTTCAAATACAGTTTCTCCCAGGCTCGTGGCAGTCAGCAAATTAATATTTGCAATTAGCGACAGTCGTGGCAGTCAGCACCAATAATTGGTTGTGGCAGTCAGCGCCCGTGGCAATCAGCACCTATCCTTTCTCGGTATTATATGAACATCCAACAGATATCTGGGTTATAATAGTGCATTTAACGTTTCAATTATTCTAATTTTATTACTACTACTACATATTTATAGTAGTACTATTAATTTTGTTTAGTGTTGCCAATGAGACGAAAAAAGAGTTTTCTCGTTTCGACTCAATTCTCGTAAAGCTTTTGTCGCCTCGTTTTGTAAATTTATGTACAAAATTTATGCATTGATTTTTTCTTAATTTTGTCTAGAAGTTACAATAATCCTTCTACGTCACGAGTGATCCATAAAGTGATACACAACATTTAAACCATATTTATTATTGGAGTATATTGTATAATAACCTGTGTATCTTTAAAGATTGTTAAATGTTCTTCATTATGTTCAGGGGCGGATCCAGGACGGACTTCTGGGAGGGGGGCGGTGGGTATAAGTATACTGCTACTTAGAGCTACTTTTAAGAGCTCCAAACTCTGGGATGGGTTTAATTTATATATAAAATAAGTAAGTTTCCCCTTCTGTGAGGGCAATCACCCCGATCCGCCTGGATCCGGCCCTGGTTCTCATACATAACACTAAAATAGTGTTTGACATCTACGACTTGAGAGAACTAGTGTTGGCCACTAGACTCGAGAAATTTCTCGTCTCAAAAACGAGACAAGAATTGCCATGTTTCGTGTCTCGTCTCGAACTTAAAAAGTCACTTCTCGCCCCGAACCTTGCCTTGTTTTTGAGACGAAATCGAGGCCAGCAAAACTGTAGATATACAAATGCTGGATATCCATTTCATCTTCTAAATACCCTAAACAACAATGAACGCTCGTGTTTAACCTATCTATATAAATAAAAATGAAAGTGACTGTGTTGGTGACTTCATAACTCTTGAATCACCTGACCGATTTCGACCAAATTTTCAAAATAGATAAGGTTTGTGCATTGGATGGTTTTTATGATATCACTTTGACGGTGCAACTTAGGATTGAGGGAGATACTTAAAAATGATTGAAATTGACCGATATCATTGTCGAATCCATAGCTTTCGGGGTCACTGAGACGAACAGTGACACTTCCGATGCCGTTTAAATGCAAATTTAGCCCCATTACTACTCCTAAGAGGCAATGGTGAAATCTGAAAATAATTGAAAATGATCGATATTTGTGTCGTATTAATAGTTTTTGAGGGTCCCTAAGTTGATTGGTGATAGTTTTAGTGGTTCCATTTATTCCAAAATAAAGGTATTCTCCCCGTGCGAAGAATGGGCATTGTGCTAGTTTTATATAATATTCCAACAGATATCTAGGTTAGTTGTTAGGGTACATCTAATGTTTCAAACATTCTAATTTTACTATTACTACTCTGTCTTGTACTAGTACATACTTCTATTGTTCGGCAATATTGTTAGTAAAAGTGGTACCTATCGCATGGGTCTTTATATTATCTACTTCATAAATCTGTATAGGACTATCACGTAGAGATTGTCATTTGTAGATAAAACGAAAACGATGGGGTGTGACTTTGTAAACAGTTGTTGAAGTCTCCCCATATACCTGTCGGAAGTCTCGTAGCAAAAAAAGGATGTAAAATAAAACTGCTTGTCAACGCATAAAGAGGAAAAACAACTATAAATTCTTTAGTTGTCTTCGTGTCTTAGAGGGAAGTTTATGTTGCAGCGTTGTGCAACCAACTTATATGACCTTTCAATCAAGTGTCTTGCATAAGGAATTCCTCAAGCCTTCCACTTAATGTTTTTTTTTTTTTTTTAAATCATGGTTTTCTCACGTACATCTTGTACGATTATTCAACTACATGTGTCAGTTGTCGCTTACTAATATCTACTGAACTTTATTTTGAATTTTAATCATCTTAATTGTTATTATAAAAAATAAGAGAATATCCAGAACGTTATATAAAAAAAAAAAAAAAAACACTCGCAATTCAAGAAATGCTAATTGAAAGTTACTTAAAACTAGTAGCGTTATTTCAGCTTTCTTGGGGGGGGGGGAGGAGGGAGAAAGATTCTCCAACTACATAAATGAAATGAAATCTTTCAGTTTAACGTCCCGCGATTGTGTCCTGAGGACTAAGAGAGAGGAATGATTAAGGCAAGTGAATGATGATTGAAGAATTGGTGGAATGAGAAAGTGGGAGAAACCCCGAGAAAACCCACGGACACGATGTTGTCCACCACAATTCTACTTTGCTAGGGATCAAACTAGTGACGCCACGGTTCTGAAGTGAGCTGTCTACGACTTTTTTTTCAATGTTAACCGATTTACCGAACGTGCTTCAGTGACTTCAGTATTTAATTACTATGTTTTACTTTTGTTAACTCTTTATTACTTCATTTAACTCTTTTATCCAGTAATCAATAACGATAGGGACACGAACACAAACATTGAGGACAGTTAAAATTCGAAACTGTCTCCCACCGGGAATCAAACCTGAGACCCCGTACACCAAAGGCGCACGTGTTAGCCACTAGACCAGCGGGGAGGGCACACTAAGCCAGCGTGCCTTCCACCAACTAAATAGGTCTAAGAATTTCAAGATCTTTGTTAATGTATAAGTATACAATGGACTAGAAATATGTACTTCTGAAACTCGGAGGCAGGAAAATTGTCTCACTCTGCCCTCCCCAAATGACGCCGTTGCTTAAAACTAGCTGAGTAGTGTTACCCACGAGACTAAAAGTACTTTTCTCGAGTCTCTGAGCAACATTAGTTCATTCAAGTCTTAGATCTTAAACAGTTATTGTCAGTGGTGGATGTAGGCCGGGGCCAGTTTTTTTTGAGTGACAAAAATAATTTAAGCTATTATTTAAATATTTTTGAAAATTTATAGTAAATCTGATAGTAAATCTGAAAGTTCATAGTTTTTACCTTCTAGATACGCCTCTGCTTATAGTGTTACATGAATCATATATAAAATTTATAACTTGATAAAGTGATTGCACGAACACAATGAAGAGAGCATTTATTAACATTTAAAGTTTACGCAAATCATTGCACAATATACTTCAATAGTAAATATGGTTTGAACGTGAATTTTCGTGAACTTCCTGATAAGCAAGGATTCTGATAATTTCTAGATGCAATTAAGAAAGTTCTGATAACTTCTAGATGCAATTAAGGAAATTCTGATAACTTCTAATGCAATTTTAAAAATTCTGATAACTTCTGGAAGAAATTAAGAAAATTTTGATAACTTTTAGATGCAATTAAGAGAATTCTGATAACTTCTAGATGAAATTAAGAAAATAATCAGGGCATAAATTTTGTACTTATGTAAATTTACGAAACGAGACTAGAAATCCGTATTTGTCGTCTCGTAGAGAACACTAGATCTTTCCAGCTGTTTTGTTTATCAGAAAAGTAGCTTAGTCAGACCAGAAAATATGGCTTAGACACAAAAAGCACATCTAGAAAAGTCAACGTTTTATCAGAAAACGTGAAGTAAGTCAGAGTGGATTTCATAGATCGCAGATTTCATCAGATAATTGTGAAATTATAGTGATAAAGGAAACAGCTGTTTTGTTTATCAGGAAAGTAGTGTTTTTCAGACCATAAAATATGAATCAGACACAAAATCCAATCTAGAGAAGTCAATCCGTTCAACAGAAAACATGAAGTAAGTCAGAGCAGATTTCACAGATGGCAGATTTCAACAGATAATTGTGAAATTATAGTGATAAAGGAAACAGCTGTTTTGTTTATCAGGAAGGTAGTATTAGTCAGTCCAGAAAATATTACTTATACATAATACAGGAAAAAACAGATCTAGAAAAGTCAATATTTTATCAGAAATCGTAAAGTAAGTCAGAGCGGATTTCATAGATCACAGATTTCATCAGATAATTGTGAAATTATAGTGATAAAGGAAACATCTGTTTTGCTCATCAGGAAAGTAGTGTTGGTCAGACCAGAAAATATGACATAAAAATTAGATCTAGATAAGCTAATCTGTTAACAGAAAATATGAAGTAAGTCAGAGTTTCGAAAGATGGCTAATTTCAACTGGTAACTGTGGAAGTTTTAAGGCATACGATATCAAATTGCTATAAAGGACATTATAATCATAATAGGCTGTGATATTTAGTTTCAATTACTTGTGACTTTGTTTCTGGTTGTTCAAATTACAGCATATGATTATCACTGTGTTCGAACTAAGGTACTTTGAATGTGCTTACCTTGTCCATCTCACTTGCGTTAATTACTGTTGTAGAGGTCTCCAAAGTTTGGTTAATGTTCGATGTTTATGATATTGCAGCGGCCTCAGCTTGTAATATTGGATAATACTTGTGGTATAGGCCTATATTGTAAGGTTTCGTTTAACACGGCATTGTAGTAAAATTTTTAGTTTCATGTCCGACGATTGTACCCCGAAACCAACGAAGATGATGATGATGAGAATCAATACAATGTTGGAATTAGGAAAGTGGAAGGAAACGGGAGAACCCCTAGAAAACTTACGCACATGGTGTTTGTCCACCACAAAGCCACTTCACTTCCTGAGACCATATACTATGTGGATTTGTTATATTTATTTATTTATTTATTTATTTATTTATTTTTTTGTCATCAACACAACAAGCATAAGTGCAATTATGGTGTTGGTGTATTACAATATAAATTTATAATAGTGTTCTTAAACATATAGTTCATATTATAGATGTCAATTTTTTTTGTGTTCGACAGATATTTTATTATAAGAAGAACATATTCTCCAGATTCAATAATACGTTGGTTCTTGCTTTTTGGCAATAGAACAAGCCATAGTTATCAACACGAGTTTTAAATGTTGAGACATGACACTTTAGTGTCGATACCAGATTCGTACAATTAAACTCGTTTTACACTATTTTATGGAGAAAAATCAGATCTTTCATGTTTTGCCTTTGTTCAAATAAGATGGATAAATTTCAGTTCTCTTGTACGTCAAGTATTTAATAAATTTAGATTCGACTTCTTCCAGTTTGTGTCGGTATTGCTTTTGCAATGGGTTTCAGATCATAGCAACATATTCCAGTTTTGATCGGACATAGGAGTAATACATTTTTGTTAGTGTAATAATAATAATGTTAATTTTTTTCCAGTTCTAACTATGAACCCTAACATCTTAAGAGATCCGTCGTAAATGTTAGTTTCGTATCAAATGTAACTTCAAGGACCAATCTTTAATCTATTTAATAAGATCTGATTCACTGAATAATTAAACTTTATTTTATTTTTGTTTCTACAAAATGATAAAATATGACATTTGTTTATGTTTACTCCAAGTTTATTAAAATAACACCTGTTAGCAATATTTTCTAAGTAGACTATTTATGGATGGTATCGAGACGAGACTTTATACAGTATCGGTCTCGTCTCGGTTGATAAGTAGCGGTCTCGGTCTCGATCTCGTCTCGAGTCAAATATCGCAGTCTCGGTCAACAGATGCTTGTCCCGATATCGGTCTCGGTCTCGTCTCGAAAGTCTCGAAATAAATAGTCTGAAATTGAAATTGTGAAAGTAATATTACTCTACAGTATGTCGTTTCCGCATCTAATTTTTTGCCTTCATTCTTGACTTAGAATTATTGTATGATGTACCTCTTCGTAGCTAATTTGCTAGCACTAATTCTTTCCATGTGTGTGTTCCAGGTTCAATCATCCTGGGGTAACATACCTGGGGTAAACCCAACTAGTAACCCATACTTCACTTTCAGCAATAGACTTTGTCTCAAATAGCTTCAGTACTGCCTATACAATTAAACTCTATTAAATTAACTCGAGTACTATACAGTAGTTTATTTCCTTCCTTTGAATCAGAATTGTTCAGTACCTCCTAACGGATAACGTAACATATAGCAGCACGAATGTATTTAATCGTGCCGAAATTGAAATTTTACAATTTCTCAGTTATCCAATACATTCTGCTTTGACTGTCATTTTAAAAACAGAATATATTGTTCATTATCTTAACAAATAGAGTAAATTATTAATACAATATATTTTGTTTCAAATTGATCAAACGCTTTATTACCGTTTCACATCTCAGTGTTTAATTGACACTTTAAAACAGGAATTTCCTTAACCTTGTGGTGGGAGCTACGGCACTCATCTTTGCTATCTGTGGTCTCGGGTTGGATCACCAAACAAATTAGATTCAAAGTCCGATATTTCGTATAGTTCGCGTCTCACTTTAAGTACATTCTGTTTCTTATACAAGTTCATAAGGTCGTAATGTATTACATAATTATATATCCAGTGCCGTAACATAGATTAAGCTTATTCCTGAGCTCTCAGCGGTGCATGTGATCTTTATTCGAGAAAACTAATCGTGCGTTCATTATGTTGAAATTTTATTGCTTGAAAATTACTTCCGAAACATGTTAGGTGCATTGTGCTGCCACCTATTGTCAAGTATTAATTATCAGCGACCTCAGTAGTCATTAGACATCGTGAGAAAGCAGAATGGGGCGCTCCGGACTTCGGACTTCGAACGAGGTCAGGTGATTGGGTGTCACTTGTGACAGAAAACTGTACAAGATTTCCACATTCCTACCTAAACATCCCTATGTCCACTACGTTTGATGTGATAGTGAAGGGACACGTACAGCACAAAAGCGTACAGGCTGACCTCTTCTGAGACCGCCGACAGTTGAAGAGGGTCGTTAAGTGTAATAGGCAGACATACATCCAGAACATCACATAGGAATTCCAAACTGCATCAGGATCCACTCCAAATACTATAACAGTTAGGCGTGAGGTGAGAAAACTTGGATTCCATGGTCAAGCGGCTGCTCATAAGCCACACCTCACGCAGATAAATGCCAAACGACGCCTCGCTTGGTGTAGGGAGCGTAAACATTGGACGATTGAACAGTCGAAAAACGTTATGTGGAGTAACGAATCACGGTACACAATGTGGCGATCCGATGGCAGGGTGTGGGTATGGCGAATGTCCGGTGAACGTCATCTGTCAGCGTGTGTAGTGCCAACAGTAAAATTCGGAGGTGGTGGTGGTGTTATGGTGTGGTCATTTTTCTTGGAGGAGGCTTGCTCCCCTTGCTGTTTTGCGTGGCACTCTCACAGCGCATACCTATATTGATGTTTTAAGCACCTTCTTGCTTCCCACTGTTGAAGAGCAATTCGGGGATGTCGATTGCATCTTTCAACACGATCGAGCACCTGTTCATACTGCACGGCCTGTGGCGGAGTGGTTACACGACCAACACCCCTGTAATGGACTGGGCTGCACAGAGTCCTGACTTCAATCCTATAGAACACCTTTGGGATGTTTTCGAACGCCGACTTCATGTCAGGCCTCACCGACCTACATCGATACCTCTCCTCAGTTCAGCACTGCGTGAAGAATGGGCTGCCATTTGCCAAGAAACCTTCCAGCACCTGATTGAAAGTATGCCTGCGAAAGTGGAAGCTATCATCAAGGCTAAGGATGGGCCAACACCATATTAAATTCCAGCAGTACCGATGGAGGGCGCCACGAACTTGTAAGTCATTTTCAGCCAGGTGTCCGGATACTTTTGATAACATAGTGTATTATATAAGTAGATAAGTAATTCGAGCTATATGTATCTATTTTTTCTGTCCCAGCAAAACAAGTGATTCTTAACTTTCTAGTTTTCTTTTCTATTAATTTTCCTAGTTTTGCTGCAATATGAAGAATCAAAATTTTTTTTTTTTTTTCGCTAAGTCACTTTTTGGTCGAAATTGAGTTAACAATACTTTTATAATAGACTATGTTCTTTCTAGTGGTGTAATAATGTAAGTCTAAAAGCATCCTATTACTTTGTAACTACTTAGTATAGTTTGAAAAACAATACTAGGCCTATAGGTCTTACTTAAGGAACCGGTTTTTCGCTTCTCCTGTAAAATTACGAAATTATGACTTGGTTTAGATTATCTCTGAGTCCAGATATAATAGAATCATAACCATAATCATACTCCCCAGTTGTTCTTGATTTCGTCAAACCTTCTTGTACAAGGACGTTTTCTAGGCTATTTTTATCTCGTGGTATCCTGTCTAGAATTGTTTTTGTTCATCGATCATAATTTTTTGCAATATGTCCAGCACATTTTCCAGTTAAAAATCATTTCATTAGTACCAGTCATTAGTTGCCAAATTATTCATTTCTACTGTATATATTTGGCCTACAAATAGTTCAAAACCGCTACTTTTGGAGTACAGACACGCTAGTTTTTGATCTTCGAATCTGACAACACTGACTCAATGATTTAAATCAATACAATGTGAGGACCTTCATTTGGTCTAGTGGCTAGCACGCTCGACTTCGGTTCGCGTGGTCCCGAATTCGATTTCCGGTGAGGGTACAGTTATAGAAGCAAACTAAAGCAACAATCATTATAAAAATTTAACACAAATACGTTATTTTAAGGAGTATAACAATCACTATCCATGTGTTTGCTAACTCTGAAACGGATTGAAATAACAATTGTTGTAAATGACATGATCACTTAAGTCTTTTGGAAGCATCTACATGATAAGACGTGATATGTCAGCACGTTCACGAAGTAAAGTCTTTAGAAAAAGTTGAATTTTTCATTTCTTGTAACTTTGATCCTGCATTCATTCGAAATACATTATACTATGATCATAGTATTTGACGCTAACATACAAATGATACGCATTGCACCGTCTATGCCATTTGAGTTATTAGAGATATCCAAAATGTTGATGTTGGTGATACTGTATTGTCCCTTGTTAGACTGAATAATGTATGTGGTATTGTGGTTTTATTTAATTTCTAAATTAGAAATAGGTAATATCTTACATAGTGCAATTTGAGAAAATACAAATTTATTTTGCGTTGGCAACACTGCTTGTTTATCTAGTGGTATTTCAGAGTATCTAGAAGATTTTTCCCTTCAATATTTCGCACAACATGGTAAATATTTTCAGTATTATTAATATATATATATATATATACGCTATACATAGGCGCGAATCCAAGGGAAGAGAGAGAGAGAGAGAGAGAAGATTATATACAACAGCAGTGGATTTTGTTTCGGGAGAGGCTTGAGGAACGAGTAAGAAACATTTGTGTAGTACGTACAATGCAAAAAAATGATAACAAATTTAATTCGGGAGGGGCTTGAGCCCGACACCTACCCCTTAAATACGCCACTGTACATCAGTCAATCGTTTCCATATTATCTCACACAGCAACGAAACAAATTTTGAGTAAAGGCAAAATAGCTGTCAATATTTGAGACGAGACCGAGACTTTCGAGACTGACCAAGGTCTCGTCTCGATTTATAGAGGTCTGTCTCGGTCTCAGTCTCGTCTCGGTATGTAAAGCTCGGTCTCGGTCTCGTTTCGGTATATAAAAGTGCGTCTCGGTCTTGGTACCATCCCTAGACTATATGTACATTTTGAATATATATATTTTTCTTTTTACCCTCCTAAAAATCGTAGAAATCATTCTTTTGTCTCTCTGAAGAATTTGGCAACCCTAACTGGTAGAATATCATAATATGATGAGTGTTTATGTTAATGCAATGTTTTGAAGCAGCGTTTTTCAAACTCTTTTCAAATGGGGACCACTTTAATTAGGCAGAATGTTCTACTACCCTTGTCTCCTTTTAAAATATATATTTTAAATGTTTTGATCATATATAAATGCCATTACAGTTATGCATTTTATAAATTGTATTAATCAGAATTCCTTTTATTTTATATTAGTTTAAGTATATTATTAGTACATATTAGTGTCTTTTTTTAAAAAAAAATAGTTGAAAACTATCAATAATATTTCATCAATTATATATGTCATTTACATGATATAAACTAATATAGGCCTACTTATACTAGCGCCACTTTCCTGCTTCGCTGGGTTAAAATAAGAAAATCAGTAACATGTTCCGTTAGTCAGTTACTTTTTACTATTACTGAAGCCCCATCTGATATCGATCATTTTTATATATCTCCCCCTATCCCCAAGTTGCGGGGCTGAATTTGGATATAAACGGCATCGGAAGTGTCACTGTTCATCTTAGTAACCCCGAAAACTATAGATTGGCACTAATATCAGTCATTTTTGATCATTTTTATATACCTGTCTCCTACCTCCCCCAAGTTGCGGGGCTGAATTTGGATTTAAACGGCATCGGAAGTGTCACTGTTCATCTCAGTAACCCCGAAAACTATAGATTCGACACTTATATCGGTCATTTTCGATCATTCTTACATATTTCCCCTCTCCCTTCTCCGAAGTTGCACCGTCAAAGTGAAATGATAAAAACCACCCCAGGTCCGAACCTCATCTATGTTGAAAATTTGATCGAGATCGGTCGGGTCCGTCGGGTAGTTCAAAAGTTGAGTTCAAAGGTCACAAACATAGTCACTTTCATTTTTATTTATAGATAAATAAATTAGGTAAAGATAATATATTTATATATCTATATAAGTAAAAATAAAAATGACTTGTATAATAGATCATAAACATAATAGATTATCAACTGTAGTGTGTGATACCTGTTTTAAGATTCTCGACTATAGTGTATAATAGACAATTTAGTTGATTTGTATTTTTCTGTCTTATTTGGACTTTAAAATGACCACAAGGGCCCATATCTCGAGGACCACAGTTTGAGAACAGTGTTTTAAAGGGATGATGAAAGGAGGAAAAGAAATCACTGGATCAATCTTTCTGTCACCGGAACTGCATTTTTTTTGTAACAGTATAAGGTCAGTACCGGGAGGAAGGAGGAGAAGAGAAGGTTGTGAAAAAAAAATGTTCGACTCCATCCACATACTTCTTATATCTTGCAACCAAGACAATACTTTTAGGTACAGCTAAATAAAAAGATGTTGCTACATACAAGGTTTGTTACTGGCTCGTCTAAAGAGAGTCTTGTGCAGAGCGCAAAGCTCAGAGTGAAGCAAAGTCTCGCTTCAGGCGGTTCCAGTATTCCTTTGATCGCCTGTGTTTCCCTCCGTACACCCGCCATCTTCCTCTTACCTTTTACCTGTTTCTCTTTTACACCTCCCCTCCGTCTCTGCCCCCGCATCTTTTAGTTACCTACTCATTCTGTTTCTTTCGGTCTCTTTGCTTCTTTCTCTACCTGTAGCATACAACCTGTATGTGACGTCACAAACAACCAAACGCGGTCTGCTTGCCTGGCCACTTCGTCGGTGTTCGCTCTGCGGGGACCGCAGCAACAAGTCAATGCAACAGAAAGAATAATAACGCGATGTCGGCCGCTTGTTGCAGGGTTTTTCTCGTCGACAAAAGTTAATGGTGTAGCCAGTATTGGAATTTCAGTTTTCGTTGTTTGACAAAATACTTTTGTGTCCGTTTCTTTTGGTAATGCAATTGTCATTTGTTCCGTTCTAAAGAAAAGACGAAGAAAAAGTTCGCTTTGGCCAAGGATTGTAATGTAACACCTGTAACCACGTTTTTTTATATTACTTGTTGAAAGAAGAAGAAAAAATCTAGTGCTGTGTGGTGCAAGTGCTAATGTTTTATTTCTTCTTTATTTAGTGAATAATTTATACCAAAAATAGATAACACCAAAATAATAGCATGACCAATGTGGATTATAATGAAGGAAATAGATGACAATGTTGAAACTTAAAACAGAAGAAAATTCATTATGGATCAGGTAAGTTTAACCATAGCTCTTACAATAAAAACACATAGTAGCTCTTAAAACATAGACATACAGTATTACACAACTTTAGTAAATGTTTAGAACACGTTAACTTGTGAGTAACACTAACCAGTACGAAATTTAAAGGTCCCGTCCGAGCAATTAAAAACAAATCAACAAATTAGGTAAATTTAATCAATCATTATAGAAATGCCAATGTCAATTTCCAAAACTTTTGATCTTCAGGGACTACAACAAAAATAAAATAGCTTTTCGTACCAACAATTTACTCTAAAGAAAGTATGTCGTTTCTCTAAGTTATGTAATAACATATTTACAAAGCGTTGTAATTAATTTTTGTTTTAACGAAAGATATTCAAGGTTTTTTTTTAAGTAGATGATATAGTTTTTAATCTAGGAACAATTTGCTGACCACACACTACCCAAGTGACAGAAGATTGAATGGCAATAGTCGTTCCTGAGTGTAAAATCAGAGTTTTAATCCTCTATTTTCTTTAGAAGTCTCATTAGTTGTTTGTTGTGCACTTATTAATGCAATTCGATATATTTAGACACTTAGTTTGTACCTTTTAATGTTACACTTCAAATAGCGTAATTCTTCGCGGTGCAGAAGGTAAATATTAGGACAATGTATTCATTCTTTCATACTGTATACCTATAATGTCATTGCAAAAAGATTATTATCAGGGCCGGATTTAGAGGGGGGCACCGGAGCACATGCAGCCCCGTTCACTGTAAATATACACTATTTAAAATAAGAACCTCGCAGTGAAAAAGCAACATTTTCCGAAATTTTCTGCTATGTGTCCGTTTGAGGCTTAAAAGAAAGCTTAGTTTTGCAAAAGCAATAGTTTAAGTCGAATTTCTGAAAGTTGAAGGAAAAGGATTCACTGAACAAATTAATATTCCTCATTCATACCACAGATGTCTAAAGGTATTTAAAAACTTAAAAATTTAAATCAAATGTAGTGGTAGTTATTGGTGCACACCCGTTCAAGAAATCCTGGATCCGGCCCTGATTATTATATTCATTCTGATACTAAAATAAATGATAGCAAACCAATGGCACCATGCTTCTTTTATATTTATGCAAATATATAAATAAATTAAAAAGAAAAAAAAGAACTTTGTAAGATGAAGATATGAAAATGTAACGGAGGATACAAATCTTGATAACGAAGTATACGTACTTTCAGTAGATTTGTAACAATTACGACTTTTTTCTTATCTACACTGCATGCATGTTTTCCATGTCCATTGATGTCCAAAATTATTGTCGCATGTCTATAAATATGTTGTTGTATGAATATAATTTGATAACGAATTCGCTCGGTATTTCTTATAATGTTAATATGTATATAATCGGCAAAGACATGTATGTGGCAAATTTAATGTAAAAAGAGCAGCAAATAAGAACAATAAAACGAAAATAAAACTTTCTTGTCCATTTAGCAACATTTTGTTTTACTCATTCTAATTTTCGTATTTATAATTCTTTTCCTATGAAATTTACCACAAATACACATTTCCCGATTAAAAGTACCCTGCAAAATCATTATCAAATTATATTCTCACAAGGTGACAGTTATAGATATGCGACAATCATTTTGGACATGAGTGTACATACTTTGTAATTTACTATGTATAAATATGTTTTGTTGACACATACAATAGGGAAAAATCAACTCTTTCTTGGGTTCCCGGCAGGGAAAAGTCAGGTGTTTATTGTATTTCATAATCAATAATAATAATAATAATAATAATTTACTCGCTGATTTGAAGTTTCGAGAAAGTCTGTTGATGGATGTGATAACGAAACTGAAAACAAAGGTAAAAAAAAAAAAGTAACCCCTTCCCACCCGAAAGCTTCTCCATAGCGAAACTGACATTATGATGTGACTTTCGTACACTTTGATGTGGCAAAATTTTGTATCAGCTCATCAAAGTTATTTTTTTTTTTTTTTGGTAACATTTCACGTTTAATGTTCATTAAATTTAAGTAGTTTGATTGCGATTGTGGCTTGCCGTTTTCCCATTTATTTTTGAGTCCTCTTTATTTATATATATATAAACTGAACGTTCACCACAGAAGCTAGTAGCCATCACTGAAAATGCTGATAAAATGCGATGGACGGAATTGAGTTAATATTAGTTTAGTAAAAGTACGTAAACCAAAACTTAGCAACGAAATGAAACCAGATTCAATACAGTAACAATTTTTGTGTAATAAGTTTTTTTTTTTTTTTTTTAATTAGGAAATTTAAAACTACAATTGGCAAAACTAAATTAAAGTTTCTAACATAATTTCAAGTTCTTTCCTTAAGTATGTTTTCCATAAAATTCTTTGCAATAAGTAACATTAGGGCTATGTAATATTTTAACCGGTCTATGTCAAGCATTAAAGTTTGTTTGGTTTCTCTATTTAAAAAAAAGAAAAGAGAAGAGAACGAAGGTCCCTAAAGAACCATCGTCTTAAAACGGCCCTGTATGTACTTCGTTACAGTGGAACACAGAATATGAATTGCAGAAGTTTTTCCTTTTGCACGTGTTACTCCACTAATCGTGTTTATATTTTGTATTCACTTATCAAAGCATCTGAATTATATCAGAGTGATAGAATAAATTATTAATTTCAATATAATGATGATTTTCATTAACTAAAATATTTGCAACGATAACAGTTATGTATATTTAGTAATAGGACAACACGGACAATAGTCCGGTACCTTATGATAACAAATCTTGTGGCCAGACTTGTTTAAACTTGTTTTATTTATGCTGGTAAAGATATAATATATAAAATAAAGATATAAGTAAGGAAGCCATAGTTGATTGAAGTGTATTTTTAATTTCTGTGAAATGAATGATAAGTGTTAAGGAAATACAAAGTTTAAAAGGAACAAAAATAGTTTAATTTATTGAAGTAATTATCGTAGTAAGTTTTCGTGATTATTAAAGTAAATTTAAACGAACTGGGATCGCAATATTTAATTATATACCGTATGTATATGTGTTACACATTTTTCTTAGGAACAGTTTACTATTAAGTATTTTATTTAGGAAGTTTCGTTCCCAGAATTTTTAAAAATATCTTATATTTACGTAAAAATCGTATACATTTTTCTTTTAAAAAATACATTCATACTTTTCAAATTTCAATGGCACGTTAACTTATGAACTGTTAACTATACACTGTAATGTTTCATAAAATGTATGAACAATACATAGTGTTTTCAGTGATATAATGTTAAAACAACAAGATTGTCGACCAAAAACTGTTGAACTGAAAATAAGAAATCAAAATAGCTTCCTTTGTTTAACTTAGTTTAAATAAGGAAAATTTAAATCAAAATGTACATTAGTAAGAAGGATACATGTAACCCCTGTAACCAAATTCGGCCTATGTTTAGCAGAAGGGGTCCAGCTCTTTTCTCTAAAAAAAAAAATGTTACAATTTTGGTAATTTCTGTTCACATTCGGTTAGTTTGCGGTAGGGTTGGTTAGTTTAAGTTAGATTAGGCTAGTTTAGGTTACGCTAGGTTAGTTTAGTTTATGTTATATTAGTGTAGGAGTCCCGCATAATTTTCCAAAAAATGATAGAATTTCGCTTATTTCTACTAATATTACGTTAGTTTAGGTTAGTTCAGGCTAGCTTACGTTAGTTTAGGTTAGGTTAGGTTAGATTTGGTTACGTTATGTTACGTCTAAGTACTTGCATCACTCATTTCTCCTGTAAATTTTGCGTTTTTTACGTGCTTCTGGACCCCTTGTACTAAACATACCCCCCAAATTCAATTGTTTGTTTCTCAAAACAAGAAAGAACATTTCAAAACCAAAAGTTAACCCAATGACGACAAATGATTTCAAATATTATTATTATTTAGCTATTTTATTTTTCACCCTATATTTTTGTTGTGTTAAACTAAAGCACTTGTACCAATAAAACAAAATTGTGACATGTAAGGGGAATTTATGCGATATGTATCCCTGCATTCATACCTAAATAAACAAAAAATGATTTTAGGAACAAAAATTCCACTGAAAAATACCCCTTTATAAATACTTTAACAGTAAATAATATGTTTTTATGGATGACAACATACATATTCCCACCCTGATATTTATTTATTTATTTATTTTTCGCCCATATGAGTGTGAATTCATGGCTTCGTCAAAAGATACGAAAAAAAAAAAGAAAACACTTTACAGGTACTTTACAGATATATGCAAATGGTGGTACAACATGAAAATAGTAATAAAATAGTTACAGTAATTTTCAATAAATTATTCCTGTTTATAATATAATTCTTCGACACACAAATCTTTAATTTCGATAATCAGTATTATCACTGGGAAAGATCTGATTCAAGATATTCTTATATCTCATAATAGGTGCTCGTCTTTTGTTTAAATTGCAAACTGGGCATTTGTTTGATATATTTTAGAAGTTGGTTATTTCTACCTGGTGAATCGAGTTATGAAGTTTTGCTAACATGAATATGTGAATATGATTGATGATTCTAGTATTATATTATTGGTGTTAGTCCGAATTTAGTGAGAAAAATTGATTTATTCATATATTAAGTCATATTTCGAGAATGTATATACGTGGCGTACGACAGTATATTTAGCCCAAAAGTCACGTATTTTTTCTAGTTATTTTTAAAGTTCCGTTGTAATCACAAAAGCACAGGTCGTGCCTTTTTAATCCAGAACCTGGTCAACCTTCCAAAATTACTACCCGAATTTATTATTTTACAAGGTAAAATGGATGTACAATTAAACTGACACCACGTTAATAATTAAATAAATGGTAAAAATAAAACACTAACTACATTTTTAATATGACATTTGTCTCCCCTGTAGAATCTTCCAAAATGTATGAAAAATAGTATCTGAATAATGCAATTGCTGTAGCAATTAAAACAGAAGTCACGAATCGCTGATGTCCACTGACGTTGATGTACATGAAAATCTTATTGCCATTACTTGTAAAAAGTTGATTTAAGTTGTGATTTTACTCCAGTCATTTATACCAGAATATTTCGGGAAACTGAACTTTAGATATATAATGCATCTTCAGGCTGTTTACCTTGTTAAAGGACGAATCCTTATCCACAATGTATATATACTATAATTAGATATTGTAAATCCACCTAGTGTAGAACTAAATCAACTAATTATTCAAGTAAATGAATAATTAGAATTGAGTAACGAAATAAACATTACATTAACGAAGAATATTGTTCAAATATTTTTAATAACGAAGAATTTCAAATGTTTATTTTAATAACGAAGAATTTCAAATATTCATTTGAATAACGAATAATTTGAATAATTACTGGAATAACGAATAATTGTTGGAATAATTACTGGAATAACGAATAATTGTTGGAATAATTACTGGAATAACGAATAATTGTTGGCATAATTACTAAAATAACGAATAATTGTTGGGATAATTACTGGAATAACGAACAATTGTTGGAATAATTACTGGAATAACGAATAATTTTTGGAATAATTACTGAAATAACGAATAATTCTTGAAATAATTACTGAAATAACGAATAATTGTTAGAATAGCTACTGAAATAACGAATAATTGTTGGAATAATTACTTGAAAAACTAATAATCGTTGGCATAATTACTGGAATAACGAATAATTGTTGGAATAATTACTATAATAACGAATAATTGATCAAATAGTTACTGGAATACGAATGATTGTTGAAATAATTACTGGGAAAACGAATAATTATTGGAATGATTACTGGAATAACGAATAATCGTTGGAATAACTACTGAAATAACGAATAATTGATCAATTAATTACTGGAATAATGAATAATTGTTGGAATGATTACTTGAATAACGAATATAGGTTGGAATAACTACTGAAATAACGAATAATTGTTGGCATAATTACTGAAATAACGAATAATTGTTGGAATAATTACTGGAATAACGAATAATTGTTGGAATGATTACTGGAATAACGAAAATCGTTGAAATAACTACTGAAATAAAGAATATTTGTTGGCATAATTACTGGAATAACGAATAATTGATCAATTAATTACTGGAATAACGAATAATTGATCAATTAATTACTGGAACAACGAATAATTGTTGGAATGATTACTGGAATAACGAAAATCGTTGGAATAACTACTGAAATAAAAATATTTGTTGGCATAATTATTGGAATAACGAATAAGTTTTGGAATAATTACTGGAATAACGAATAATTGTTGAAATAATTACTGGAATAACGAATAATTGATCAAATAATTACTGGAATAACGAATAATTGTTCAAATAATTATTGGAATAATAAATATTTTTTAAAAATAATTACTGGAATAAATAATTGGAAGTAATTATTGAAATGAATAATTATTGGAATAATTGCTAGAATAACGAATACATATTGAAATAATTGCTGGAGTAACGAATAATTGTTAGAATAATTATTCAAATAGCAAGAAATTCTTGAAATAATGAAGCATGATTGAATAATAACTCAAGTAATAAATAAACATTCTAATAAAGAATAAATAGTGGAATAACGAATAAGAATAGTTACTCGAATAACGAGCACGTGTTTAAATAACCAAATAACTGTTCGAATATTTATTATTTGATGGAAAGGAAAGAAATTGTTCCTATAATTTTAACAGTACTGATCCGCAACGACTGTCTCACTGAAGTTAAAGTAAAAATAAATAAATAAATAACTAGCTAGTGATAACTATAACTGAGTATATTTTAATCTGGATAATGGACAATATTCGGACATTATTTTCTATCCTATCCAACTACCATAACTCATGTGGACATCTCTGGAAACTACCTCGTTTTACACTCCAAGTGTCATACTCGTATGTGATGTATGACCCACACGGCATTTTACATCGTTGTTCGATACACTTTTTGTTACAATAAAACATGACACACACGTGTCATGTATGTCGTAAGGACACATTGTAACAGACATGTGTTTTTGTAAACGACCAAGAGAAAGCCATCAAATATATAAAAGAATTATATTATTTATTTTGCAAATCCATTGGGTTTTCATAGACCAATCATAAGTTTGCCACGATTGGAGACTTCACATCTTTAAAATGACTGGTTGAATTATTTTACCAAATTAACAACACATTTAGAAGATGAAACGGTGGTGAATAGATGATATCATTGTAGGGTGGATACATTTTTTAGTATGTTTATTTTTGTAATATTGTCTTTACTAAAATATTATTTTATACTGTACTTTTACAATATATCCTATATAGTAATACATATGTGATTACAACAAAAAAATGAACAAGTATTAACAAAATCAAGAAACGTTCTAAAGTTTGTTGAAGACATAACATGTTTATCTGGACCGTTCTAATTACAGTATTTTATTACTTTAAGAACATTTTTTTGTTTTGTTTTGTTTAGTTTAACGTTTGCGATTATGCACGGAGGCTGAGAGCGACGGCGATAATGAAACGGGAGAACCCCAAGAAACTTCCAACACAATGTTTGTACGCCACAAAGTCCACTAAAGGGGAGCTGCGATCGAGCCAGGAATCTCACACGCTAGAGGTGAGCAATCTACCACTGAGCTACAGCGATCCCTATAAGCGTCATAGGTTGACTCTTCTCCAAATGTAAATCTTTTAATGAAGCAGATAATATAATAGATTTTATCTATTACGAACTCGATACATTACATTATTATTATTATTATTATTATTATTATTATTATTATTATTATTATTATTATTATTATTATTATTATTATTATTATTATTATAAACTTTATTGGTTGTTTGGTTGATGTATAGTCTAGCATCACGTCCACCAGCGAGTGTATATGAGACGTGCAGATGCAGCTTAACATGAGATCCGAACATGAGTTCCACCGAAATTGAACCCAGGTCTCTTACGCCTACAGAATTCTATTGTTATTATTCCTCTAATCATATTACTAAGTGGGGCACGGTGGCTCAGTGCTAGAGCGCTTACCTCTGGTGTGTGAGGTCCTAGGTTCGATCACCAGCCAAGTAGCTTTGTGGTGGACAACATCATGTCAATGGGTTTTCTCGGGGTACTTCCTTTTCCTCCCATTGTTTTGTACCACCAATTTTTCCACCATCATTCACTTGCTTCAATCATCGTCTCCTTTAGCCTAAAGAGCGCAATCGTGGGACGGTAAACTTCATTTCATTTTCATTATTATTAAGTGATTTCAAATGAACAAGTCAATATTTATGTATAATTATAAATCGAAAAGCTATCTACACTTAGCCTCGAAGTGTCTCTTTCGAAGTATCGTTAAAGTGAATTAATTACTAATGATTCAATGTAAAGGAAGCTAAACAATAACGTACATACAGGCTTTTAGTGGGTATAAATAAGTTTGATAATATAACGTACAACACAAACAATGTGTAAGGATGAGAACAGGGCCGGACTAAGGGAGGGGCTTAGGTGAGCTGTAGCCCCGGGTCTCCAGGTGGACGGGGACCTCTACTCTGACCAAAATCTCAACAGGGTGTCTAAAAAGAACTATACAAGATACGATCATCATCATAAGATAAAATATGACCAAAAATATGAAACATATTCCCTGAACTTTCATACTGTACTTCCACAGAAATGTATTAGGCAATGACAACAGGGGCCACATATTTTCTAGCCCCCGGCCTCGAGATGGGTTAATCGTGCCCTGGATAAGAGACATACGAATCGAAGAACTTCATTGAGCTGAACAACTTTCTCATAAAGAAAATTCTAAACAAACCAATTGGGAATGCTCCAAAAGCATTGCCAGAACGAACTTAAAAAGAATTACTTTTTCTGATCAACTTCTACAGGCTTTATACCACACTGAGAAAAAAATGTATGTGGCGTACGTAAAATCATATGTTACATTTGTAAATCCTGTAGTTTTTGTACTTAACGTACAGCAGACGTATAACTGAAAACTCATGTTTTATAATACTTTCTGTATAACTGTTCCATCTGTACGTACTTTTCGTATGAAACAATATAGACGGTCAGGATCTCACATACAAATGTACGTATATAACATATAGCTGACAAAGGTAACATACATATATGTATGTAATATAAGAAAGACTGTTAGATATCAGACATCCTGCAACGGCATGATGTAACATTTAAGGGTAGTGCCTATGTAGCATACGGATAACGTATGCTCCGTACGGATTTATGTAGTAAGCAAGAGGATTCCGTGTATTTGCACAATATACCGCTGTCCGGATAACGGATTTTTCTCAGTGCAATTGTTCTATGTACTATATTATTATACTCATTAAACAATTCTTGAGTACCAATTTTTTCCACATGTTTTGTTTAAGTTATGTTACAACGTTCTGCTATATTTTGTTTTACGAAGACAACAAACATTGCAAATGGATTTAGCAGATATGATGCAACAATATTGCAAACATATATTATGTTGTCTTGATATTTTTTCACGATATGCATATTGTGTTCCGTTCAAACCAAAAAAAAAAAAGGTCTTGAAATTGTAAAAGCATTAACATTAATAATAATAATAATAATAATAATAATAATAATAATAATAATAATAATAATAATAATAATAATAATAATAATAATAACAATAAGTTGCCCGTGTTTAATATAACGGATTTAGGTGGTGAGTGTTATAATCAATGTGTAAATCGGCTCCTTAAAGAATATGAAATTAATCATTATAGTACTCAAAATGGAGGGCACAAAATTGAAAAATTCGCAACATTTAATCTCTCTATGACACAGTCCCCGAGATGTGGCTCTTAAAATCTCAAGAAATCGGAACTTTTTTTGGTCAATATTTCGAGAACGGCAAGAGTGACGCGAAAAATTCCATTACTTTCTCAGATAATTTTTGATGCTCTATTCAACGGAAGGCTCAAAATTGAAAAAAAAAAAAAATCGCAAATAACAGACAGACACACATAGGCATAGAGAATTCAGTAACGAACTTTTATAAGTTCGTTGAAAACTATATCTTGTAAACTTAAAAATTGACGCTTTTCGATTACCATTCCACCCATTAAGATGAAATTGATGCTGAAGAACGTCTTTATGACCAGGATATGATCAAGGTAGCAGCTAAACCATAGGTTACAGCTTTTTCCAGTGTAAAGCAGGATTGAAGCCCATTTTATCCAGTGTATACCTGAGCGTCAAGGGGGCTATAGCCCCTATAGCCCCCCCCCCCTTGGATCCGCGCCTCATTATGAGACTAGCAAGATGTCAGTCAATAGTATGGGTAATGAATGGGCAAAGCACGACTCTTGAATTTTAATTTTGTTGACTATAATATTGTGAAAATATGATGCATATGTAAAATTATAAATGATACTGCGTTTGAAAAACCAATAGATGCATAACGGTAAATTCCCATTGTAATTTTCGTGGAATGTTAATTTTTATGGCGCCAAATTTTTTCTTCTGCTACAGTAGCTTATTTATTTTATTTATGTAGTAGCTAACTAACCGTATGGTCTATGGTACCCGGAACTTCAATGCCGTATTCACAGAAGCTCTCCATTGACTTCTATCCTTAGCCAAGTGGATCTTGTTTCTACTTTGTATTCCTATTTCTGTGAGATCTATTTTGATATTGTCCTAATCATCTGCGCCTGCGTCTTCCTAATAGTAGTTTTCTAATTAGATTTCCAGTTAAAATTTTGAAAGCGTGCCTAGTTTCCTCCATTCTAGCTACATGACCACCTAGACTTAATGACCGTAACAATGTTTGGTAAATTGTATAAATTATGCAGTTCCTCGTTTTGAAGCTTCGGCTGTTCCCAGTTCCCATTGTTTTTGGGTCTGACTGTTCGCCTCAGGATTTTATTCTCAAATATTTCAGTCTACGTTCTTCCCCAATCTTCCCTCAGAGTAAGCGATCATGTTTCGTAATCATAAAGCGTAACAGGCGTGATTATCGTTATATATATATATAACGATAATCACGATAATCTAATATATATATACAGGGTGGCCCAAAAGTAGGTATACGGCTCTGTACTGATTGAATCAAGGCATTTTATATTATTTACTTATTTTTATCCGTACAGGTTAACTAATTTTCTTCATTATTTATTCTTAATTTCTTTTCACTTATACTTTAAGCTCGGAAAAATCGAAGGAAATAAATTCATTAACTTAATCGATTAAAACGTCACACTTGATCGATGAAGACCTATATACCGGTACCTACTTTTGGGCCACTCTGTGTATTAAACTTCAAATTCCTCGACAGAATTCGCGACAAAAAAAAAAAAAAAAGATTTTGAACTGAATAATAACTCGAATTCCCTGCTTTCAGTCAATATTTAATTTATTTATCTATAGTTTATATAAGAAATAAATTGTTAACTAGTAGCTTTTATGTATTGTTGTTTTCTGCTAAGAGTGACATAATACTTCTAATAGTGATACATGCATACTACTTATAATATGCAATATCATCAGTAATACAAGCATCATACATTTATATATTAAAAAAAAAAAACAATATGATTTAAGATGTTTCTCATATTTGAAATCATATTTTATGAAATGCTTCAAAAAAGCACTGTGTACAAAAGATTATAAAAGTACAATATGGTAGTGGACCCTACGTTATTCTGTATGTTATAAACCATTGAGCAGCTCGGGAAAAGACACATTTTCTGACTTTCGAAGTTCAACCTTCTCATGCCTTCCAATGCAATGATACATTCCAAATAAGCATCAGAATATTACAGTATTACTGAAGGCTAGCCATAGAATTGAGGAGAAAGAAACTAATATAAAATTTTACATTTTTATAGCTTATGGAAGTGAAGTGCCTCAATGGGCTTTCGATTATTTTTAGGAAGTTAGATAACTAACGGAAACACACACGACTTCAGCAGTCCTCTCTTCTCTCTCCTGCTGTTTAAAGCCTCTAGAGTAGGGTGTTCACTAATGATACATCCGCATAGATATTTCATAGGATTGTCCCAGAAACATTTTTTTACTACCTCCTCTTGTTTTTCATTGAAATGGCAAATCAAAATTAGTACGAGGAAGTATCAAAAAGTTTGTGCTATCACCTACAAGAAATTTCCTCTGGAGAACTCGGACAGCAATGGTATTAGCCCTTCTCTACCAAGTCACCGTGCCTGATGACACATTTTTGTCAGTGTTCTTCACTTTCCCTAAGCCTTTTGTAAAAATCTGCAGTTTGGCTTTGAAATCTCAGTTCAGCCTCAGAAATGACGTTATCCCTACTGTCAAAATGGCGTCTTCTGAGTAAATGTTTCATTTCTGGTAAGAGAAAGAAGTCATTTGGTGCAAGGGTCTGGTGAGTATAGGGGTAAGGCAATATTTCATATCCTAATTCCACCGCTTTTATCATAGATGCATGGGTAGAATGAGTTGGTGAATTGTCTGCCCTTTAGCACCCCTTTTGTGACCCATCTACGACATTTCTTCTTTAGTTCCTCTAGTAAAACAAAGAAGAAACAGTGGTTCTAACGAGTTCAGAATTTGCATGCTTGACATACAAGAACCTTACTATAAAATGCATGTCCGTAGTATATGCATTCTAGTTCGTCACCTTGTAGGTGATTGCACGAACTATTTGATACTACTTCGTATTTAGTTTACAGTTTTAAAAGAATGGAAAATAATTTTCAAGTAAACACTTTTGAGAAATTATGTTATTGTGTTTTTGTCATAAAAAAATATAAGTTCACTTCGTGTAGTACATAATGTCAATTCGCCGTTTCTTGAGACATTAATAATTCAGCACATAATATAAAGCTCTATATAAGGCCATGCAAAACCATATACCATTTTAATCAAACTGTAGTTATTACTTAAAAAGCATTACTTTTCGTCTATTTTGCTTTCCATTATCATACGATTTTGTTATATACAAAAAATGTTTATTTTTATTACTTCTTCTCCACGTAAAACAGTAAAATAGCTAAATAACTTTCATTATCATTGCTGCCAGAGGTAAAAGTGAGGCAGAGGTAAATATATTAAAATAAATTAATCTCATATTATACATCTTAGTAAAACTATTTTTTGTGATTCATACTTCTTTTATACCAAACCCTATTTAGCAAATTAATAATAATAATAATAATAATAATAATAATAATAATAATAATAATAATAATAATAATAATAATAATAATAATAATAATAATAATAATAATAATAATAATAATAATGTACCCAAGCAATTAGTTAAATCGGGGTTATACTGTGTTTGAAAATACTTTGTCGACAGTATTACTTGATATTTTAAGGTATCACGGTCACAGCGAATTTCCATTTAGTTTTCTCGGCATTTACTTCTAAATCCATGTCCCTGGAGGTGTTTAATAAAACCTTTCTATTTCATTCTGTGGTAAAAGGACTATATATTAGGCTGGTGTGAATGAAATGTTCGTTTTGGCGTATGATGGAAAGAACTCACCTCTTCAACGCAATACAAGGATGAACTTAGATCACGCGTCTAAAGTCACAAATCCAGTACACGTCCGTTAAAGAGACTGAGGTAACCGTAGACAGTCACGAGTTAGCGTTGTTGAACAGGTTAATATGAAAGTTCACCTTGGAGAACACAAAATTGCAAGAGTTTTGTTTACGAGTCCACTGCACAGCAAATCAAAAATAACAATGTATTTGGTTTGTCAAATTTCATTCCGGTGATACACCACTGGAAAATGAGTCTTGTAGTCACTAAGTAATACGTTCGGATGAGCATCGTAGGACAAGATAGCTTAAATCTCTTTTCTCGTAGGAAACCCAACTTTAAAACTGTAAGGTGTTGCCATCTATTTTATTTAATATCACGTTTTTAATATTTTTCAAAGAACTCTGTGGGCTACCTTTGATCCACGGGCCATATATTAAAAACACCTGACCTGTTCAGTTGATGTTTTAATAATAAATGTGTGGCGCGGTGGTGAAAGGAAGACCGTTCGGTGATAATCCATTTTAACTTTCTCTCTGATCATGTATTGTTTGTGAAATTTGACAACAGTGTTAACTGTGATACAGAACGAAATAATTATGCGTTTAGAAACGCTCCAAATAAAGAGTCCACTTAAACGTGGAGTAGAAAGGAGTAGGAGAGTTCTACAGGCGGTGTTTGAAAGGAAAAATAATTTAATGATATCTTTGGTGTATACTCAAACTTGTATCTTAGAAACGCAGAAAAGCTCATTTGAATTGAAAAATAATAAGTTGCGGGTCCTCAGTATCCTTTTTTCCATCTCTGTTTCTTTTATTATTTATTTATTTATTTGAATTTTCATGACTAAGTCGAGCATAATAAAGAAATTACAAAAAAAAAATAGAAAAGGAGACAGGCAATTGTCGGGTGATTAAATTTCTGCACCATATCAAAGTTCTTGAAAACAAATAATATATAGTTTTCCCACTGTATGAACCGTCCTCCAATCACGTAGCATTACCAATCTATAGCAGAAGATAAGCGCTACATAGCGCGCTTGCCGTTGGCTGCTTGATGGCTTCATGTCTGTGAAAGCAACTCAGCTGTTGCCGCGTCAGGCCAATAAGCAAAAACCGTACGCCCGCTAAATGATTGGGGTTAGTTCAGTGGTGTTCGCTAAATGGCAACGTTGCATTAACCTCACGTGCTTCCAGATCAGCGAAGAGTA
Organism: Thermobia domestica; assembly: GCF_964235325.1. Taxonomy (NCBI): domain Eukaryota; kingdom Metazoa; phylum Arthropoda; class Insecta; order Zygentoma; family Lepismatidae; genus Thermobia; species Thermobia domestica. The sequence goes on along the minus strand of NC_137463.1, from coordinate 21,596,237 downwards.
AAAAAGTGGGTGTAACAGCGACGGAAGTATAATTTATTTACTATCATTTTATAAATGTTATAGGTCGTACTTTTCAAAAATTCACATATTGCTTATTAAGTTGTTTACAAAAATAAATAAAGAAACATAGTGAGAACCGTTAAGTGTCAACTTCAAACTCATTCATAGCTAAAATCTGTGGATTATAATCCGTTTGACACTATTGCCAAAAAATAAATAAATAAATAAATAAATATATAAAAATAAAAATAAAAATAAAAATAAACTTTATAAAATTTTAATGTTTAAAGTACGTACATTTCAGACATTGCAGTCAACCTAAGTATCCTATAAGGATAACTGGAAAAATTAATTTAAAAATTTTTGAAAAAATTAAACGCATGAAAATCGAGTTGATTAATTCTTACAAAATTAATATTAGAATAAAAAACAACAGTTAAAATTAATTGGTCAAAATAAAAATTTGATATGATTTTTTTAACTACTATACAGTAATTATTATCTTTAAAAAGTTCAATCCATGAGAAAGTTACTCAACTATGGTACTATGAAAATTTACTGTTTTCAAACAAAACTGATAATAATAAACAGTAAAATTAAAATATTCTATAACTCAGAAATATTCATTTCAGAAAAAAATGTTAAATTTTTACTCGTTATGATTTTTTTAAAAACAATTATCAACTAAAAATTAAGTCCTGAAAAAATAAATTGATTATATTTAAAAGCTACGATTTTTTTTAACTAATTGATTTAAATTTATTTAACTAATTGATTTTAACTAATCGTAAATTTTTTCACGGATAAATTACAATTTCCGAGACACTAGGATAGCAACGACATATGCGCCAGTTAGTAACTTGAGGTTAATATGCTTAAGGTTTTTCAAGTTTTTCTCGCAATGTATTGACTCGACATTAGATCCATATTTGAAATTGTATTTTTATTTCCTTCTTATTTCTGAAATAACTAATTATAAAATCACTCTCGGTGATTACAGAGGAAGGGTCATGGATACAGATTATCTGAAATGCCCGTTCTTCGCACGGAACGAATACGTTTATGGAATTACTCTCTGCCAGTGGCGTAGCAATAGGGTAGGCAGGGTAGGCATTTCCTACGGGCGCAGGGCCTTTTGGTACATTAGGGGGCGACACAGGTTTTTAATTTTAAAAAAAGAAGCAAATTATATAAATGGAGCCCCAAGTTTTGACGGCCTTCATTTCCAAACATGGCGAGAATAAAAATTCCTGCTCACATCGCTCGCAGTTTATTACATTTGCGTATCAAATTATTGGCATTACTGTAAACTCCTCGAGGTTATATCACTGTATAATTAAAAGATTAATCTTCCTGTATTAATACGATATCAGTCCTATATTACATGTACTGAGCTTACTAACTTTAAATAAAGTTCCCTGCGCAACAGGCTTTCCACAATAATGACAAATTCTATGACCGATAATATCTGGATTAAAACGAGTTTAAAAATGTTAACATGATAATGAAACACAACAGCATTGCCGTGTAGTGCGACTACACAAAACCAAGCACTAGCACCAAGGGTCGGACAACCTGGCGCCCAAACGAGCACCCCCAAAATAAATTTTCGAACGTATTTTCTAATATCACTATAATAAAATGTAAAATATAGGCTATGGCTATGTGGGGGTGACAAAAAGACACTTTGCCTTCGTCCGTTCCTGATACTGACTAAGATGATATAATGTTAAATGGATGAGGATGATACTGACCAAAAATCGAGCGAGTAGCATCACCATTCGTTATGTTCAGTTATCTTCAAAACTTAGTTCTCTCATTTCCCACAGTTCGAAATTGTAGATAGCTTCCTTGGATTTTATGATAGGGACGAACACTGCACAGAAAATTATGAAAATTTAATACTAAAAGTTTTATTAGAAAATGAGATTGACATTAAGAAGTGCAGAGGGCAAGGTTACGATGGAGCAGCAGTAATGGGTGGTCGTATTTCTGGCTTACAAACGCGGATTCAAAAACACGCCAACAATACCATATATGTTCACTGCGCAGCACGTAATTTGAACCTCGTGTTATCGGATGCTGCAAAGGTTAACACAAAAGCTGTTAATTTCTTTGCCACTCTTCAAAATATATGCAATTTCTTTGGTAGCAGTGGGCAGGGGCGGATCCAGGACCGATTTCTGGGGGGGCGGTGGGTTGTCATACTGCTACTTTTAAGGGCTCCAAACTTTGGGATGGGTTTTATTTATATATATAAAATATGAAAGTTTCCTCTTCTGGGGGGGGGGAAATCGCCCCGATCGCCCCCCCTCCTGGATTCGCCCCTGGCAGTGGAAAACGCTGGAAGTTTACAAGCAGTAGCGTACGCAGGAATTTATTTCGGGAGGGGTCCAAACTCAATATGAGGGTATTTTATATTAAAATTTCTAAAATTACCCCTGAATTTAGGCTAAATTTACACAAAAGTCGAAATTTCGTGCGGGGTACGGACCCCCAGGACCCACCCCGTGCGTACGTCCCTGTTTACGTATTCTCAAGGATACATCTTCGAAAAATGAAGCGACACTAAAGGAACTCTCTCAAAACGCTGGGATTCAATTCATTATGCCATGTTCGCACTAAAAAAGAGATATACGGACATTATGAAATGTCTTAATGTCATGTGCCTTACTGGAATAGAAAAAAGAACGGACAGAAGCAGCTTGTTATAAATGAAAAGTGGAAAGGCTCGATTTCATGGCAATGCTTGTATTGTGGGGAAAAGTTCTAAGAAACATTAAGTTGTCAAAAAAGCTGCAGGTCGGTGAAAGGGCGAAGTGGCGTATCTTGATTTTTATAATTTTACAGAAGAGTGATTTAAAATGTCTCGTTCAACGTTATGTCTTGCTTTACATTTCAAAATACGCCATTTTTAGAACGTTCATACCTCTGTTAATATAAGGAATTCCGGTATGAAATTTATAGTTGATAGAGAAGGTTAAATGAGGATAGATGGTGGTCATAACTCAAAATCACGTTTTCAAGTTACGCCACTTCGCCCTTTCACCGACTGCTTGTCATAGTGTCAACGAGAACTAAAAAAATGCTGTACAGCGATGCAATATCTTAGAATGAATATGTCTTAAATGTTCGAGGAAGTCAGTGCTTGTGCGCGCAAATTTTGTGTTTCAGATAAGTTAGAAGAAAGAAGAAAGCCAATGCCGAAAATATTCTTTGATGAATTGGCACAAGATATGCGATTTACCGACCCTGTCAAAGAATTCGAGATCAAAGTGCTATTGCCTATCCTCGACTCCGTAGTAAACATAAGGGTACGTTTCGAAGGAATGAGGGAACTTTGTGAAAGATTTTCGTTCTTATACCCGTCAATGCTACGAACTACTCAGCTGAAGAAGAGGTCACCAAGCAGTCTTATGACTTTGCGCTTCTGTATGCAGATGATTTATCCAATGACTTTCCACGGGAAGTGTTAACTTTCAGAGGCACTTTTCAAGACAGACTTTCAAATCTTTCAACCCAGGAAGAGATTCTTCATTTTATTACCGAATCTGACCTCACCTCAGCATTTCCAAATCTGGTGACTGCGCCTTGTTTATATGTGAGTTTTTCCATTACAGTTGCAACTGCTGAGCGATCATTCTCTAAGTTAAAATTAATCAATACATATTACAGAAACAGTATGACCCAAGAACGCCTTTAGGGTGTGGCCATGCTGGGTATTGAGCGAAAAAGAGCTCATGAGTTGGACATATCTGATCTGATAAAAGAATTTGCAGAAGCAAAAGTGAGAAACACTGCTGATATTGCATACAATTTGTCGATTAAAAAATAAAATAAAAAAACTGAAAATAGAAAAAAAGGCTTATAAGCGGTTTCAGAAGGTTTATTATTTACATGTAAAATTGTAACATACTCTATACGATTTCGAGTATACGAGTATATTCATTTGAAATTCTTTAGTAATACTGGTTGATACATTACTGTTTATTTACCTACCACTGAAAATAAGTCCGAATCTCATTTCATATTCAGAAGTATATTTTTAATGACCAGGGCAGACTGATATAAAAAGAAAACCGGTCAATACCCTCCCACTGATAATTTTCGGTTTATGACCGTTTCTGCGTGTATGCATAAGTTACAGATGGTCGTGCATGGGGCATATACGATGGGTAAGGGGGAACCACAAGGGGTTTTGCCTACGGGCGCCAAAGGCCATTGTTACGCTACTGCTCTCTGCGAAAAAGTTAAACTTATTCCCCCTTCAGAATACGCATTTCATTAACAGTAAAATGATATAAATCCAGATCGATCCAAGTGCTATGTGCAAAAATTCATTTTAAACCAATGGTTCCCAAACTTTTTGACTGATCACACACTGTACTGAACATCCACAATTTCACGACACACTTGTTCGATTTTTATTAGTAACTCTAATAATACAAATTATTAATGATGTAAGCCAATGGCGTACGCACTGAAGGTTCGGATTTAACCTCCATTGAGCAAGATAATCTGGAAAATAAGGATTTCTTATCTTCCTTTCGACAATGAGATCTCGAAAACCACAAATGCTAGAAACGTGCCGTTTTCCCTAATCGATTCCAAATTTTGTGTAGATTGTTCAGTTCTAATTGAATATTACCAACAAAAAAAAAAAAAATCGTTATTTCTTTATTACGTTCTTTAAGGGTACACTGGCAGTGTTGAAATTAAAAAATAAAAAATAAAACATAATATCCTATGAGTTATACATTCGAACACAACATAGTTGTACACAGGAGTTGTATATCTCTCAGGCTTTTGTTTCATGGCCAAATAATAGTGAAAAACGAAGGATAACTATTTCTCCAGGCTAAGATGAATCTTTATTGTTTGCAGTGTTTTGCCCAATGAACAACATTTATCACTGACATTATAATTAATTGCTTGTGTAATGTATTTGCTTATTACATACTGCATGCAAGAAGAAAGAAAATACTGATCATACGTGAACTAGAAACTCCAACCGGAAGTAGGTTCAATCTTGCAAATGGTGCGAAATATTGAAAAAATAACCGAAAAAAACTCTCCTTTATGGTACCCCTTGCTGATTTTTTTTTTTTTAATCAAGACGTCTTTCACTTGTGTCTGTAAAGGGACATGTACATATGTGAGGAATGACAAGAAGATTCATGCTTATATGTGAATGATGTGCTGTGTAGAGAGCGCAGGTTCAGCTAGTCATATATTAAGATACGTATACAAAGATCACGCATGTCCTCATAATATATATGAGAGACTGAGTGCTTGAACATCCCTATGATGAAATTCTGCATACGCCACTGAGTCTGTAAGTTTCTATAAAATAGTGAGTCTTGATCATACCGAGCATTGTTGCTGCCCTTGAAGTCAATCCTTCATAATTTTTAACTTTTCCTATTCTTCCTATGGAATTACGCGAACCACGGTTTGGGAGCCACTATTTTAAACGGTTGAAGCATTACGTCGCATTTTTTTTCTATTTCATAAATACAAAATGGAAGATTAAGATATTTTAGAAATTGCTACATTCACTCCTTCCTCCCCCTCCCCCCCATTGCAGGCAGAATTTTCGGAATCAACGTTGACACACTTTTTTTATGAGTAGTCTAGGTACACCGTCACGTCATCTTCACGTCTATTGGCTAGTGAAATAGGTCGGTTAAGTCCACGAATCAACTAAAACTGCGATTCCTATAGAACAATAAGAGGAGCATGTTCGCAGGATTTAGCAAGAGTGACACCGGGTCAGAAAGAAAAATAAAAGAAGGTTGGGTACCTGTGATTTAGATAAAAGCCTTTTGTTTCTAAGCTACAAACAAGAATGATTATCTCCTGGACGGAAAAACATTTCAATTGAAAATGATACAACTGTGTAATGTGATTGTGTGGTGTTTTATCCGCCACGATGTTTCCTTTCCTTCCCATCGCGGCAATCAAGAGATCCGACGCAAGACGAACATCTCCGAATTGGACTCCTCACCGGACGAGGAAAGACCTCCCGTGTAGCAGTGAGAAACTATGATTATGCTTCAATAGCTTTGGCTTGTTGGTCGTTGAACTGGTTGCTCGTCGGGTGGCACAAGGTCGGTCGCACTCTCAAAACTTCTTTTTGTAAAATAAAATTTGAAGAAAGAAACAAAAAATCTTATTCTTTTTTGTACACATATCCTTCGAATATAAAAGTAAAAGAATTGAACAGGATGAAGGAAGGCGAGCACATGGGATGGAATTTGAGATTTACAATGTACAGTGCACTCAACGAGAATCGATTTATGGATTTAGAGTGAATTTGATGTGTGAAATTTCTGAGAATACATTTTATAACGTTAGGTTTACTTTTTTTTAAAGTTTTCTTCTTAAGATTTGATATTTGTTTTTGAAAATTTGCAGTAAGTACAATTTTTCAAGGAAAAATTACGCTTGTACAGTCATGTTTGAATGTTGACACCTGTCTAGAATATGTACGCAATCATAGCGTGAGGTTTCTCGCTACAACCAGTCTAGAATATGTGCGCAGTTTTACTTTGAGTTTTCCCACTACAACATGTTTAGAATATTTGCGCAGTCATAGTTTGAGTTTTCCCACTACAACTGTTTAGAATATTTCCGCAGTCATAGTTTGAATTTTCCCACTACAACATGTTTAGAATATGTGAGCAGTCATAGCTTGAGATTTCCCACTACAACTGTTTAGAATATGTGCGCAGTCATAGCTCGAATTTTCCCGCTTCAACCCGTCTAGAATATGTGCGCAATCATAGCGTGAGTTTTCTCGCTACATCCTGTCTAGAATATGTGTACAGTCTAAGCTTGAGTTTCCCTACAACCCGTCTAGAATATGTGTACAGTCATAGCTTGAATTTTCCCACTACAACTGTTTAGAATATTTACGCAGTCATAGTTTGAGTTTTCTCACTACATGTTTAGAATATGTGCGTAGTCATAGCGTGCGTTTTACCACTACAACTGTTTAGAATATGTGTACAGTCATAGCTTGAATTTTCCCACTACAACATGTTTAGAATATTTGCGCAGTCATAGTTTGAGTTTTCCCACTACAACTGTTTAGAATATGTGCGCAATCATAGCGTGAGTTTTCTCGCTACAACCTGTCTAGAATATGTGTACAGTCTTAGCTTGAGTTTCCCTACAACGCGTCTAGAATATGTGTACAGTCATAGCTTGAATTTTCCACTACAACATGTTTAGAATATTTGCGCAGTCATAGCTTGAATTTTCGCCCTACAGCATGTTTAGAATATGTGAGCAGTCATAGCTTGAGATTTCCCACTACAACTGTTTAGAATATGTGCGCAGTCATAGCTCGAATTTTCCCGCTTCAACCTGTCTAGAATATGTGCGCAATCATAGCGTGAGTTTTCTCGCTACATCCTGTCTAGAATATGTGTACAGTCTAAGCTTGAGTTTCCCTACAACCCGTCTAGAATATGTGTCATAGCTTGAATTTTCCCACTACAACTGTTTAGAATATTTACGCAGTCATAGTTTGAGTTTTCTCACTACATGTTTAGAATATGTGCGTAGTCATAGCGTGCGTTTTACCACTACAACTGTTTAGAATATGTGTACAGTCATAGCTTGAGATTTCCCACTACAACATGTTTAGAATATTTGCGCAGTCATAGTTTGAGTTTTCCCACTACAACTGTTTAGAATATGTGCGCAATCATAGCGTGAGTTTTCTCGCTACATCCTGTCTAGAATATGTGTACAGTCTATGCTTGAGTTTCCCTACAACCCGTCTAGAATATGTGTACAGTCATAGCTTGAATTTTCCCACTACAACTGTTTAGAATATTTACGCAGTCATAGTTTGAGTTTTCTCACTACATGTTTAGAATATGTGCGTAGTCATAGCGTGCGTTTTACCACTACAACTGTTTAGAATATGTGTACAGTCATAGCTTGAATTTTCCCACTACAACATGTTTAGAATATTTGCGCAGTCATAGTTTGAGTTTTCCCACTACAACTGTTTAGAATATGTGCGCAGCCATAGCTTGAGTTTCCCCGCTACAATTTTTCAAAGTTTATGGGTAAATTCAAAAAACAATTATTTATTCATTTCATAGCATTTTGTGAACGTAAGAAACGATCACTTTTTAAAAATTATCTGGCTCTACTGTCCATATAACGTTATAGTAAGCCGAACAAGGCACGTTAAACTGGGTGATGTAAGGTCAGCACATCAGCCGTATCACCGTTATTTGTTGATACTAATGTCCATAAAGAGTAGATATGGGGCTGTGAAAATACTTTTTTTTTTCGTTTTGAAAAGTAAAAATATATTATTTCCATTGGAAGAGCTCAAGACTTTTTAAATCCTGTTTCTCGTCTCGAAAATTCTGTCTCGTCTTGTAAGCAACACTGTTTGGTTTGAGGCCTAAGTGTCCCATTTTTATTTATTTATTTATTTATTTATTTATTTTAAGTTTAAGCAGGCTCTTAATCGCCTCATGGTTGTTAGTATCCAAAAGTTATGCGTCTTTTAACTGGATTTAAACCCATGACTGTCCAAAATCAAGGGTGCACGTGTCAACCGATCTAATACAAGTTATTATTATTATTATTATTATTATTATTATTATTATTATTATTATTATTATTATTATTATTATTATAAGGCTTCAATAAAAGACTGACACGCTTCAGCCCATGTTTAACCTGTTGATATTTTAGTCTTGTACTCTTGACATAAAGGTTGTGTTTCAATACTGTATTGCAGTAAACGATCTTTCTTGGAAATGATTTTCAGTCTATATTAGTAGCTTCAAGCCATCGGCTAGTCTCCAAATTTGCCTGCACGCTAGCGACATCTCTTGGCATCATGTAGGAGGGCAGCCCAAGTAGCGAAAACTATTAGTATGACTGTGAACTATTAGATTTTAGGTGACTGACAGGCAGTCGTCTTCTGTTTATAATAAAGACTTATATATTATACTCTCTAGTGGTAAGCGGTTAGCATACGCACCTTTGGTGTAGGAGACACAGGTTCGATTCCTGGCCTGAACTCGCGGGGTTCGGATCCCAAGCTAAGCTATACGTCGACGTTTCATACTACCTTGCTGCTGAAATGACGCTAAACTTAAAAAATGAGTTTAGAATACTTGAATATTTTCGCCTTTTGTTTATGCAATTGGTAATTCTTAAATGTTTTGAAGTTTGCATATTAGTTACTCACAGACTGAGACGTTTTCTCTTATAATAAGTTTTTTTTTTTTTTGCTTAATTATGTAGCCATATGTCTTTCTATGTATAGTACTATGAACAAGACGACATCATATCTCTTTTATTAGCTTCTTAAACAGCCACTGAAATCAAAGAAGCACATATAATGAAGCGTTCCTGTCTGCGGCTGTTGTGATAGCTCTTTCGTACTTTTATGAATACTTTTTGCATTCCTTTTCTCATTTCATTTACCTTAGCGAAGATGACTTCGTGCAAGGAACGCATAAAACAAATTTATCTTTAAGGATATAATGTGGTTGTCAAAGCAAAACAAAGTCGTCGGGTGATCTTCAAATGTTTGGTCGTGCGGCTCTTGTCATCTGCGATTGCAGAAACAGCAATCAAGAGAAGATGCAGCGAATAATAAATTAAAGCATTAAGAACATAACGTTCGTACAGACGTATTTGGTTGTTTTTTTTTTCCTTGGCTAAGATATACAGAAAGAAAATAAAATAAAGGAAAAGAAAATTTGTCGTTTAAGCGGACATGCTTGCAATTGACGCGACAGATTTCTCTTCACTGCCTTCTGTTCAGAACTCAGTATATATGGTCATTATTCTGTGGCAGTGTTTCACATTTTTTTTTCTTGCTTCAATCCTTCCTTGACTTGTTTGGGCCATATTTTATCATAAAACACACTGGTTCATAAACTGTATGCCGCGTAACTCAGACTTGTAGATATGTCTCAAAATAGCATTAGATGTTAGAATTTTAGGAAAGGCCGATCGGGTTATGTCCGAATCGATTTTTAAAATGTACTTAACCCTATGAAAAATTACTCGCCACCACTACCGGTTCTGTTGTATTGTATCACCAGCATTATGGACTATCGCCAGACATCTCAGTTTCCACTAGAGCAAACTACGTTGCAGCACAGGTATGGAAGCTCTATTCCATTCCTTTCTGCTTGGTTCTCCTAGGACACATTAATGGTGAGAGATCGGGGATGCATAAACTCATTGTGTTGGTGTTGGGGCTTTTAAAAAGATATATAATGAAATGAAATAACACTGACTTCCGTTTTCTGCTTCATAAATCCTAAAGGGTAATATCTGGGTACAAACAAGGAGTGTCTTTCGGATAGATTGGGGTCTTGATGGATTACTGTAAATAGGCAGTGTTAACCTTCATGGTTTTGCTCACCTTACGCCTCCAGTTTCCCCTTGTTACCGTATTCGGAGAAAATTACGATTCCTTGTTGGAAACTTAGACTAATGGGTATTGGCGATAAAACTTGGTACATTCCTTGCCAGAGGTGTCACGGTATGTAATTACCCAAATGTTACCATTACACGTGAGATAAATGTAGATCTCATCAAAAGTGACCACCATCTTCAATTTTGATCCCGCCAAGTGTCTTTTTCTAAAGTGTGTTGTACGTCCAGCAATGTGACGCGGAAGGAGACATTAAACGCCGTCATTCTGTACTCACCACAGGCCAAGATGGCGAGGAATGATGTGACTGATAATGGATTGAGCTGAATTTAATATCTAAGCCATGTCAGATTGAAGTGGAGTTGAGTTGAGTTGATTTTAGTTTAGCGTCCCTTTCAACAGCGAGGCTATATGAGACGTGGACCTACTGATTAATGTGGAATCCGAACCACATGAGCTCCCGCCGGGAATCGAACCCGGGCCTCCCACGCCAAAGGCGCGTACGCTAACCGCTTAGCCACGAATGAGCTCAGATTGAAGTGGAGTTCTTCTAGTTTAGCCAGTCGACGAATTTCATTAAGCACCTAAGGCGATAGTTTAGCCTAGTATCCCGAAAGGCGAATGTATGTACGTACATGGGCCCCATTTGTTATCACCTAGCGTTTTGGCTGTGAGCACTCTTGTGGTTAAAACATTTTTTCGACACCGTTTCACTTGTTGGTTGAATGAAAAAAAAAGTAAGAAGGAACCTATAATGTACCTTTCCCAATAAGTTCACCAAAAATAAACAAAGAAAGACACATTATATCTGTATTCATACTCATACGTTGGGTTATTCTTAATCTGAACGCATAATGTAATGAAGTGATGCTGAGAAATGCGAAATGTGCATGTCAGTGTCAGGTTGGAAGAAATCTGTTGTTTCACAGTTAGATTCTGGTATGCTCTGGCAAAATATTAAAACATATATTTTTCTTCATTTTTTTCATATCGAACACTGATCTTGCCTTAGGTAATTTTCATACTTTTTCGAAGGTTAGTATTGACTTTTAAAATAGTGCCGTGAGGAGAGCTTCTCTTTGGAATCCTATTGAAAAATGACTATTTCATTTTTGCGTGTCTACATTTATATTCAGATAAGGAACGTGGGTCGTCCGCTTGTTGAATCCTGTTTCCTGTATATAGCTATAGGACAAAAATGAATCGATCTATGTGTATCCGATGTCATACACCTGTTTAAAAACTATCAATTTTATTTTCATCTCGTTCGTTTTTTGTTAACAAAAGAAGAACGATATATTATCTGTATTGCTGTTTGCACAACTAGTAATTAAGTGTTTTACCTTTTGACTTTTAGTGAGTGGAGACTCAGAGGAACTAGGGGTTTGTTCTCTTTGATTAAACTCTCGACGGGGCGGTGGATATCTTACTCAGCCGATAACTGTGATTGATTCCAGTGTCAATTAGAAGTTTCATGCAAGAGAAATGGTTTCCCAACTGCGATAAATTTTCAACTGTTTCGGTGAAGGAACCGGCTTCACTTGACTTTCCCCACCACCCTCAAAGACCAGTGTTGCCAGTACTTCTTTACTTTGACATAACTATTGATTTTTCCTTTAAAAATGTATTTTTTTTTTAATTATTGTAGTAATTTCGTTTATAGACGCATTGAATATCTTCGCGTCTAGTAGTTCCGTTGTTATGTATAGTAATTCCAAAGCACGAACATACACACACAAAAAAGATATTTTGTTGTTGTTTTTCTTGAACTAAATTCTTGTTCTGGAAAAAACAATATATTGTCCAATTGGACCACATTAGTTGTTGTTGAGAAATTTACTAACAAGTCACGTATACTGAGATATAACGTTTGAATTAATAAACATTCACTGTCATTTGATCTAAAGTTTGGTTTTAGTAGTATAATGAATACGAACTAAGTAATTTATTACAGGAATACACAATAAGGAGGATTTTTAATTATAAACATTTTATTTTTTTAAAGCTTTTGAGTACCCAATTGATTTTTCAATACAATGCAAAAAAAAAAAAAAAAAATCAGTGTTTGAGCACGATCTGGACATTTTTTAAGAATCTACTTTGAGTCTTTGTTTAACATGTCCGAAAATGTTCTCAAGTGTTCTATCAGAGAACAGAAAATGTGTGGAATGCATCCTAATATGGTTAATAAGAATTGCCCTGAGAATGTTCGAAATGTAACTGAACATCTGGTAATGTCCGATGAATATAGGAGTATAAAAATACTTTTAATGATTTTTAAAAAGTGTTAAGATGCTTTACCATTTATACATTTAGAAGTCGTTTTTGCCTGTATACTCATTGGACATATCACAAGTTCAGGTACATAGCAAACTCTTATTAGGGCAGTTTCTATTAACGACTATTAGGAGGAATTCTGAACATTTTCTGTTCACAGATAGAACAGTTCAGGAGATTTTTGAACATGATAGAGATTTCTTTTTAAAAAAATGTTCAAGCACTAGTATATTTTTTGCAGCGTACAAATGAAATGAAATGAAATCTTTGAGTTTTACGTCCCACGGTTATGCCGGTTAGGCTAAAGGAGACGGTGCAGCGTACAAATAATGTCCCCGAGTGTTCAAGAATGTTTTAAGATCTTATAGTTGTTCTTATGGAGTCTCGGTGTTTAGTTTATTATACACATACTTATCTGTTGTATGATCTCTAAGAACTATCCAAAAATGTCCAACGATCCTACACATTTCCATAAGCTATATTTTCATGTGAGATATAAAGTATTTTCAGGGTATAAATTCTTGATTTTACATAGTCTAATATGTCATAAACTGTATTCTATATGTAAGTTGAAATTTTGATTATTCTAGTTCGTTGAAGATAAGATAATTGAGGCAGAAAAAGGAACGAAATGCTAAAACTTTCTTTTCCACTATGTAACTTGTGAAGCAGTCAAAATCTCAAAAGTATTATTTTTGTCTTAAACCATTTGATTCTTTGATTTTTAGTACTAGAATGTATAGAAGGGTTTCTTTTATCCTGTTTCAAATACAATGCCCCAGATACAATTACAAATCTTCTCGTTTCTCAGACGCTTCTGGTTCAGGGCTGGTGAACTCTAGGTGGGATTACTGTATTGTTGAAATTGATTCAGTATCTTGAGACACTTGAGGAACTTGTTGAATTAAAAAATAGTGGATCATGGATCAAGAAAAGGCAGCTGTAATGGCATCGTAAGACGATGCAGCAACCAATTGAACGTTTGCTATCTGATCTATCAAAGACATAGAGGGAGAAGTGTATAATTTATAACTAGACATCGGAATCTATGCAAATGGATATTTTGTTTGCTTATATGTATATTTGTTAAACTTGGTAGGAGTTTCTAACAACAATAAAACACCTCAAATTTGGAGTGATATAGTGCATATAAGTGCATATTTCAAATGTTAATGCACGTATTAGTGCTTAATAGCATATTCTGTAAGTTTTTATTTCAGACATGCTTATATCATACAATAAATACACTTTTGGTTTGTATTTTCAATGGATTTAAATGTCTATGCAGCAGGCTGGCTTTTTGCGTGGGAGGATTGAAGAATGCTTAATTTATGGAGTACCAGTGTTATTAGCAACCAATCAATAGAGCAAAGACACTTACAATGTTAAGACAAATCTGATGATAAAGGCTTATTGTAATGTCGTGGTAAATTCGGGCAGTCTGTGGAAAAGAAATTGATAGATGATCTAGCCAGAAACTCCGACTACAAAATAATTGAAGCAATGGGAAAATAACTTCAAGGATCAGATTTTAACTTGCCAGAAAATATAGATACAATACTCGCTTCTGTTTATAACAGCTGTTGATGTTGAGAGGGTATTTTCTGGCTAAAAACATCACAAATCGACACAAAAAATATAGAGAATACTAATTAGTGATATGCTGTAAGACTTAAAAAACAAATGATATTTTCTGTACAGTGAAAACCTGTAGAAAAGTGAGGTTCATGTACACATTATAAAAGTATAAAGTACACACTAAAGATACAATTGTGAAGAAAAGCTAGAGATCGTGTTCTTGCATCACTGTGTTCATTTTAATATTTTAATGTGTGTGTGTTTTCACAATATATATAAGTACATTTTCGATGTTAAATTTCACCTACAAAAAATTTGTCACAACTTTGCTGTATGTTTGAAAATGCTCTCTTTTTATCGTATTGATACTGCATATAAGTGCATATTTCACAGCATAGTTGCATGCATATTTCATGAATTTTAAGTGCATAAAAATCCGATGTATATTTATAACTAGTACTGGATTTGCATTAGAGCTGTAGCGAACGCCGATGCATCATATTGTACTACCATCTCAGGCACTACATCCCATGGGGCTAGGTTGGTGGTATGATCCTGTAGTCTAATTCAGCTATCTTGAGGCGAATAGTGTATTGAAGATTGATCCTACATGGTCTGCCCACTAGCTGCATTGGATTCAAGCGCCGACCGTGATTCGAAGCCCATGTTAATAACAGGCTTCGTCTTTCATAACCTTGCTGTTGCATAACGGTACAAAACTATAGCATATCTCATGGACTGTTTGGCCAGATTCCGCACGCTCATCATCTCATTTCTTCATTTTTAGCTTTCAAGACCAAAGTTCTCCTAACTAAGTAACTCCTAAAACGTCTTTTTTCACAATTACACAGAAATTTTTGTTCTCACACCAGGATTCGAACATAAGACCACGGGTATCAAATCCGTACACTTCAGCCATTCCGGTGCACCGAAGCGCTTCAACATCGAGAGAAAATTGTTGACATCTTAAGTTAAGGGGTAGCGAACATAGGCTTAGATCGCCAGTAATACTGACGTTGAACCTTTTGATCTGTGTTATCTACGAGTCATAATCCATCATGAGCAGGCATGTCAGGTCAGGAGTTTCTGCCATCCATTAATAAAGAAAATATAATTTTAGTTCTGTCATTTATAGTCCAATAGGTTTTTAACAAAATACGTTGTAATGACAGATGGAAGTCAGTCATAAGAATCATGTAATGACAAAACTAGGAAAAAGAACAGGAATTAGAAGAAAAAGACAAAAAGAAAATATATATTAAGGCAAGAAATGAAAAGCATAAGGAAAAACGCGAATTCCATCAATCTTTTTTAAAATTCAAACAACGTATTATTTCTGTTCCATTTCCTGCCTTTTTAGTTTAAGAAGTTTGAGGTCAGTGGACAGTAAAATTCGGCTGCATTGGGATCCAAACAATGCTTTCGTTTTCAACGGAAGCAATACAATAATTTACAATACTTAATAACACCAATTTTAGTACTAAATGATATGCATACAACATAATTACGAAGTTGCGTGTCAGTTAGAGGAATTTATATGTTATATTTTCCTAAGCGATCTTTCTCTTTTTTACGTAATCTGTCATTTTGGGAGAAGATAAATGTGCAAATCATTTTGTGGTTGTATGTTTTTGTACACAAAATCACAGGAAACATGTGTAAAATGTAACTCGTAATTTCTTTTGCTAAATGCCTCACTAACAACGTATTAAAAGTTACTTGTAAGTTGACTTGTTTCAATTTCATCGAATTACTAAATTTGCACGTTTGAATTCTGTAGGAGTACCTTTGAAATCTCATTTATCATATTTCTTCTTCAAAATAAATACTTTACAAATTATTAGATGTAAGAAATTGTCGAAAATTATATTTTCCAAGCATATATTATATAATATTGTGTTCATGAAAGATCTGTGTAATTTTATAAATAAACTAGCCTTTGGCTCCCAAACCCCCGTGTTCGCTCGGCACACGGCCTCGCATTTCTTATCTATCGTCCTTTGAATCAACAGTGAATTTCGTGAACTTGCTCTTCATATTCCCTAAATCTGCCCATCCCGGCCCTTCGCTCCCACACACTGTCTTTGCTCGGCCTACGCCCTCGCACCTCTTGAATCCACAATTCTATCGTTTATTTTCCTATTTCAACCGTCTAAAAGATCAAATTAAAGATTTAAAACGCCCATTTAAATAGCATGGAAATTTCTTCATCTCCCTTTAGACCCCTAACAATTTAAAAATATTCAGTTTTGGCAATTTTCCTGTCGGTTAGTCCTGGAAGGCTACAATCATGCTAAATTTCATGATTGTAATCCTCCCGGATGTGCCTACACATTTTGGGTGTAGAAGACGTCCCATATAAATAACATGGGAAAGATTTTTCAGTTCTCCATAAAACCACTCTATGGTTAAAATTTTTTATTTTTGATGATTCAAAAAGGACCAAACAGTTTCTATCCATAAGCATTAATCGTCATCGACTCAATAATACTCGACCTATTAAATACTTAGTTTTAAACTGGATAGCAAGCTCTCCAAGAGTTTTCAGTTTTTTAAAAAAAGAATGAAATAAACAACCTATTTTGAGTTCCAAAAAGTAGGTTGTTAAATACATATCTTGTAAAATGTGGTAAGACAAACCATTAAAGCAAAAATTTTATACGGCAGCATGCTTTACTCATCTAAGGTTACATAATTTTATACAAAATTACGGAGAATGCAATATAATTCATTAAACTTGATACTGTGACAACCAAGTTTTCCCCAAGAAATGCCTAAAAAGACGATGACAGATTTTCTAGATTTGCGACATCTTTTTTCAGTTGTAATCTGGAGACTCAATCAATTAGCTGCAATCAATCAAAACAAGAAAATTGCATACTTCAACCAATAGGGATGCGCATGAGACGAGTCGAGACAGGATTTTCCTGACAAAATTCGAGTCGAGACACGGCTCTTCCAATAGAGAAATATACATTTTTCGAGTCGAGACATCACTTTTACAGCACATTTTCCTGACGAGACAGCCACAAATCTTGTCTCGTGCGTATCCCTATCAACCAACTTCCATGGATATTCCATGCATATAGTAAATCATTAAGTCCATAAAATATAAGGTATGAAATCTACGCTCCTACTTTGCTTCACTTTTGAATACGATACCTATATGACTGTCATTGAACCTATCTTACATACGTACCAACTCATTATATCATATGCATCATACTTTAAAATATATATATGGAGAAATTTGGCCATATCATGCAGACAAAATCGATTCAGAAATACTACTAATTTTAATTCGCCAAAATTAAAAACTAAGCCATTGGGGCTGCAATACCATCATTAAACATCTAACAGTAATATAAATTTCTCACGCTAACGTCCATTTTTGAGGGAGAATCTTTCACTTTCCGTCAAGCAATTAAATTAATTGAAGAAAATAAAATTCTTCATCTTGCATCTGCAGAGATTCTCTCAATGTACTCGAAGCCTTGGTTACAATGAAATCGAACAAACATCAACACGGATATTTCTATAAAAATCTTATAGAAACAAAAATTTTAATCATTCTGTTAATTCTTTGTCTACCGTATCACACATTGGTATTTAACAAAATCACGAATTATGCGATCGCTTGGCTAAATTTGCAAGTGATGAGAGAAGATAAATGCATTTATTAAATTACAACCTTGTAATTTTCGTCAACTGAAGAATGAAAGCGTATAGAATGTACGTGAATAGAGAAAAATTCATAACAGGAAAATACTACTAAGAGTTGGTAAAATTGAGATGTAATTCGTCATGAAAGAACATCACAAAATTGAATAGACTTTACATAATTACTCTTCCCAGATTGAGGTTAAACACAGCTCTAACTTGAAAAATACTGCACATCATAAAACTTGAAGGCAATTAGCAATGCTATTATACTAAAGAGATAAGAACTCTTAATAATCTTACCTTATAATATAAATTAATTCTAAAAGTTTGGACCTACTTAAATTACTAACATCAGTTTTTGGATATACAGTAGCCCATTTGATAGCAATCTAATACTTGCTTCTGACAACTGTGAAATCACAAGGTACTTCACAATATTCCTTCATAAATTAGGTATTAAAATTCCAAAACATGCTTTAATATATATTACAGAAATCTATCTTACTTTACCTATATTTTATTCCACCACTTTCCATTCTAATATAAGGAATATTTCGGCTCACTATAACGTTCTTCATCATGGTAAATTTTTACGAATTTTAGGGGGTTTAGGGGGGGGTTGGAAAATTTACAGTAGATAATTTTAGATATAAACGAAATGGATAATTTTATCAGTCTTTTTAAATAAATACCTCTTAATGAGGTAGAGAAGAAGGAATTCATTAATATCTCACATCATTATCCATCATTTTCATAAATTTCTACATTAAAATCACATTACAAAACAATAATTTATAACAAAACTTAGTGATACAGGTATAAGACCTAGATATGAACTCTGCGTGCTATCCAATTTACGTGTCCATACCTTTGTCAAATTTACAGAAGAAACATAGAATAATCTTTCGAAAGAGGTATATATAAGTAATAAAAATATATAGGGATTTTACCTCTAACATAGTTCTTCCTGCTAGTCTAGTGACTAGCGCGTGTGTGTTTGGTTTTCAACTGTCTTCTTTAGCCAAAAGTCCTAAACATAGGACTTTAACCTTTAAAAAAAATCATTTATTTTTTTTTAAATCTCTGACATCCCTAATAATGTTTTTTTTAAACAAGCAATCTAAACTGTATACTTTTAAGCACGTAATAGTTCATAAGAAAGCTTTGGTGAACTGAATTCGCATGTCAATATAATGTATTAAGTCATGACCCGTAACGACAAAGCTATCTGACACATAAGGCATCTAGTATAATACCATGAGGAATATGGTGCATTTCCACTATCTTCGCTTACGTGCATACCCACCATCACTGACGCGTCTGCTCCCTTTGGACACACTTCCGCACGGACGCACAATCTTCGCTCCGTCATGGCTTGGTTAGATAGCATTGGTGCTTTTAGTGGCCACCTAGCACAGATTGATTCATGTTTTTTGAACTATCGTTTTAAGGACATATATTCGCACGACGTATGTCACATAACTGATAAGCTATACTCAAGTCAATCTGCACCTATGAATGCAACTGCCTATAAGATATAATTTATGAAGCACTAGTAGTCTATTTTCTGAGAGAAAAAAGCCATAATTAATGAATTCATGTACGTATATTGGGATAATACAAGGTTATATTATCATTTATGGCACACACGGTTCTATTTATTCAATTTACAGTTATTTCACAGTTCTTGTTTGATTCAAACAGTTTTGATCTAGTTATCTTGTAAGTTCCTTTATAATTCGTTAATTAGTTCATTTACAATCCTACAAATGATTGGTTCTTTACTGATATTTAATAGTAATTTCGGAAACATGTGATAAGTACATAACTAAATGTGTTGGCTTGAAGTAAATTAGTCCCTTAATTATTTTGTGCGATGTATTCTATGAAAGATATGACATCGATTTATCAAAATATAATTTTTGGTATGATAAAATTCTAATGTAGAGGTAAGAGCAGATTTATTTGTTAAGCAGGATATACAAAGCATGGGTTTCTGTAATTTTGTCAACAAAAAGACTTGCGGTAGGATTTCTGCTTGCATATTGGCATATCAAAAATAAACATGATAAATGCATAGCGAATTCGAGTTTTTAGTCAAGGTATATTCCTTAATTTGTATTTTAGTTAGTACCAAATTTTTTATAGTTTTGGTCTCGTTGGAATAACTTTGTTTATTTTTATAGTAGTGGATAGTAAGGTTGGTCACAATATAAGCTCATCGCTAGCCCTTCTCGCTGGTCTAATGATTAGCGCCTGTATCTTTATTGCATTTGGTCCTGAGTTCGATTTCCATTGGGATAAACACAAAAAAATAATTTCATAATCATTCAGTTTCGTTAATCATGCCTAAAGGGATACCATGGGACTATATATGCTCATCATGTTGAAATTAGGATAACTTTTGGAATATTATCTTTCAGTATTAAAGTTATGGTTAGTTTGAGTTGGTTACTCTTGTCTTCCACACAAATTGTTCCAAAAATGAATCTACATTCTGGATGATATGTATATTTTGGAAATTTATCGGTGAGCAGTTAATTGTCTATTGCGCAATGTTGTTCCGATTTACTGATGTGATTACTGTGATTTATTTACGTGCTTCTTCTCGTACTCAAATCACTTGTAATCGGAGCAGTGAATCGGAACATTGAATTTTGTACGCTATAAACTATAATTGCTCGTAGATCTGCACCTGAAGATATAAAACTTTAGTTGAAGTTAAGAAGGAAGGAGGGGGAATCAACATGGTGACCATTAAGATAAGTATAAGAGAGTTTTGCTCTCAATTTTTATAATTATTTTAATTTTAAACAAATTTACTTTAGAACAATTTAAAGTTTGATATAAAGATATTTAGTATACTTTAATTATATCTGGCGTCTCTTATTCCCCCTCAAATACACATTAAATAGTGAAAAACACATCTACTTTTAACTGGCCATTCGTCCATCATGGATGGGCCATTTCGAACAAACATTTTTACTTTATAACCATTTTTAGCGATAACGTCGACTTGGCTTATATAGTTGCGACTACAAATAAATAATTATTCCTCACAAGAGAAACAGATCAGAACAGAAAGAAGGAAAGTTACAGGTTTTAGATTATGACTCTTAATATATCCAAATACTGGGTAGTGGCAACATCCCCTAGTGTGGTGTGCAGAAGAGGAAGGAGATCGAGTGAAAATATGATCTCTCACACTGTATATACAAATTTACATTTAAACACAGATACATTTACACATCACACACATATTTTACACCTTTTCATTTAATTTAATTTTCACTTTTCCCAATTTTTTCACCCTTACCATCTGGGCTGGCCCTCTTGATCCCGCTGAATCTTCTTCCCAATTTTGACCTTGCTTTATCTCCAGTATGACAATTTTTTGCTTTACCTGATTTTGATCTGTTATTTACTTAATCATGATACTGACTTCTATTTATTCTTTCAATTTCTCAGATACGTAATTCAGGCATTTTGACTTTCATGTTGGCCAATAAATGCAAGTGGCGTCGATCGCCATTTGTAATATTTTTATATAATTTTATACTAAAATATTTCTATACAAATAATTCAATTTTTCTACACTTTTAGCACACTTAGCCTCAGTTGCTGGTGCAACAATTAAACACCTCAATAGTGAAGAAGACAAGATAGTATATCCAGTATACAGGAGTAAGTTTTATTTACTATGATAAAAGTAAGTGGAGGGATAAGAGATGGCGCTGTAAACACTAAGTATTGGGGAGCTTTGTTCTCATTTTTTATTCAAGTTTTACTATTTACAATTCATTACTTTGGACAATTTTATTATTTGTTACAATTTTCATATACTATATTTCATTTTCAATATGCTCATGCGCCGCTTATCCTTCAGTATTATTACATTAATAGTGTGATAAACAATTTTATTTAAAACAGGCACATTCGGCCATCTTGGCTCTTGCCATTTTAGTACATTTACTTATTTCAAACAATTTATAGTTAAAACAAATATAGTGACGTAGTCCACAAAGCCCTAATGGCTGGGACTTCCTTTATAAATCTCCCGTAAGGGAGGTGACTGACTGAAAGAAAAAGTAAGTGATATTGTTTAATGGATGAAGGTTTTCAGAAGAGAAAAGATAAGGGAATTAAATAAGGGAAAATTATTTAATTTTACCTAATGCATTTTGAGCCTAACTAGTAAAGGCTGTGTGTGTTAACGGGTTATTTTATTTCATTTGTTTTCCATTAACTTCTTATAACTTAATTAATTTCAGTAACCTGTAATTGCTGTTGTTTATATATACACAAAAATGTTTATCTTATTGCTTTTAGAAATGATTTCTAGCGAAATTAATAAATCCCGTTAAAACGCTATAAAGGGAAACAATTTATAATAGTTGATTCGTGATAAACGAAGGATTTCTTGCATTTCGTAAAATAAACATCCGATCCACTTAGTGTGACACATCACGAAATCAGACGTGAAACAAATTCACAATTATACAACAATGTTTTCTTTACAATCAAACAGACATTTCAACATTCCTTAAGAATACGTATGTCAAGCACTAATACCATTGAAAATATTTTCTTTTCAAATTTCTTCTCGTTTTGTAATATTTCGTTTATTGCTGTAAGTCCAGTTACATAAGAGGATGCATTGACTTTTTATGACATCATTGCGTATATAAAAGCTATCCTTTCAATAAACTAAAACACTCAAAACAGATTTTAAGAGTTTAGTATGAAAATACATCAGATGCTTGTTGCATTTGAATGCTTTAAAGAGTCACGTCAACTCAATATTTGTTTTATAAATCGGACTCCTTTTTAAACAAGATAAGATTTGTGAAGTAGTTCAATAAATCAATCACTTGTACAATAGCAATTTAAATAAAATTATTATCAGAGCGATTGAAAACAAAATGGTTCATCTCCATACATTACAGAAAATGAGATCATCCTGTCTTATACTACGCGTAATTGTTCTAATATGAACACTAATGTAACTGCTTGTACTAACATTATGTAGGCCTATATCTTGTGTGAGAGTATCATATTTAAGGAAATTTTCTGACGACATTTGAATGCAGTGGTGCCCACCCCCCTCATGTCCATGACGCACCCCCCTCAATTGCCTATTCGTAGGTGTTCTTCCATGAAAAAAAAAACTTTTCGATTAATTTTTACACCCTCTCAAACATTTTTATATAGATTTTTAACCCCCCAAATATTTCAATGACGCAGTTTGCGTCATAGCCCCCCCTCTTGTAGGCACCCCTGTTGAATGCCCATAAGTGGAATTTGAACGTGTACGATACCAGGTTGTATGCAATTTTTTGACTGCTTACAACTCTTCTAAAATAAAATTTGTTCCCTTTTCTATTCAACATTGAATCAAAGAAAACAAACGGAAATCACTGTATGGTGGCGCTAAAATTGAAGATGACGTGGACACGGGAAGCGGTTGAAAGTGTTGATGAATACAAGTAATATCCTGTTTCATATAACTATAAAATTAAGGAATATTAAGGCAGATGTCCTTCCAAAATTACAAAATTTACAGGAAGATTAAAGAAGAAATTTAAGTATGAGACTAACAAATACAATATAATTTCAAATAGTGAGCAAGAAAAAACAAACATGAAAATAAATATTTGCGAATACAATTATTGATAAAGGTAGAAAATGAAAAAGAAGTAATTGTGAGTGAGATATATTAACATAACCAGAATTAATTTGGGATATAACGTTAAATTCAGGCTCATATGCCTATGATCAATGGAAGCCATCAACGGAACCTTAGCCAATCATTCATTTTCACGACCTTATTCATTATAGTTACACCATCATGTGCAACCACAAAACTACAGACACGTACAAGCAGATTAACAATTGAATGAAAAAAATATAAATAGATGAACAAGGAAATACATCATCTTTATATTTGATCGTTTATAGTGCTTGCAAAAGTTTTAGCGAACTTATTGGACCAAATTACGATTATATAATTGGCTTTACACTTGATTTCTCCATTCCTATATAAGTGGAGATATGCTACAAATAATAATATACTCAAACAAAATAACCAAATGTTCTCTGCAGTAGTTGTTATTGTTAATGCACAATGAATTTATTATAATCTCGTGTAATACAAACCCTTAATAATCCATAGGATCAATCTGTGCACTGTCATGGCAAAGGATAATAAGCCCATCAGGTTCTGTGTGATTTTTCAGAGATCGTTTTTCGAACTTCGTTGGCAATTGCTCCATCGAGTCCTAGACACGACTGCATGTTTCTCTTCTATCACTTCTCTTTTTATTCTTGACTTTACCTGTGGAGAGAAATTTATGTTCCTACTTCAAAGGAATTGTTTCAGAGGAACACCCCACTGAAACCACGTCCCTACGCTCTTCTGCCATAATTTTTCCCATTTGATTTCTCTCATACACCCAACAAACAACTCACAACATGTTGCTCAATAGTGTAAGAGAACGTATCAGCCAGTGTTTACTTCATAGAAAACACACACACACACACACACACATATATATATATATATATATATATATATATATATATATATATATATATATATATATATATATATATATATATATACGTTACTAGCAAATGCCCTCAAATATTACTGTGAGAAATACTTCGCGCTCATCCTTTTGCTTCTTTCATATAATTCATTTGAACTCAAAGTCCACCAGGAAATTCGAACGTCTGTATGGGCACCTTATGGAAACATCCCAACCCCATCTTCCTCCATTCTAGGTCATAGGGAAGTACTCCCACTCCCTTTTCTTCCATTCTAGGTCATTGGAAAGTACTTCCACTCCCTTTCTTTCCATTCTAGGTCATAGAGAAGTACTTCCACTCAGTTTCTTTCCATTCTAGGTCATTGGAAAGTACTTCCACTCAGTTTCTTTCCATTCTAGGTCATAGGAAAAGTATTCCACTCCCTTATCTTCCATTCTAGGACGTAGGAAAGTATTCCCACTCCCTTTCTTTCCATTCTAGGTCACAGGGAGGTACTCCCACTCCCTTTCATTCCATTCTAAGTCATTGGAAAGTACTTCCACTTCCTTTCTTTCCATTCTAGGTCATACGGAAGTACTCCCACTCCCTTTCCTTCCATTGTAGATCATTGGAAAGTACTTCCACTCCCTTTCTTTCCATTCTATTTCATAGGGAGGTACTCCCACTCCCTTCTTTCCATTCTAGGTCATAGGGAAGTACTCCCATTCCCTTTCCTTCCATTGTAGGTCATATGGAAGTATTCCCACTCCCTTTCCTTCCATTATAGGTCAATGGGAAATATTCCACTCCCTTACCTTCCATTCTAGGTCATAGGGAAGTACTCCCACTCCCTTTCCTTCCTTATAGGTCATAAGAAAGTACTCCCACACTCCCTTCCTTCCATTCTAGGTCATTGGAAAGTACTTCCACTCCCTTCCTTTCCATTCTAAGTCATAAGGAAGTATTCCACTCCCTTCCATTCTAGGTCATAGGAAAGTACTCCCTTTTTTCCATTATAGGTCATTGGAAAGTACTTCCACTCAGTTTCTTTCCATTCTAGGTCATGGGAAGTATTCCACTCCCTTTCCATCCATTCTAGGTCGTAGGGAAGTATTCCCACTCCCTTTCCTTCTATTGTAGGTCATAGGGAGGTACTCCGACTCCCTTTCCTTCTATTCTAGGTCATAGGGAAATATTCCACTCCCTTTCCTTCCATTCTAGGTCATAGGAAGGTATTCCCACTCCCTTTCCTTCGTTATACCTCATAAGGACGTACTCCCACTCCTTTTCTTTCCATTCTAGGTCATAGGAAAGTACTCCCACTCCCTTTCTTTCCATTCTAGGTCATAGGGAAGTACTCCCACTTCCTTTCTTTCCTTATAGGTCATAAGGAAGTACCTCCACTCCCTTTCCTTCAATTCTAGGCCATAGGGAAGTACTCTTACTCCGTTTTCTTATATTCTAGGTCAAACATCTAAAGACGTTGAAATACGTGTTTAATTATTTTAAATGAAAGGTCCAAATACCAAATTTCATATCTCTAACCTTAAGGGGATGTCTACCCACTTGCAAGTGTTTCAGGATCCCTATAAGATAACATGTAGATATTTCTATGTGAATATTTAACAAGATATTGCACTTACCGTCTCAAAATTTTCCATGATATTTTCCAACAGCAATACCTATATGTTCATGGTTTCTGTTTTTGATTTAATGCCCCAGATCAATTTAGATTAATTATAATGTATACTTCCGTTTACACTTGGCAACGTAGAGGATAGAATTTCTCCCGGAATTGAGAGCTCTCTGCTGAACCTCTAGCCCTAATAGTCTTCGCGTCACGTGGTAGTGATTTATGAGCGCTTCTGGCTAAAAACAAATGTTGTCTCTGTTTCTTCCTTTTTTTTTTTTTTTTGTCAAAAACTTGTTTTGGGCAGCTTTGTCCTCAGTTTTGTCCACTGCCTCTATCGAGATAGCAGTTATACAATGGAGATCGTTTGCAGATCTCATAGCAGATAATGTAACATTCTTTGAAGAAACTCGAAGACTGACATACGAACCGCGTGACAATTTGGGTAGGGAATCTGGAGCGTTGCAATTTTGTGTTCTGAAGTCCGCCTTATCACACAAGACGAAATGACCATAAACAAGAGACTTGTGAAGGAAGAAGGAAAATGTTCTTAGTAATTGTATCCAATTGTTTCCACATTTTTCACCTTTCCCCCCGAAAGATCCCTTCCAAAAGGGAAAGAGGGGAGGGTGATTTTGTGACCCTTGAGTTTTAGAATAGTCTTGAAACGAACTGCAAAGTGCACTTACTGGAAATTCTACTGTCGTTGTGCTATAATATCTGTGTTGCAAGAAGTGTGACAAAATGAAGGAATCAAAGAGGAAAATAATTTGGTACTCTCTCCTTCCAAACAAGAAGTCTCGCCAAGCTAATTCATATGTGTGGTCGATCTCAGAGTATGGAGTTCAGAGACTGGATAGTTAATATTTACCATTCAGGATTACCTTACAACCAATTAAATTCCATTTTCACCTAGCTTGGGCTGGGTTTGGGCAACTCCCTCTTGTGCAGTCGCCTGGACCCAGATCAGGCTCGTATTTATGGACATGTGTCTATTTCCGGATCACTTCGGAATTGATCCTTCGTTAATAACCATTCAAGTTCATTACTATATTTCCTGAATTATCCAGTAATCCTTTCTCCTCCAATCCTTTATCTTTCTTCATTCTTTCTCTTTTTCTTTTCTTCTCTGCCTCCCTCTGCTACTCTTCTTTCTCACTCTTCTTTTTCCTAACACTAACAAAACTGAAAAACGGTGTCGTGACGGGGAGTAGTCGCTATCAGCACGGTTAATAAGTTGTTTCGATAGTTTTTTTTTTCTTCGGGAGTCCGATATGGAATGATTAACTCGAAAATGAACATATACAGAAAGAATAATAATAATAAAATTTATTCATGATTTCAATTATCAGATAGGAGAGTATTGTATTTCTTCCTTACTTCGGGCGACTCCTCCTTCCACCCACGAATAAAATTACCCGTATACATGACAATAGGAATGTATTTCGTTGAAAAATATGCTTTTTGTAGGATCATTTTAATTTCAGGCATATAGTCATTCTACTCCTTTTCATAATGTAATTAATATAGATGTATGCACAGTATAAATGTAATGTGTTAGAGATGTAATAAACTATTTCGTTGATAATTGTTTTTGGTAGAATCATTTGAATTTCAAGCATAACGTCATACTAAGGGGTTCCATAGTCTTGTGGTTAGAACTTTTGACTCCTGTTCGCGTGATTCTAGGTTCGATTCCCTACTAGAATACTCAAATCATTGGCGTTTGCTCATCGTTGTGAGGCAAGCTGGGGAGCCACGTGATTAAAAGACGTGACAGTCTATAGAATTAATATAAATGTATACACAGTACAAATGAAGGGTAAGGGGAGAAAACAAGGAATGTCCATGTATGTGC
Organism: Thermobia domestica; assembly: GCF_964235325.1. Classification (NCBI taxonomy): domain Eukaryota; kingdom Metazoa; phylum Arthropoda; class Insecta; order Zygentoma; family Lepismatidae; genus Thermobia; species Thermobia domestica. Next base: position 21,568,271 of record NC_137463.1, on the reverse strand, counting down.
TTTTTCGGGCGCTTTGTCCTATCTGTTGGTGAATCTTGATACTATTTGACTGTATATGCTATGCATACGTAGATGTAAAAATGTCCATGTAAAAAGGGGCAAAAGATGTAACTAACCCTATTCTTCTTACGCGGTTTTCAATATTAAAACGCAGTTTTCTCGACAATGCAGTTTTGTGACATTCCTTCTTTTTTCCACTTACCCTTCAAATGTTGTTTGACAGTAGTAAGGTATTTCGTTGATATGTATATACTATTTCTAGGATGTATACATTTCTTTGTATACGACTTTTATAATGTATAATGTATTCTTATAATCAAGAACGAAATTTTAAAATGATTATTATTATTATTATTATTATTATTATTATTATTATTATTATTATTATTATTATTATTATTATTATTATTATTATTATTATTATTATTATTATTATTATTAAGTATTCTGCCTTTTGGCCGGTCCTGGGACTGATGATATTTTTTTCGTTTCTTCTTAATTTTCAGTTTGGACCTTGAAATATTTCTTCCATGTTTCTCGATTTTCAGCTTCTTCTTAATAATAAGTAATTATTAATGCTTAATAATAATTAGGCATAACAATGTTAGAAAACTGAAATATTTTAACAGAGCAGTTGATTTCCACGAATGTCTAATAACAAATTTTACCACCCAAGTGAGATTTATACCACTTGACACTATGGTTCGGAACTCATGACTATCATATTTGTGTTACAAGGTTATTTTCTAAAGACAGCTGTTTATTAGTCTAAAATCTAAACTCAGCAATACAGCCCATAGGGGCCTGGACATGCCAGCTGGTAAACATTCACAACCTAGAAGATCGTGATCAGTGCAATGACATCAAACAATCCTTTCGTCTTTCTTGGCCAGAGATCGCTACCACTTTATTCGGATAGTTCTCCATTTCTTTCACGATGTTGACTCAACTTCGGAAGTTGTGAGCTTACACTGGCAATCGAATCCTATTCTACGTACAATGGAGACACAATATAACGAGATTCAGCTAAGGAAAAACTCCTAAATAGTCATTAGTAGGAAAAGAAGCTGAGTACTATTCAGGAATGAATTGTTGATCATCTCTTAGGGGGAGGATATTTTCGAGAAAATGTACGCATGGAAAATAATAATAATAATAATAATAATAATAATAATAATAATAATAATAATAATAATAATAATAATAATAATAATAATAATAATAATAATACAGCAACACAAAAAGGATAAAAGTTCTGTGCATCAGACCCCAGGGTATGGATTCAAAATATTTTGGTACCCAGAATCCAAATTTTGAAACCCCAGGACGATTGACCGTGATATTTTTTTAAATGGGCGATAAACATAAGCAAACGTAAAACAGCACTTACGTTCTTCGCCCATAAAACAAAGTTGACACGGTCAAATCGTCCTGGAGTTTCGAAATTTGGGTTCTGGGTACCAAAATACATCGAATCAATACCCTGGGGTCCAGTGCACAGAATTTTATTTATTTTGTGTGGTTGTGTAATAATAATAATACTGTATAAGGAAAAGGAATGAAGACGTACTAAAGGAAGCTAATGAAGGACGACAGATCATGAAGATAATAGGAAAAAGAAAGAAACAGCATGCTTGGACATCTTATTCGGCACTCCGATTGGATCACCATGTTGATAGGGGAAAAGGCAGAAGAAAAACCAGGAAGTGGAAGATCAAGGATAGAAAAATCTATAAGTTTTACGTCCTACAGTTATGCCTGGTAGGTTAAAGAGCTAGTGATGTTGTGAAAAGAAGGAAATGCTGGAATGCAGAAAGTGGAAGGAAACGGGAGAACCCCGAGAAAACTCCCACACATGGTGTTTGTCCTCCACAAAGTTCACTTGGTGCGAGCTGAGATCGAACTAAGGACGCCATGCATTAGAGGTGAACGCTCTACCACTGACCCACCGCGGCCCGATCAGGGATAGATGCAGTTACGAAGAAGAGACCTTATCAAATTATAAAACAGCTCTCCCAGGGGAGAGAAAAGTTTTAAAATTTCCTTCTTGCGCATCAACCTATGATTGAAGTGAGAAAATTATTATTATTATTATTATTATTATTATTATTATTATTATTATTATTATTATTATTATTATTATTATTATTATTATTATATCGAAAATGTATTTCTGGGTTTCCTCCTTTAAAAATACACACACTATTTCCAATTATGGTTATCCTACTTTTTACAAATTTGTTTTTTTTTTCCTCTGTCTTTCATTCCCATCATGCGATGGGTGGGCCATAGAAGGTGACGCCTTTTCTGTGGCCAGAGTGATCAAATTTGTCTAATTCAATATTGGTTTAAATAGTATTAGTTTTCAAGCTACATATATGAGTTCTTTGACTAACTGAATAGTGCACGCCCCTTCTGGCTCACTCGCCACTATTTAACATTAAATTTCAGATGCCTCGATATACTTGCATAAGTTTATTATTTCTAAAATAAACATTACGTAAAAGGTTATTCAAATTGATATCAAGTTTTTCTGACATTTGTATATTACGCATATCTTTCTTAATTTGCATTACTCACATTACCCCAGAGAACGAACAAATTTTAGAGTTCTGGTTTGAACTTCTCTTACAATAATAAGCAAATATACGAGGAACAAATTTACCATTATTGACGATGCGGAGGGGAGGAGATTTTCTGGACTAGGAAGGAATGTGTGCGGGTGCAGAGCAGAGGTCTGCACGGGCCGGAATTTTCAGCCCGGGCCCGGCCCGTGAATTTACAATGTGAGGCCCGACCCGAGTCCAAAATATGTCTTAGCATTTAGGCCCTAGCCCGGACTGAGCTCTGTGATAATCAAATGAGCCCGAAATAAGCCCGAATTGCAGAAACTTAATTATTAATGCAAAATTGTATTTTTATTTACAGCAATTCGAGGTTTGATTTTGCAGTTGTGTTTTAAAAGTCCTCCAGAAAGAACGGTGCAATTTGTATCGTTTTACACTATATTTACAAAGTTAGGCCCGAAAAAGTCCGAGAAATATGGTTGTATATTTAAGAATTCACAGCCCGAACCCAGGGGCGTCATTTAGGAGGACAGGGAGGGGCATTTGCCCCCCTCCCGAGTTTGAGATTTATATAATTTTATCAATAGCATAGTAGTAAATCAGTGAAAAACGCGAAATTTTACATATATCAAGGGGTCTTGGCCCCCCAAGCCAAATCTGAAATGACGCTACTGCCCGAACCCCTCCCGGGCCCGAAGTAATACATTCTTTGTAGGCCCGAGCACGTGCAGACCTCTAGTGCAGAGGCGTTTCAAGTGGTGGGCGACTGCCCACGGCCTTGCATCTTGAGGGACCTCGCAAAGACCAACGAGCCTAAATCGATTTAGCACTCACTTTTGTCGATGCAACAATAGAAACAAATATGAATTCGGACTTAATTACAGAAAAACAATACGCTTCAAACTAACTTTTCATCTATTCGTATATATTAGATCGCTAGCATACGCGACAGGCGGCGAGTTTATTTTAAAATTGCAATAATGAATGTGTATAAGTCTTTATCGTTGAGATGAATTGTTTTCGATAAATTTTATTATAATTAGCAATTTTTAAAAAAGGGGGCAGGAAGGACTCGTAAACCTTATTCGCCTTCTGTGCAGATGGTATGGTAAAAATCAATACTGGATAATGAAAGTGTAAGTGTAAAGGCTAATATGGAACAGAGAAACAAAAGAGAACTTCTTCAGAAGGGAATTGGCAGGGGAGGTGATGAGAGTACAATGCTGTGACACTTAAAATGCGTCTTGATTTGTATACTTCAACAATTTTTTCTTATTAGATTACGCAATTTCTAGTTTCTTACTCCGATTATTCAAAGTATTCAAATGTTCTCGGAGGGAGTGACCGCCCCTCCCTTTAATCCGTCCGTGGTGCCATTCAGTTTGGCTTTTCGCTACTAATTCAAAGTGCTTTCCGAAACAAGTTGTCTTCTTGTGACAGCAGGGGGTGGAAGAAACAAACAAACCGTGAAAGGAAGAAAGAAGAGGTTTTGGGCTCTTCCAGTCCAGACCATTCTAACCACTGAGAAGTGAGAATCACAACGTGATTTTTCTGGTAAGAGCGTCCTTTTAAAAGCAGCTAACAAGCAAACAGATGGTCAGCCCTCTCCCCTCTGCAGCATACTTTTTATTCTCTGTTGCCAAACTTACTGAAGAATATATTGCAATTAATCTAACGCATGTAACGTAAATTGGAGACCGTGGTTGGATTTATATGGGTCTTGTGTATTTGTATTAAAAATTTCAAGTTATTACCTGCAATACTTTGTTAGAAATTACCATATTAAATTTTACATGTTATCAAATGGAGAGTTAGAAACCTAAGCGGAGATGGTAGAAGATCCCCTTAAGGGCTTTCGAGATACAGAAATTATGTTATAATAATTTGTAACCCCACCCGTTTTTCTTCTTGCCTTTTTTGTATCTTCTAAGACAAATATAAAAATAAAAACAGTGAAACATGTATTTAATTACTTTAAACGCGAAGTTCAAATATCGAATAGCGCGCCTTTAACCTTACTTTCTCATCTTTTCTTTCCTTCTAGATCAAATATCAAAAATATGTATTTAATTATTTTAAATCAGAAGCCGATAAACCAAATTTCATATCTCTAAGCTTTAGACATTCCGAGATACGGACATTTTAATATAATAATTGTCACGTCTAGTTCTGTCCCATCCTTGTTGAATTTCCAAACAAAAAAATCCTTCCTTAGTGGTACTCTAAGCCACAAATCATATCTATCTACTGTCCAGATTTCAAGTTTCTAGCTTAAGCTGTTTCGCCTGATGTTGATCAGTTCGCCACCTCAGTCAGGACTACTTCTTCTCCTTCTTATATATATATATATATATATATATATATATATATATATATATATATATATATATATATATATATATAAATTTATTTAGGCCCGATATTATTTTTTGTTATAGAATGGATTATACTAAAAATGATTATACACGGGTTCATAAAATTTAATTCCAGATCTTTTAGTGGATAATCATACAGGTGTAACTAGAGAAGGTACAGGTTGTTTGTTGTGTAGTGTCCAAATAATGAATGTCTGTTTTGCTATGCCATGTCTCTGACCCACCATATGTGAAAATACACCAACGTATATTCATTGACAATTTTGTGATTGTTTACATACATCGGTCGGTATTTTACGTTTCAGTTATTCCTTCCGAATCTGCTCCAACTTAATTTAATACGCCTTTTAATTTCTTCTCTGCCGTTTCAACCATGGATATATATTCTATCCCAGAGCTCTCTCGTGGCCAAGCGGTTAGGGTACGTGCCTTCCTGTGGGAGACCCGGGTTCGATTTCTGGTGGGAGTTCATGTGGTTCAGATTCCACATTAAGCTGTAAGTCCACGTCTAATATAGCCTCGCTGCTGAAAGGGACGCTAAACTCAAAATCGAATCGAATTCTATTCCAGATAAAAGTAGGTATTCCACATTTTATGCTTCAATTTGGATTTTCGTGTGAAGTTGTTGAAAATCACTTTTTTTTTTAAAAAAAAAAAATCATTTTCTAGCCAGCTTTCTTCCTCTTTAACTTAAATTCTCCTTTCATATATCTTGCAGTTCTTTGATATTGTCTTGGGTAAAAAGTGATATCATCAGCAAAGCGACTATGAGTAAGATTTTCCCTGCTTATAGGCCTATTTGTCCTTTTGTTCTCCTAGTTGAGAGACCGAAGATTAATCTAGAATATTTGTAAAAAGCTTGGAAGAAATGGTATATCCCTATCGTAAACACCTTCTCTATTCTTAACAGTCTTTATACAGCCAAATAGCTGAATATTTGCACTGGCTTGTTTATAGATGTTATAACTTTGATATAAGCTTTTTCGACACCAACTTGACTCAAGAGCATTGAAAAGCGCCGTCTTCACTGAATCGACCACTTTCAGTAAGCACAACAAACAAAGTTTAACGGTGTGTTTGGAACAAAACCTTGTGACACATTTATTAACACTTATTAATATTTTAATACAAACAATGCACACAAAGCACAATTATATCTACATAATTCCTCTCACTCAGGTATGGAATGGATTGTTAAATGTCTAAATTATTTCTACAAGACATATAGCATCTTTAGACACATTTTATACGTAGTATTTCATATTACGTGCGGAGAGCTAACACCACCAAATATCTGTTAAATATTTCTTATTAAATTAGAAATATAATCAAATTTATGAGCTACTGTATCTTGTTACATTTCATGATAGAAAATTTACAAAGAATTTCAAATTTTTCTTTACTTGAGATTAAATTTTTTCTTAATATAATGACGGCCAAGGCAATGAGAAAATTTGAAGCTGTCAACTAAAGCGTATTATTTGACTTAGTCTTTTCAGATGAAATTTTGTTACCTTCAGGTAAATATCTCTCTCTGTTGTTGTTGTAGTTGAAAAAGAGTTGATGATTGGAGTTCCAGGAATAGTTTGTTCATCATATTTCGTCTATCAATGATATCTAACAGCCAAACATGGGAATTAGCTGGCAACACTTCATTTTCTGCACGAACAAGAAATATCGAGAGAAAAGAGTATGGGTACGAGCGAAGAACAAGGTTTGGATCAAAGATGGGGGAGGAAAAATGTTGTGGAGGAATCCGCTGCCAGGTTGATGAAGATGTCTCTGTTGGCAGTTCAAGGTCGCTATGCACTGCAAGCTAAGTTCTGTTGCGTTACGATGCGATGCGATGAGATTGTTATTTGTGGTCACTTATATACGGCCGTTGAAAACATTCTACTCACCTGCCCAAACCTAGTCAAGAAAAGGCAGTTTAGTTGATAGGTAATCGCTGGGTCCAGTAACACATACTTCCCGTTTAGTTAAAAAAGATTGCCACGTTGGTTGGCTTCGGTCGGAAACGTAGTAGGTAATCAAAGCGAGCACAGCACAGAGGCAAGAGTGCCAGAGCCATGAAATTAGAGGAACCGAATCCTCTATCGTTCTTTCTTCTCGGAGTTCCATGGAATGAGTATAAAAAGAGTAAAGAAACACGGCGCGACGGGAATGCAAGTAGCACTGCCCTTTCGAGTCAAATGCCTGGTGAGAATGGCGCATTTGTCGTGGTCTTTCAACGCAAGAAAAGACAAGTTCTTTGTTAACGTCTTCTTCTTTTGCCTTTGTTATATCACGATCATCTCGTGGAAATTCCAATTTTCAATCTTCATCATAAAATATGTAGGGAAGTGATTCGTTTTCACTCTTATTTTGCACTACTGCTACTACTTCTTTTTAATTAAAACAAGCCTTGCCAGAGGTGCTGGTTAAACAATGCTTGTTTGTAATTTTGAAAAAGAAAGAAAAAAATAAGACAGCGGAAAGGGAGCAGTTCGGCAAGGGACGAAAACATAAATTTTCGTTTCAAATCAGCACACGCCTATCATAAAAAAGACGACAAGCAAACATGCCACGAGTTTACGGCTTCTGCTCGGAATTTTGGAAGTGACAGTGAACAAGTAGAACACAAGTCAATGGAAATTAAAGAGAAAAAAACAAAAGACATACGTTTCGAAATACGTACATGGAAATTTATTATTTTACATAAACAATAATAACTGGTTAATTGATTATTTCAACTAGAAACGTTTTTAGTGGCACAACTGGTGTCTTCATTTCCAATTATTCTCTTCTGTTTTTAGTTTTACTTATTTTATAGCCAATTGCACATATACATTAAACAAATAGATAATTGGTTAAATAAATATGGTTTACTCTTCATTATAGTGTATATTTAAGGTAAGTACAACTTACGAAAGTGTCAACCCCAACACAGATAAATAAATACACGTGCACATGCTATACTTTCACATATTGAGTGGTAAGATTGTATAGCAATAACGCAACGAAATATCGTAGTGCTAATGTTTCATGCTTATTAAATTACACCGGTTTACAAAAACTTTTTTTCCTATTTCTGAAGAAAAATCTTGATTTTTTACATAAATTTGAGTGCTGACTTGAAATACGTACGTTTCTATCTTTTTGCATAGGGATAGTATAAAAGTAATCAGATTTTTAATTTATTTTATTGTTTTGATGAGATCATAGACAGTGTTTATACGGTGATAGACATAGTGACCGAAATTCAAGAAAAAAGCTTATAGCATTAAGAGTATAAGAAGTTATGGTAAAGGAATATTTACAAATAATTTTTAAAAAATTAAGAGAAATTTGTCACTGCAAATTGCACGAAAGAATTTCTTCTTTTAGCATTGATTTCCCTTCCTTTCTCGAATTAAAATCCAGCAATAATCGGCTACTACACTAGGCATCTATTTCCTTTCATACCGTTTCTCCGTGCTAGCTACATCTTTACCCATGATCATCCGGTGCAGTGGCGTAGGAAAGGGGGGGCAGAGGGGCCGGGCCCCCCAAAGAGGTCCGAGAATGTACTTTCGCACTTTGATGTTTGTAATGTTTTATATATATTTATGTTTATATATTTTTTGTTTATAATTTTTCTATATGTACCTACAACAGCACTTGCTCCCCCCCCCCAAACACACATCCTGGCTACGCTACTGATCCGGTCCATACTGCAACTTTCTGCAGATAAGTCTGGATGTCAATTCACGAAATGTGTTATGAAGGGCATGCTGGATCTTAAATCTTTGTTGAACTTTGACCTTTTGACTCACAAATTCCTTGTATTTGGTGTCACTTCTACTTCCAAGGAAGTTTCGTGCTACTTTCTTTAAACATACTGTATGCGTGCTTGCTTTCCTTTGTAAGGAAGACTTGAAACCTTCGATCTTATTGAAGTTTTCGAATCTGAGGGTCTATAAATCTATTACTCCATCTTTTAATTTTAGCATTCGATAGATCAGAAAATTTGTCAGCAAGGTCTGCAAATTTTCTGTCTATTGGGTTCATAGGCAAAGTCCAGTGTGATGCGAAGAAAGAGACAAGTATATATTCACGAGTAACCACATTTCCCTTCTGAATTTTTTTACACTCTTACGGTTTTTTTTTTTTTTTTTTTTTTTTTTTTTTTTTTTTTTTTTTTTACATACTGTACTTACAGAAGGTCAGTTCACCTAAGGTGGCCAATTTTACAGACCTGATGACGAGCACAGCGTAGGAGAATGAACCAGAAGTCAGTAACCCGCGAATCCAGTAGTGAGTCACGTACAACGCTGTGTGAAAGTTGTGGTGAACAGCTATTGTGTTCGTTAGTGACACCTTATTGGGAAGGGTACATATGTGCACTTTCCGATGCACAATTCAGTTCGTCAATGATTGTGAAAATGTGTGCGGCGGCAAGGGTCAATAATATCAGCAGGCGTACAGTAGCAAGAGTGAGCCAGCGCTGTAGAAGCACCAGTCCTAAATATCAAGATCAAGCCGTGAGAGTGAAAAGGAAACCGGCATGTCCAGCCAGGACACCGTGCGTTGTGAAAAACATCAGGGCATCAGTTGTGAAGGAGAACCCACCCACCCAAAGTAACCTTGCCATCTCATGCAGGATATCACAGAGCACACTGTGTCGTATCGTAAAGGACAATTTGGGACTGAAAAAACGTCATCAGGCGATGGGGCGTAAGTTATCACCAAGGCACATTCAAGAGAGTTCACGAATGCAAGAAAGTTGTATGAACAATACTTCTTAGGTGACAAATGGCAGTGGGTTGTCACTCTATATGAAGCCTGGATCTACCTTGATGACATCAATAAGCCCAGGGCCATTTTTTATTCACCACATGATGCGAAGGGTTGTGGCGAGTTCATCCGTGAATGTCGTGAGAAGTTTTCGAAAGGCTTCATGGTGGTGGCAGGTTTCTGCGCCCGTGGGAAATGGATTCGAAGGCCAAGATGAATACAGCCTACTTTCAAACGAACATCATGGAACCCTTATACACAACGCACATCCCACAGTTTATGGCAGGGCACCCGGAAGGTGTAGATCCACATGGACAAAGCAACCAGACACACTGCTCGCAGTTCTGTCACGTATTATCGGCTATGGCCACGGAGACTGGTGTGTCTATTATACCCTTCTCGTCCATACTTGTGAAGTTACCAGATGCATTGCCCATGGATTTCTGCGCCTCTGTCCTTCTGAAACAAGGCCTCTCGCGAAAGCGTACCACCACCATAGCGAGGCTCTGGAAAGCTTGTCAAGCAGTGTGGTCTACAATTCCCCTCACACACTTTCGATGCGCACTGCTTCAGTGGAAATTGCGTTTCAGGGCGATAGTCCAGGCTCATGGCCCCACATCGAGTACAACCGTTGGTGGAGGAAGGAATTGTCGTGAGCAGGTGAACGTACAAACTTTGGTCATCTTAGGTGAATTGACCTTCTGCATTTACAAATACATTGAATATAAATACGGAAAAAGAGGCTTCACATAAATACTAATATATATACGCTAGTGTTGTAAAAAAACGGTTTTTTTTCTGTGAAGTTTTTTTTCAATAAAAAACATCGTTCTTTTTCATGTTTTTTTTTCAAAAGTCTGTTTTTTTTCTGCCAACTATTATTTATTGATTTATGTTGCAGATTATTGAAATAATCAACAGAACTTGAGTCGAAGCCCTCGTAACTTACAAAGCGTTTGTTTCTTTGAACCTATACGAGCACAATTGTGTGATTATTCCTTTCGGTCCCAGGCCATGTTTTGGCGTTTTCCTATATTTCCAGTTAGTGACTTATTGCTCAAAAACTATTCATTCGAATGATATGGTTAACACCTTGTTTTTAAGAAAATTGATGTGGCTATTTTTTGGTGTAAGTTGCATTGCAGTGTTACCAACGGGTGGGAAATTATTGAGGAAAATGTAGGGGTGAAAATTTACAAAAAATTTCCTAACCGAATTTCAAACTTTTTTTGTATCTAGCACCACTGCTGCTATATGGGTTCAAGTCACCTAAACAAATCTTTGGTGTGTTGACAAGGTACAGTGAAATCCTGAAGTCGCTGGCTTCCATTCAAAGAGGGAAAGAAAAAAATCTGTCATACACATAAAATTTTGACACTTTTTACGCCTCAGAGGCAAAAATCAAATATGCCGGGTTAGACTTCTCTAATTATCCTATTGAAACTTTTTATGGTGCGTTCTGTAGGGCAAAGAGGAAGCTTTCAGGTATTGGTACGTTTGTTTCAATGTAGCCAGTAAGAGGTTAATAATAGAGGGGAAAAGGGAAATTTTCCGAATTTTTCACCTAATAGCGGGAATTAATTGTTTTGGCTGGAAACGCTGCCATCAGACAGGCGAAAACTATCTGAAAATAAACCGTAGTACTAAAAGAATATATCCTACAAGTATCATGGCGATATATAACAAAGTAAACATGAAATTAAAAAAAAAAAAATCTCATTCTACCTCAGAAATTCACCATTTTCTTACCATTTCCAGAACATGGTTTATTATAAACCTCAACTGTACGTCCCCTAATTATTCTAGTGAAACTTTTTATGGTGCGCTGTGTAGGCTAAGAATGAGGCTGTTAGACACTGGTACATTTGTTTGAATGTAGCCAACAAGAAGGAAATAATAGAAATGAAAAGGGAATTTTTCCCAAAATTTGCCCCTAAAATCTGGATTTTTTTTTTTTGTAGCTAGCAACACTACTATCAGACACACACAAACTATCTTAAAATAAGCTTTCGTATCCCTCTAATATATCCTACAAGTTTTGTGACAATATCTAATAAAGTAAGCATGTCAATAAAAAAATATCTCATTCTACCTTTAAAAAAATCACAGTTATCTTTTCAATTAGAGAACAAGGTCCACTGTAAACCTCAACTGTACTTCCCCTAATTATCCTATTGAAACTTTCTATAGTGCGTTGTGTAGAGCAAAGACGAGACTTCCAGATACTGGTACGTTTGTTCCGATATAGCCAACAAGATGGAAATAATAGAGACAAAACATATAATTTTTCCAAAATTTCCCCCTAAAATCTGGAATTAAAATATTCTGTAGCTGGTAACACTGCAACCAGACAGACGCAAACTATCTTAAATTAAACATTGGTATACCACTAATATATCCTACAAGTATTATGGCGATATTTAAGGAACAAAGCTTCTAATTACCAAAAATATATTACGGTAAACAGAAAAGTAAGGAAAAATTAGAAAAATCAAGGGCTAGAACCTAAATACGAATTTTACGTGCGTCCCCTAATTACCCCATTGTAACGATCTGTACTTTCGTTTGTTAAGTAAGGACAAATGTTCGATTGGCGTAAGTTGACTTTTTTTTTCTTTAAATGTTAATCTATTATGATAGTGAAAGATAAAGCAAACACACCTGCAGAGGAAAGATGGTAACCTTTTTATAGAATTCACTATCGAGCTTCAATCTCAATGTATCAGTTTGCAATTCCAGTGCAACTAGCTGTTTTATCTTTATTTCTTGATTTTTCTTCTACATCTTCTAACATTTTTAAAAAAAACTTGTTTCTATCTTCAATGATAAGGAACTTGCTTCAGACAAAAACAAGATTACTTTCATATCAAAACTGTGATAACTTACTAAATGGAACAGATATTCATTACTATTCGAGAATTGATTCTTGCATTTGACAACAATCAAGCAATTTGTGCTCGGATTTATTCGCCCATTTGCAATAGCATTGTTTATGTGATCTTAAACTAATGCAACCTAAACATAATTTATGAATGTAGTATTCAAATAGAAGGTCAGCTTAGTAAATGTAACTACCATCATCATGAAGTCTATTTCCAACAAGAAATATTTAATTTAAATAATATACTTATGGCAGATTTTGCCGGACCATCCAAGCTTGCCTTTCCACGCAAATGCACGTGTTGTATATATACAGTGGCGTATTTAGGAGGACTTCCGGGCTTAAGCCCCCCCGAAATCTTACTTACTATAGTAAAGTATATGAAATATCTTGCAGAATTTTCACATTTTCAGGCAAAGCCCCTCCCGAAACAAAATCTATATGGTAGAGCCGGCTCTGCATATCATATATATCTAGTCGACAAATTATTTATATATGACATTTAGAAAAATACTATTAGGCAAATTAGTATTATTCTTTACCTTTAGACAGGTTATTGGAATTTTATACTGTTCGTGACATTATTTTCGTACTTATTAAAGGCCTGCTTTCACGAAAAAACAAAATTTCGTTTCTACTTTTATTTCTTAGTTGATATTGATGAAAACTGCTGAAACCCGAATTGTTAATAGGTATGGTATTCATGTAAATTGTAAAATTTTTGTAGCGTATCAGTATCTAGCGTTTAATTTATGTTGCATTTTACGGTGATTATACCTACATAAAAATATTTCATACTTAGATAGACGTAAGATGCATTACAAATGACTGTTTGAAAAAAAACGAAATTTAGAAAAAAAACGAGAGGCAATGTTTTTTTTCTAAAAAAAACGTACATTTCTGAAAAAATACGAACCGTTTTTTTTCTATTTACAACACTAATATACGCTCACTTTGTATTTCCGAAGATTCCAAATAAATCAATTTCAAGTTTGTAGAAGCGGCTTTGAGGCTAACATCATTACAGTAATGCCAACATTTGAAAACGTCAGAAATTCAAAATTAATGTTGCCAGCTATTTACACAAATTCGAACCTGGATCTCACACGCCAAAGAAATTCAAATTAGAAGTTACCGCTATAAATTTCTTTAGCAAGAAACTGAACGTCTGTAGAACAGTTTTACTGACAGCCCACACTGTATCATTACTTATATTACACAGTATTTACTTAGTAGGTAGATATCTCATTTAGAAATTTCAGATTTCTAGACTTATATCTATTACATAGAGAGTACATACGAGGGTGGAATGTACGTTAGGGTGGAATTTTTTTAAAAAAATCGATTTAAAAAAAATATTTCTAATAGTGCGGAAAAGTTGTTTTTGATGTGAAAAAGACAAAAATAAAATTTAGGGTAATTGGAGCATGCTTTGAGGTGCTGCAAATACGATAAAGATTCATTAAATTTGACATTTCTTGTTTTATCTCACCCCTTTCACTCTTCTTTTATTTGCACTATAAAAACCTTGATTGAACTTATTCTGTCATTTTATTGAAGAAACAAACTTCTTTTTTGCTTAGTGGGGAGTGGGAAACACGTAGGAATATTTCTATCTTAGTATACAGTAAATTTTCGTTTTTAAAAATATAAGTTTTTGCATATTTCTGAATGCTAATTTATTTTTTTAAATCTCACCATAAATTTAAACCCCCTTTCCTTCGCCGAAAGTTTGTTTCATCAATGAAAAAGACGTAAGTACAATCAAGGTTTTTATAATGTAAATAAAAGAGCGAAAGAGGCTGAAATAAGACAAGAAATGTCGAATTTAATGAAACTTCATCGTATTTGCAGCACCTCAAAGCATGCTCCAATTACTCTAAAACTTTATTTTTGTCTTTTTCAAATCAAAAGACAATTTTCTGCATTATTAGATTTTTTTAAAATGATTTTTTTCTTTTCTACCGTAACACACGTGTATCAGTATACATGTTGCATATACAGTAGAGCGTCGATTATCCGAACGTCGGTCAACCGAACGACCGCTTAACCGAACTGTGTACTCGCTCGCACCTGTTACTCTCCCACCCTACCGTCCATCATCCCCCTCACTCCCAAACCAAGTTTCCCACGGTAGTCGCCGCACTGAGCCACCGCTAGCGGAACATTGCTTCTAATGAGGCCTTCATAAGGCGCTGCTGACCGGCCAAGCCGCCAGTCGCTGTGTTTCAACAATCAGCACACTTCTGTCGGTTTGGCACTGGCTGTAGAAGTAGCGGCAGTATCAAAGCTGTTCACAGCAACAGCTGCGCCAGCTTAGAGTTGAGGCGTGCCGCTCCGCGCATGGCAAATAAACATGTACAGTTCGATTATCCGAACAAACCAGTTTTCCGAACACCCATGTCCTCCAATTACTTCGGATAATCGACGCTTTACTGTACATAATTGAAGAGCAATAGACATATTTTGCTACACAAGCACATATCATCCAGGTCCGTACCTAGGGTGGGGTTAGAGAGCCTGAGTCCCTCTGCAGCCACTATCAGCTTCCCTGAAAGTTTCGGCTCTTTGTTGGTATTTAATATTTATGTATGAATGTAAGGTCAACTCATGTTAACCCTCACCCAACAATGATCTTGAGGCCCCTTCTCAATATTTTGGCTACAGGTCTCATATAAGCAAGCACTCCACTTATCTAGATATAGCAAATAATAAACTTATTTTATGGGCATTGTGTGTGACGTGACAATTTGAAAAATGAATGAAATATTATTTAAAATTTATTTGTACACTACACACTAACTCAGACACCTGTTTTACTGTTAATATATTTGAGTTAATGGATTGTAATAATATTGTTAATAGAAGAGAATCTAATAATTTGCATTTATTTTGCTTTCTTAAGGGTTTATTTACGTATATTAAAGTTCTGTGTTTGTGTTTGTGGCTATATATATATTTTTTTTTTAACAATGAGATATCGGAAACTAGAAGCTTTAGAGACGTCCATTTTCCCCGGTCGATTCCAAGTTTTGTACATATTTGTCAGTTCTCATTCAAATTTTCAGGAAAAAAAATGTGTCGTTATACTTGTATTCAACGTTTTAGGCATCGTTCACGAGCCCAGAAGATTGACATTGTCAATAGAATTTTGATAAGGTTGATATCCTCGTGTTAAGCAACCAATAGAAGAGTTACGTATAGCGGGTTGAGGGACATTGCAGGCACTTTGCTTTAATCTGAATGTTTACTGTTTTGTATCCTTTGTGTTAGGCAATCAGCAGAAGAGCTACATACAGCCGGTTGATGGACATTGCAGGCACTTTGCGTTAATCTGAATGGCAAAATCTACTGTATGCTGGCAAAGAACCGTATGGTTCATCTTGTAGGATGGTGTATACGCAGTGTTGTCATTTAAATCATTTAACAAACCGTTCTATGATTATTATTTAACAACCGGTTCTATGATTAGTACTTAACAACCGGTTCTGTGAGTAGTATTTAACAACCGGTTCTGTGAGTAGTATATAACAACCGGTTAATAACCGGTTCTATGATTAGTATTTAACAACCGGTTCTGTGAGTAGTATATAACAACCGGTTCTATGATTAGTATTTAACAGCCGGTTCTATGACTAGTATGTAACAACTGGTTCTATGATTAGTATTTAACAATCGGTTCTATGATTAGTGTATAACAACTGGTCCTATGATTCATATTTAACAATCGGTTCGAGTTAAATTCCAAAGTTGGGCGTCCGTTTCCAGCAATATTTTTAAAGTTTACAGAAAAGATATGGATAATTTGATCGTTTGTGTGTTTGATAATATATAAGAGTCTCGAAAAATCTGTTTATTTGTTATATATAAGCGGTTATAAACATGGGACTATACGGCGAGCGGAGGGAACTACTTGGCGCAAGGTAACTGAACAGTTGCATTGTGGGAAAGAAACGAGCATTTATGTTATCAACATGGCGAATGTACGAGGGCAATGAACTAACAGTTTTAACATTTGTGAAGCAATACGTTGATAACGAGCAAAATCTTTTAAAAGTTTGTGAAGAGCACGGATTAATGAACCTAATAACAAATTGCAGGAAGTGTGGAAAGGAGATAACAGCGAAAAAACGTGGCGAAAGCGGACGCCCAACTTCGGAATAAATGCCGATTACTGTTCTAATGATGCTATGATACTATTCATAGTAGGTCCCGTCCTTCATAACCTCGGTTTGAATAAGGACGCAAAGCTCAACCAAGCGAAGCTCAACCTTAACACTAAACTCCTACCAGTCCTCTTTACGCTTGAAAGTGAATTCTACTCATTTAGCCAGAGGAAACTTTTATTAATTGTATTATTTGGTAATGAACTTAAACGTGAATTCAAATTAACGGCTAGAACAAACATCGATAAAGAAGAAAATGAAGCGTCTTTGGACTTAACGACTTAACATTTACTGCATACTAAATATCAATAAACAATTGCTATTCTCAACTAAGATGGGCGGGGGTACAAGAAACATTAACATATTAAGTTACTAGCCACTATAATATAAACTAACTCTTTAAGTCTCAATATAGAAGATACACGATGATCTGTGACAGAACAGGTTAAAGATTTATCCTGATTTAATAAGGATTCGTGTATTATATATTGTATTTATTTTTCATCTTAATCCAGCAGTAATCGTAATAAATATGACTCTATATCTGACGTTATTTAATATCTGGTTTCTTATTTAATAAATACCAATGTATATGGACGTCTTCTTTGCCATAAGATTGCTAATGTCGCTTCCATAGACGTTATTATACCGGTCAAGACTTCCAAGCAAATGATATAAATCATCTTGACTAAACTCCAAGCGGCCATAAACGTTGTTCAACTGTTTTAAATCAAGCTTCATCGTCTTCTTTTGCTTAATAAAATATCTCAGCAGTTCTATTGTATTTTTCATCTTTATGGTCATAAATGATGTGGTACTATCTTATCTGTTGAATATCAGTAATTAAATACAAGACTGTATTACTTGTGATCTTTAGCTATGATGTAAAGTAAAAACGAAATGTAAGATTTCGTCATGGCCTCCGTTGTTGGCTCGTCAATATTATCTGCTTTTACGCTATGTTTTTTCTTCGCTTGTATTCTTCTTTATGGATTTATTAAATATCAAAAGTGATCTTTACGCTGTGAAGATCTTAAGTACCTAACGTTACTGAACAAAACCCTTCGTTATGCTAATGTTTTTGTCTATAATGTAAACATGTTGTGAGTTAAAAAAAATTCAAAAAATTCAGTACAGTGTTGCTATAACAAGATGTTTTTTAGTGAAAAAAATTCTAGTCTTAATCTGGAATTTGTTACTAGTAGATTCAGGTCAAAACTGTTATAATAAAACGGTTTATGTTGTAATAAAGTGGTACATTATGTAATAAAACAGTATATGTGTATAATTTATAAGTAACCAATACCATTGTTGCCATCTTCATCGATTTTAAAATATCTGTCTGAATATTTTCACTTGTTTACATACATAAATCAAGAGCAGAGTACGGTATTGTGTTACAAAAAGAAGTCAAGTGTATACAATGTTATTTATTTATTTTACGTTTTAATTACGAATTAAAAGCCAATAGAAGCGTGTTAGGGTAACATATGGTAAAGTAAGTTAGGTCAGGTCAATTTAGGTTAGGTTATTTTGTCTCTGCTTCTCTTCTGCAACTTAACCCCAAAAGAACCAATTTTATGATCATAAATCAAGAAGAAAACACACTTTTCTCCTATTCGATTCGAAATTATTTCAAATCATGTACAAAATTATTTTATACTGTGTTCTATATATACTAGGTGTTTTTAAATAATCGTGATGATCACCAGCAGTTGCTGTTAAAACCAATATTGTAAGTTCTCTGAAAACCCATGCATATCCCATAGCTAGGCAATGAATACGTAGTCTTCCGGCAACATTCACCCTCATGCTAAGATTTTTTTTTTTTTTTGTCATCTTTGGTTATATATTTATTTACAGACAGCATACCATTACTAACATACAGCATATTAAAATATATAATTTTCAGTATATTAAATGCGCGGCTAATGTATAGAAATACATTACTATTTATTATGCGTATTAACAGCTTACAATAAAGTACAAATGCTGAGCAAAGCAATAAAATAATAAAACAATAAATGTGACAGTTTCGGACATTTAACATATCCTTCTTCAGACACTATCGAAAATAAATGAAAATGTCCTTAACTAAACAATGGTTTATATTCAAAAATGTATCCAACTTGAGAAACCTATTCAAACCATTTATCCTCCATTGTAACCTCGAACTGAGCCTCTGTTGTATATTATATATAGTCATTGTTATGACAAATTTTAAAATTCTTTAACAGACATATATTCATTGTTAGGAAAAATATTTAATTTATTTTAACAGTCATTGTTAAAAATTTCTGTGTTTCTGTTATATATGTCTGTTAAAATAAATTAAATATTTTTCTTAACAATGAATATATGTCTGTTAAAGAATTTTAAAATTTCTCATAACAATGACTATATATATGTCTGCATTTTCATTTATTTTCGGTAATGTCTGAAGAAGGATATGTTAAATATCCGAAACTGTCACATTTATTGTTTTATTATTTTATTGCTTTGCTCATCATTTGTGTTTTAGTGTAAGTTATTGAATATAGCAAAGCTAGTATGAATCAGGCAGCGTATTAACAAGTTCCGATCAACCAAAAAGGGTGAGTGAGTTTCGCGATGTTCTGATTATACATCTCACAATTTAAAATAATCGACTCTTCTTCTCCCCATCGGACATTTCATGTCAAGGTGTTTAGTTTAGTTTCGTTTAGCTAGGAACTATGAGTGTATACTTACAATGGTATGCCATTATGGATTTCTGGTGTAGGGTCTATAATTTAAACTCGGTTTTAGTATAATTGGTGTCGCTGTGCTATGAATGTACCAACAGTCTGTTTTTTAAAGGGAGATGTGACTTCGTATTTTTTAAATAAATCTTTTAAAGTTTCGACAGTGGCGACTCTTGAATTGCAAAGTTGCGGCACTTCGCATGTGTTTTAATGAGAGTTATTTTTTACAGTATTCCGTGGTGACAATAATAAAATAGTTACCATATTTTTATTAACAAAGTCTTTTTATAGCACACAAAAGCTGCTGCTTCATTACACTAGAATAATCCGACATCATCATTAACAGTTTTACGCTTTTGGAAAAAGAAGTAAAGAAAATAAAATGCTTTCCTGAATAGCATTATTGTAGGAACACACTTTGTGTGTAACATTTTTACAGGTTATACAGATGAGTGACACTATCGTAAGGGAAAGATCAAGGCACACACAGTTTTTATACTTTACGTAACACAGGGTGCGTTAAAAAGTATACACACTTTTACAAATAGACTATTTGTGAATTTTTATTTATTTATTTTGGAAACTAGAATCTAAGGATGGAAGCAATGTGTAACTACTTACTTGGCTGTAAAATGAACATGTGGCGTTCTCAAACTTAAAATCTCTTTAAAATACTCTTACGCTCTTCAAACGACAAGCAATACTCCAATCATTTTGACTCACTGTCTTACGTCACATCTCATTATACAGTGATGTAAGTAACCTCATTTATTGAGAAGCAACTGTAGTGTAAATTGGTACCATCCTTTGTTCCAAGTTCCAAAAAAATCCACAGATATCGTCTGTTAAAGTGTGTATAAATTGTTTTGAGACCTTTATATATAAGTCTACAATATATCTGGTGATTTTTAATATTTTCAGTTTATTTTGAATCATAGGTGTCTAAATTAAAAAAAAAAAAAATTGGAACTGTGCAGCACATTGATTTACAAATGCACTTGAAACCAGTTATTACAAAACACAGAACTTACTCTAGTCAATCATCTTCCAAGAACTCGATTATAGAAACAATTATATTCATTAAATAAAGAACTTAGAATTTGAAAAAAAAATAATCACGATGTCTATTAAGTTTCTAATTTCACTGTAGTCGCAAAAAATCAATATTTGTATAAAGTTCTTACCAAACAGGAACTATTTGTTTTTAGTACACATATCTCATTATCCTTTCCCACGTTGTTTCGAAGTTTTTACATCTTTTGTTTTGGCGTCTCGTCTTCGAATCAAGCATAATTGTAAGATCATACTATTTTGTAGTGTACAAATTATTAAATACTTTTTTCTAATATATACTATATTATTATTATTATTCGTAGATAACATATGCGTGACGAATGTCCAAACTTGAAGCATTATTTTCTCAAAGTCACGTTTTAATATCATGAAGATTGCTTTTTTTTTTTTTTTAATTTTCATTTTCTATTTTTGTTGTTTCTTCTCGCATTTAGTGTAACTCTTGTCCACTTTTTCTCAGTACCCTCCACCCCACCCCCGAAAAAACCTAACACGTTATAATTCTATTATATATTGTCCCATGCAATCTTAATTAATGTGTAAAAACAATAAAGAAGCTTTGAGCAAATTAGTGGGTAGCTTCAGTGTTGGGGCCACCCAAGTAAAAAATGGCAGCTATTTTAATATAAAGCGTATAGAAAGAACGTGTTTCCCTCCGGTCACGTTTGATCGCATTAAAATACTATATATCTTTTTCTGATTTTTTTTAAAACAGCTACACTTTCCTACATGAGCAATAGGGGGAAAGTGCAAGGTGTTTAATGCACACATTACCTACTAATTCTCGCGATCATCAAAAAAAAAAAAAAAAAAAAAAGAATATTTGTAATCAAATTACATCTAGTTATATAACTGACAAAAGAACGTTTTGAGTTCAAACCTAGTCATGTCCTTATTCGAAAATAGGTTTGGGTCAAAATTTGCTAGAATTAATATACGTAGGGGCTACCATTATTTGGACATATCCTTTTTTTTTGGACCTTAAAGATGGCCTAGACGGGTTTTTAGAGGAATAGGAAAATGTCCTCTTTTCGGACGCTACGACAACTTTAACTTCAATACTTGGTTTTGTTAATATTAATATTAATATTGTGTAATGTTCAATTTCGAAGAGGTACAATGTATTCCGCTGTAAGCGCGAAAGAAAAAAACTTAATACTTATGTTTCTGTAATTTGTGTTGCAAAAAATCATTTGCACAAATTATATTTTCTCATTATGCCTTTAGTAGAATCTTTGTCGAGTCATATAGATCTTTTTGTGAAATCTGAAAAAATTCTCTTGTTTAGTCTTTCATGTGATTATCCTAAATCGCTATAAGTTGCATTAACTGTGCAATTATCTTCTTCTTCTTCTTTTTTTCAATATCAGAAAAACATTTTTAAAGCGTTATAATAGTGTTAGAATAAAAACTAAAATTTTGCTCTTCAGCTTCTTTTTCTTCTCCTAAAATCTTTCCCCAGTTAGTTGCAGTTGGCTTTACGGACGCTGTCCTGCATCTTTCCCTATCTTGTATCATATCCACTGAGACACTACATTAGACCACATCTTCGTTCATAAATCAATTGCTTTTCTTCTTTGGTAGGCCTCAGACTCATTCCCCATTCCGTTCTATATAGCATCCACTCGGTGAGCTACATATTCCAAAAATCTTCTTACATGCCCAAACCATCGAAATCTATTTCCTTGCAGGCTTCCACTACTGACCTCATCTACTGTTCCTCGGGTTATTTCATTCCTAATTTTGTGTTTCCGCGTCACTCCACACATCCACCGCAACATCTGCCTCTCAGCAACATTCAACTTCTGTTCCTCTCCTTTATTTATCGTCCAACATTCCGCTCCGTATAATATAGCAGATCTCGCTACTATTTTGTAAATTGTTCCTTTTAAGCGTATTGGTATCTTACGATCACACAATACTCCTGGCGATTCTCTCCATTTTGTTCAACTGCTGCTATTTCTGCCGTTTACATCTTCCTCTATTGCTTTATTTTTCTGTAGTGGTGATTCCAAGTACTTGCATTTTTTCGTCATTACCATCTCTTTTTCATCCAGTCGTATTCTTGTATTTCCGATTTCATTTTTTGGTAATGTAGATATTCTGTCTTGGTTTTACTAATCCTAAGCCCTCCTTGTACTTTAATGCTTCTTCCCAGATATCTAATTTCTCGTGCAGTGCTGCCTTGGTCTTCTCACTCACAAAGCACGATATCGCCCGCAAATAGCATAGTCGAAGGTACTAACTCCAAGGACGTTATAAATAGAGGATCTGCCCATATGTATCTTCATCCTATTAAATCGGTGAAGCCAAAAAGCAACCGAGCATCGGCACGTCTGATTGGCTACTCTCGTTTCTGCCATCGTCTGATTGGCTACTTTCGTTTCCGCCATGATTGTTGGCTCAAAACATTGCGATCCTATTGGACGGAGTGGGCAGAGTAGGGATGGCGCAACTGTGACGTATGGCTTCAAGATTTTGTTGTAAGGGCAGATCCTCTATTTTATAAGATCCTTGACTAACTCTTACTTCCACCTATGTTTTCGAAAAAAAAAAAAAAAAAGGATAGAACTAAATTGTTTTTATGAGAAAGAGTACAAATGAAGTGTAAGAAAATTTTCATGCTACATCAATCATTTCTCTGTTAAACAAATATAGTTTTATTGAGAAAGTGTACTGAGAAACAATATTCAGTAGGTGGGAGGCAGAAGAAATGATAGCTCGAACCTATACTTAATACTATTTCTGACTGTACAAATGTATATTGAGTTAGGAAGTTTGGGGGGTCCGGACCCCGGTGGAACTCCCCCGTGGGTGCGTCTCTAGTGATACCTCTACAGCATGGAGTGATTCATAACTTAATTTTTAAAATGAGAGCGAGAATTTTTAGTGCAGAGGCCCCTATCTTTTTATGGGTTGAATCTGCATACTTTAAGAACACGAAGTCCGTTTCTCTGAAAATAGAAAAGCAAAATGAAAAAAAAGGGAGAAAATCCGTGACCAAAATTTCTAATTACATTAAATTTACATGAAAAATAATATTTCGTGTGCAACCACAATTACTGATTATGTTTTTAATAATAATTCTCCAACAAATTTAAATGTTTGAAATTAATCATAATAACAGTGCATGAAAATTGGCGTTTTGACATGTTTTTTTTTTTCAGTCAAAATGACAGAATTTTTAAGCATAAAAATGAGTCTTAGTGTGCGTTATTGCTAGCTCTTTGAGGAAAGCGTGCATTTGAATATATGTTGATGACTTATTATTATACATACGTAAATATCGGCTGTTGCGTGACAACGAAATGCTGGCACGAAAAATAATAATAATCTTCCTACGCTTTCCTTTTTTTTTTTTCATTCGGTTTCCTTTTCTTGTTTGAGTTACATTTTATCGCCTCACAAAACTAATTAATTTGAGACTTCTAGTTATTCTACGAATTCTCATAATACATATTCCACAATAACTCGGTGCGTGAGTTTTCTAAAGATTTCTTGATATCTTAATAATTCACAGAGAATTATTTTTTTGTATGTTTGATGAGGACTAATGGCGTTAGGATGTAGATGATGTCTTGTACATACAATTTGTTATCTTCTTCTTAATTTTGTTTACCGAACAATGTATGATTCTACATTATCTTTATTGTATCAATTAAAGTAAAAAGAAACACATTTTAGTTTATGTATTAATTCCAAGAGATAAGTACAGGGTGTCCCATAATTATATGTATGATGTTTCAAAGACTGCGGTAAAGAAACTACCAACATACCTTTCTGATACCTTTCCTTATAGGAATTTGAATCTCTGTTCTCCATAGCATAATCCACTAATGCAGCATCTAAATCGATATATGTCTGGAGACGAAGAGCGTTGTCACAAGCAGCTTGATAGACCCGTACTGGTATCCTGTGAAATTTTTCTGTGAATGCTTCCCGTAGTTTAAGCCAAATTGCGTATGTGATGTTGATACGCTTTGTCCTTTAAAACAAAGCATAAGAAAAAATCAGGTGGTGATAAATCAGGAGATCGATCTGGCCGCTCCACAGACGCACATCGACCGTTCGGGAATGTTTCGTTCAGCTACTCTCGTACTGGTACGGCATAGTGTGGCAGTGCTCCATCTAGTGTTCGTTATCCCCACTCTCGGGCTACACAGTGTTGCCATATCGATTTTTTTATCCCGAATTACAAATACTACAGTCAGTTAAACAACATATTCATAATTATGGCCACATAGAAAACACTTTAAACAACAGTAACTATCACTTTAATCTGCGTAAAAACTGGAAATTATTCACTGAAAACGAGACATACAATATTGCATTAAAATACAAGTGGCGTCGTCAGATTCTTTAGTTGGGCTTAAGGTCCCGGAAAATAAGTTGAACCTTTCAATATTAAAGAATAAACTGAAACTTATTATAGATCTATTATTAAACTAGGAATTACATAAACATTTTTTTTATTTATAACATTGGAAGTGTATTCTATTTTCGTTTACAAATGATGGTGAATTTTACACAACACGCTGAATTTAAACTCGTATGGTAATTTTGTAGCTTTTTAACCTATTTTTTCTTACACAGAGAAAAAAATGTGGCGTACGTAAAAACGTAGGTTATATGCGTAAAACCTGTGGTTTTAAACTTAAAGTACAACTACATGTAACATTTTGTAGCAAACGTATAACTGAAAACATATGTTTTATAATACTTTCCGTATAAGTGTTCTATCTATACGTACTTTTCGTATGAAAAAAAGAGCTATAAGCGTTAAGGATCGCACATAATACAGAAGAACGTATATAACATATAGTAGACTGTTAGATGTCACACATCCTGCAGCGGCACGATGTAACATCTAAACGGGAAACGGACAGTACGTATGTAGCATATAGATAACGTATGCTCCGTACAGATTTCCATAGTAAGCATATGGATTCCGTGTATTTGTATAGTCCGCAGCAAAAAACCTGCAACATGAGCACGTAAGTTTATTGTGAAACGACGAAGTCTTTTGTGAAACGACGAAGTCTTTTGCTCCAAAATTCGTGCCACTTAGAGGTTATATTGATTCCATGCGCTGTTAGGCGTAGTTTCACAATAAACTTACATGTTCATGTTGCAAGTTTTTTGCTGCGGACTGTACAGTATACCACTGTCCGGATAACGGATTTTCTCAGTGTAAATAGACCGAGAAAATAATATTAATGGATTTGACTATCAAGTAAAATTTATTTAGTTTATAAAGAATATAGGAAAGATTTTCTTTTAAAAAATCTAATAGTTTTAACTTGTCCTGATATCAGTGAGATTTATATGTAGCAATGTAATTGTTGCTGTATGTATTTATGGCGCCAATTAACCAATCTAAAGCAGTTTACTTATATAGTGAAATATTTACAACAAGTGACATATTCAGAGTTGGTATCTGAATAAAATTTTAAAAGCCTAACTGGAAAATTTACCAGATCACAAAATGAGACAAGAAGCACTCATTACTGTATAATTAATTATGTCTACATAAACAATACAAGTATACTCAGTTATGGTGAAAGAAAGATATGTCTTAAAATAAAACGAGAAGAACCCCTGAGTATGTAAAATAGCATCCTATAACAAAAACTGCACACAATTGTCACGCCGCTGATTCATTTAGCTGCATGCCGATGATTCATTTAACTGCTTCTGTATTAAGTATAAGTATCTTCTGTTAGTAGGCGCTGCTGTTACTACTGTTTCTAACTAACTAACTAACTAACTCTATGGCCTATGGAACCCGGAGGTTCAATGCCGCTTTCACAAAAGCTCTCCACTGACTTCTATCCTTAGCTAACTGCATCCAGTTTCTACTTCGTATTCCTATCTCTGCGAGATCCATCGTAATATTATCCTCCCATCTGCGCCTAGGTCTTCCTAATGGCCGTTTTCCTATGGGTCTACCAGTCAAGACTTTGAAAGCGTTTCTACTTTCTTCCATTCTAGCTACATGACCTGCCCACCTAAGCCTCCTAGACTTGACGACCCTAACAATGTTTGGTAAACCGTAGAAACTATGTAGTTCCTCATTATGAAGTTTCCGCCATTCCCCATTCTCGTTCCTCTTGGGTCCGAATATTCTTCTCAGGATCCTGTTCTCAAATACTTTCAGTCTATGTTCTTCCCTCAGAGTAAGCGACCATGTTTCGCAACCATACAGAACAACTGTTTACTACTGTTTCTAGTTTACTTAAATCAAGAGAAGTTAAAATTTACTACTGTTTCTAGTTTACTTAAATCAAGAGAAGTTAAAATTTACTACTGTTTCTAGTTTACTTAAATCAAGAGAAGTTAAAATTTACTACTGTTTCTAGTTTACTTAAATCAAGAGAAGTTAAAATTTACTACTGTTTCTAGTTTACTTAAATCAAGAGAAGTTAAAATTTACTACTGTTTCTAGTTTACTTAAATCAAGAGAAGTTAAAATTTTCAAAGTTCTGAAGGAACACTCTTCAATTCCTTTATCACATGATTCTAAATTTACTTATGTCAAAAAAAGAATTTTGTACTTTTAGCTTATGCCAAGTGGACCTTGTGAAGGACAAATACCTACCTGTGGGGTTCTTCAGGGTTCTATCACTATCTTTACACCACAATTTCATTCATTATTATCATAATCTCGCTTAGCCCCGGTGTGTAAATTTGTGACGTTAAACTAGATATTTCATTCCATTTTCATTTTAGTTTGGAAACAAACGTAAGTCACATAGGCCTAGTCGGGCAGATAACAATGATGATCTTATTTGGTAACAGATTTTTGACCAGAAACTCTTCCACAATTATGAAACTATGATGCACTAATTTTTTAAGTCAAAATTTACATAGCATTCTATTGATTTATCAATAGCCAACTAAAAAATGTATATTATCAATTTAAAGTTTTTTCTTACATATTAGCTAAAATATGTACAAACACGCTTACTCTCTGACACGCAGAAATTTCGAAAATTAAATTTCACATGTACCTTGTGTCCAGTATCATAACATTTATGCAAATTTAATTTTTAAATAAATTAAGATATAAGTGAAAAGGGGAACATTGATTCAATATTACGAGCAATTGTGCAATATGTACGAGTTTACAATTCCTGATTTATCATTGTTCTTTCTACTTTCCTATCGTCTCTTGTGTTCCACATCCACTTGCACGTTAATAGAATATAATATACGGCTTGAGTTATGAACTTTAAAGAAAAAAATGTTCTGGCAATTTTCGCCAGGTTATAATTCCTAAATGATGCACTTGTTCACCTATTTTGGTTGTGTACAGCTCACAGATGATGAGAAGAACCCTAGCAGAAGTAGTGTGACGTAGGTATAGGCTCGCCCACTTTTCGCACGGGGGTTCCAAATGACACCACGGAATATCACACAGATAACTATCCGAAGTAGCAGACGACATCTAAAGAGGCCCACTCACGGTCCATGGTTTGCGCAAACAAGGCTGTTTGTGCAAACAGTTTGACCGTGTGTGGCGATGTATGAACTGTTTGCGCAAACGTTTGTGCAAACATTTTCCACATCGAACTCGTTCGAAAATTGTTTACACGAACATGATGTTTGCGCAAACACGTGGACCGTGTATGGGCATGTTTGTGCAAACACGAGCTTTATTTCCGAGTAGGAAGCCTAATGTACAGACGCTTATTTCTTGCGCTATGGCGTCAATGAATAGGAATCAAGAATTCTGTCGAGAATTTATTGGCCTTTATCGAAATTTGCCTGAACTGTGGAAGGTAAAGAGTGAAGATTATAAAAACAGGAATTTGAAAAATGCGGCATATGAGAAGTTATTGCAGATTTCAGATGAGAAACGACATGGCCTTGTGTTGGCTTCACACGGCGTCCAATTGGCATTGAGCGGTGTTGACAGTTCGCGACAAGCAGTTATGCACGCTGTCTTCTCGCGCTACTGCGAATCTTGACAATATCACAGGCGCTACTTAGAAATATTGTACTAGCACATTAACTGCTCACTTTACCAAGTAGAGAAAAGAATTACGAACAAATACGTGAAAACTACATCTTTCTATGTCAACTGGTTGTCATGATAGACGCTTTGAAAGGTTTCCATATAAAACAATTAGTAAAACGAGCGTTGAGTCCCGCGTCTAATTTCCAGTGGATTTTGTTTCGATTTGCAAATAGAACTCACAACTTTTATTACAGGATAATCAGGGGTGTAGCCAGCAAGTTGTTCTAGGAGAACATTACTGCAAGCTTTTCACATATTAAAAGCAGAACAAATTACCTCTTTCACAACATGAAAGCATTTTAACTTACCATACATACATACATACTATGCGCATATTATATTTTCACAATGCTTCCTTATCAAAAGACGGATCGTGACAGTACTGAAGTTAAAAACCGGAGTGCAAAAGATGAATCAATAAGCTATTCATAAGAAAATAAATGCTGTTTATAGCAGTCTGTTTATCTGACTTTGTGTTTATGTAGGTTAAAATACTAAAGAGGAAAAAAACGAAAAAATATTAACTCCGATATTATTATGCAATAATATAGTAGTGAGTTCACAGTGCACCCAGTTAGGGAAATGAGAATATAAAGCATATGATTAATTTTAGTTGATTCAATTAGGTATAGAAACCGTATTGATGATGATTGATGTTTAAAAAAGAAAAATTCATATTTTATTATAAAGTCCTTCATTTGCATTAACTGTTAAATAAGTTTATTAAACATATACCAGACGAACCTCATTTTGGAGCTGGAAATAGTTCGGAAAGACAGAGCCCCCTTTTCCCCCGTGACTACATACCTTTGCAATCTTTGCCATCATCGTAAGAATAAAGCATGGGACGTTTGTAATTTGTTTTGAAATTTACTTCAAGATAGACCCTTTCTTATTCAACAGAAGGAACGCAGTATGTTTTCTGTTTCTTTTTTTCTTTCACGTTCCACTGCCTTATGTGCGCCATTTAACACCCTCTTTTCTCCTCTATAAGAGAATCAAAAGCATCAGGCGTCTGAATGGTGTCATAAATTATCGTAACCCAAAACAAACTCGAGCATATCGAGTTGCTTAGGAATCAGATGGATTACTTTCGTGGCACCTACACGAAGAACAAGGGTGCTACTTGTTATGAAAACGGAGAAGGAAAGAAAGGGGCTAGTGTAGAATTCATCAGTGTCTCGTTGCTTTCTTTCGTGGTAGTTCGTTTATTCTCCAAAATTATAGTTGACAATGTCTTTAAGCATACCGAGTACAGCAGAAGTTTTATTTTCTGTCTTCCTTTTTTTTCTTTTTCTTTCAAGTGCTACGAAGTCAAGCTCGAAGAATTATTTTTTGTGCTTACAGTTTTTGGAACCCATAAAAATAAATTTACAAGAGTCAGATTCAGACAAAGACGAAATATTAACTGACATAGATGATAGTGAAAGTAGTGTTGAAGACAAGTGTTTAGCATTTTCACTGGAAAAGTTAACATGTAAGTAATTTAGTTGCTATATATACTTCTAGGATGCACAGTCAAAATTCTTGAGTTTGCTGGAATAGTACATCTACATTGTGAATAATGTTGCCAATGTATGTGTCATAATCAACCACTCTTTCATCCACACCCTCTTCTTTCTTTTTGGTTTCGCGGATATTTCCGCTTCCAAAGCACAAGCAATTACTATCGCTAAACAAGCTGCTTCAGTGGACATGCTTACGCGATTAAACTCAAAATTGAACTGAAGTTTGTGCAAACAGTTGTATCGTGTGTGGCCGAGTGTTTGCGCAAACACGATGTTTGCACAAACATGATGTTTGCGCAAACCGTGGACCGTGAGTGGGCCCTGTAAGTATAGACCAAACCTCAAAAACCGAAAATGGACATGACCGTGACGTTAACCTTTCCCCGCTTCCCCTGTTTTAGGGTTCTTCTCGTCATCTGTGAGCTGTAATGTCATATTTTTGTGCGAATAATTTTGCAAAACTTTTCCCATGCTGTTTCCGAACACAAAACATTTGTGTTGTCTTTATATATATATATGTCACAGTTCAAAGTACATTTTGACTAGCAATGTAATACAGAAGATAAACAAAAATAAAAGAACGAATTAATAAGAAAAAAAGAGGGAAAATTTTAAACATTTTGAAGTATGTTAACTTATGAGCCTGACACTAAAATAATCCAAAATTTACCATTTTTCTTTTACTTGTTTTTCATAACTGAAAGAAGATAATGAAATGCAACTTACCACAATCATAGATTATGTTATTCTACAACAGAAAATATGAACCTGAAGAATTTCCAGTGTTGTTATCCATAGAAATTACAGTGTTGCCAGAATAACATCTCCCCAAAATCTAAGTCTGCGTTTGATTACGCTCCATAAATAATAGCTTGTTTGTTTTATATATTAGTTTGTTTTAACATACAGTTTTAACAAAAGAATTTTAACATACAGTTATTAAAATTGAATAATAATGTTATATAAAAAGTACTTTACAGATTACCAAAACATGATAGGTAATCAAATGCAGTTGAATTCGTTCCTCTAATCGCTGCCTTAACTTACGATTTAGGGGAAAATGTTCTGGCAACACTGTAATTTCTATGGATGGCAATATTGAAAATTCTTCAGGTTCATATTTTCTGTTGTCGAATAACATTATCTATGATTGTGGTAAGTTGCATTTCATTGTCTCCTTTTACTTATGAAAAACAAGCAAAAGAAAAATTGTAAATTTTCTATTATTTTTTAGAATGTCAAGCTTTTATTGAATAATCTCAAGAAGCGTGGGAAAGAACGAGATTTTGTTATAGAATAATTGAGATTGATTGAATGTGTTTATGACTCAATTAAAAGATGGACTGTTATAAGCTACTGTTGACAAGACACTTCATGTGTTATTTTTGAAAATATTCCTTTTGTGCCCTTGAAGTGTGCTATCGAAGAAAGAACATGTATGGCAAAATTTACATTTAATTTTTCTTTATTAATTTCTTATTTAAAAAAAAATAAAAACTAATAATAACACTGACTAAAAACCCATTTGTGGTTACAATAATATTATAGCTACTAACAGGAAGAAAAGTTTAGCTGCAAAATGTCATAAAAGTGAAGAGTTTTGTATAGACTTTTTTATTCAATAGAAAAGAAGAAGAAGAAGAAAATGGAATTTCTGACTGACATGGTCAACCAAATAGTTTGTGTTAAATTATTACTGTTATTGTTATTAATACTTCTAAGATTCTCTGCATTTTTTTAAATATATATATATATATATATATATATATATATATATATATATATATATATATATATATATATATATATATATATATATATATATATATATATATATATATATATATATATATTATATTCCTCTTGTTTTAAAAACATTTTACTTATGTCACGACTTCGTGCAATGATTTTCCTGTAAGCTGTTATCGTAAAAATAAGATTTAAAGGAAAATAGTTTATCACCTAAAACCCAAAGAATATGTTATGTTCTTTAATATACCAGGGAGGCAAAATCGTGACTTTTCAAAATTATTTGTAGTTTTCTACTGTCATTTGTTTCTTGCCATTTTATATGTTCTTCTTACCGCCAGTGCTAGTGGCGCTGTCTGTTCGACTTACAAGTGTATGTATATATAAGGAAAAACGGTTGTTTTAATATTTTTACTCCGGTCAAATTCGTAATTTTAAATTATTCTGTTTCTTCCTTGTTGTAGATTTTCCAACAGGAAAGATTTCTGCATTAAAAAAAAAAAATATCTTGCTTTTCCTTTATTACTGCTTAGAGTTAAAAGCTATACACAACTGGAAATTATTAAAGATATTGCGTGCTACCTTTTTAGTTCTAAATGTTTTTTGAAGATATATCGTGAGATTTGTTAACTTAAATAATTCTCATCTACTCATTTCATGGATGAGTTTTTAATTCCTTTTTCTTTGTTTTGTTTCTTTTTTTGAAGAAGATAGAAAAAGCGGGGGCAGAAATTAATAGTAAAATGTAAGTTTTAATGTATTCCACATGGGAAAATTGATAACGATGTGCATAAATCTTGTATTGTATTACAATATACGTATTAATGACGGCCTTACGTGTCAATCAGGTGCAGAAAATTTGAATGTGCATTGAATAACCACCGTTTCGCTGAAACAATAATTACCTTTTTACGTTAAAGTACCAATTCTGTTTTATTATTATTATTATTTTCAATGGTTATGTACAGGGTGTTTCAAAATGAATATCGGAATTTTA
Source organism: Thermobia domestica (assembly GCF_964235325.1). NCBI lineage: Eukaryota > Metazoa > Arthropoda > Insecta > Zygentoma > Lepismatidae > Thermobia > Thermobia domestica. The sequence continues at coordinate 21,535,456 of NC_137463.1, read as the reverse complement.
AGGCTTTGTATTATTTATTACAATTAACTTACAATTGTAAACAATACATCAAATGAAAGAGTAACTCAAACAGTTTTGTACGCACGCATGCACATGCACTGTTTCCTCTGTCGTTAGAAGGCGCTAGTTTAGAAATCCCTAGTAGCAAAAATGGTGACTAGAAAGCAGAAAGCTTCTTGTGTTTTACATTTTGCAGACTGAATCTGCAATTACAGTGCAATCTGTTTTCCGTATTAAGTTTAATTGCAATCCACCAAGTAATAATAACATCCGTAGATGGTATCATCAGTTTGAAAGCATCGGCTGTCTGTGCAAAGGGAAGAGTACGTAATGATCAAGAGTGACTGAAGAACGTGTTGAACAAGTGAGAGAGTCTTTCACGCGTAGTCTCAAGAAATCAATTCGGAAGGCTATGGATATGCCACATTGATCTGATACCTAATCTTCCTTTCCAAGCGCTACTATCGGCTGAAGGAATTCCACTGCAAGGCTGTCTCTCGCTTAGCAAGAGCTGAACCTTTATTCGCTCAACGCGTGGGTGTGCCGAGGGTATGAGCTTTAGTTCCCATTTTTGCCACGGATCAAGACATTTTGGCAGCACTTTAGTCATGAATTTGCAATTCCAGTGACTTCTGTGTGGAGAATTTTAAGGAGATTGAGGAATGTAAGAAAGTGGATTGAAGCACTTGTACAATTACTCCGAACACACTGAGCAAGGTTTGGGAAAAAGTCGCCTATCGACTCGATGTGTGCCGTGTGACGAATGGGGCTCAGGCTCACATTGAACACTTGTAGCAAAAACTATTTGAGTTGCTCTTTCATTTGATGTAGTATTTATGATTATATGTCCAATGTAATAAATACTACAAAGCCTGAAAACCCCGATATTCATTTTGAAACACACTGTATTACTTCCGTAGTTGGTACTCGCCCTCGAAACCTTTGGCACACTCTAACTGTTTACATGTAACTTCTTTTTAGTTTGTCCACCAATTAACTTGTGATTACACAGATATTAATGCTCATATCTAAATACAGTTACAACCTTGTCTTAGTAATAAACAGCAAAACACATGTTCATGTTCAGCATTATTTTTTTTTTTCAAATAATTAAATTGAAACACTACAGTTTAAGTTCCAATTAAATTGTCACAATCCTTGTAATAAAAGGAAAATGTCTTAGTCTGTAAATAACGGTAATTCCTAATACTTAATACTCACCGCTCCGCTACGTAGGCAGCACACATATAGGAGTGCTTAGTTTTAACTATTAGAAATTAAGTTTACTCACAGCAGGGGCGGATCTAGGACGGATTTCTGGGGGGGGGGGCGTTGGGCTATAATATTGTACTTAGAACTACTTTTAAGAGCTCCAAACTCTGGGATAGGTTTTATTTATTTATAAAATAAGAAAGTTTCCTCTTCTGGAGGGGGCGATCGCCCCCCTGGATCCGCCCCTGACTCACAGATTGAAACATTTTCTGTATATAATAAGGATACACAAACTATAAACCTTTTAAACCTCTAATTGTTATTAATAATAAGTATTAAGTTTTTTGCACCAACTTCCTTGAGAGGTTGGGAAAGATTCCCGATACTCTTGCATAAATAGTTTGGAAGTCTAAAAGTGATCAATTAGCCCATAAGGCGAGCTTCCTGTATCGTAATTTCAAATTTTGCTTTGTGGAAGAGAAAATCACTCTCCGCCGACCTAAGTATACTACTTTCACGACTTTCATTAGTATTAATATATTACTATAGTATTGATTGAATGTGCACATATATCAAAACCCCTTAAATGACGACCCTCCAGGCTCAAGAAGGTTATGCCTTCTCCCAAACTAGCAATACGTAGGTATACGTAAAAGACATGGTGGCCCACAGCGGGAACAGTGCCATCCTATATTTTCGAAGGTACTTGGAAATACAGTCAAAACATACTAATATGCTCTCACATACTGTTGTATTATGGTTCATTTACTGCAGTTCATAAGGATATGTGCATAAAAAATATTGTTGTTTTATATGATGTACGCGTATTATGTACAGTTGAGCAGGCATGTATCAAAGTGTGTGCGTGTGTGTGTATTCGTGACTGTGCTTGTGTCTCAGTCTTTTGCTTCCTTGAAATTGGAATTGTGCTCCCATCGGAATGGGTCTTTTGCTTCTCTTAGCTTCGGTCCTTTGCTCTCCTCGGAAATCGGAATCGGTCTTTTGTTCCCCTTGGAATGGGCCTTTTGCTCCCATTGGAATCAGTCTTTTGCTTCTCTTGGAATCGGTCCTTTGCTTCCCTTGGAATCGGTCTTTAGCTCCCCTTGGAATGGGTCTTTTGCTCCCCTTGGAATGGATCTTTTGCTCCCATTGGAATGGGTCTTTTGCTCCCATTGGAATGGGTCTTTTACTTCTCTTGGAATCGGTTCTTTGCTCCCCTTGGAATCGATCTTTTTCTCCCCTTGGAATGAGTCTTTTGCTCCCCTTGAAATGGGTCTATGGCTCCCATTGGAATGGGTCTTTTGCTCCTATTGGAATGGGTCTTTTACTTCTCTTGGAATCGGTTCTTTGCTCCCCTTGGAATCGGTCTTTTGCTCCCTTTGAAATCGGTCCTTTGTTTCCCTTGGAATGAGTCTTTTGCTCCCCTTGGAATGGATCATTTGCTCCCCTTGGGATCAGTCTTTAGATCTTGTAATCGTCTTTTCTTCCCTTAGGAATTGGTCTTTTGCTTCTCTTGGAATCGGTCTGTTGCTCCCCTTGGAAAAAATCATGAGGGCGTACTGGTAGCAGGGGCGTCATTTGGGGGAGCAAAGGGGCAACAGCCCCTCTGAGATTAAGAAATACATATATTTTAATCAATTGTATACTACTAAAAACGTGAAACTCTTATGTAGGTGTAACCTCTCCCCCCCCCCCCCCGAACAAAATCTGACGTGACGCTGTTGATACGTAGACTTCTTTACATCATTAGAGATTTTGTCTCAACATTAACAGAGGTTGAGGACGACAAGGCGGACGCTAAAAGAGCACAATGTCTTCATATGTAGTATGTCTCTGAATATTGAAGCTTACGTGTCATAATAAAAGATTCAAATTAAATTAACGCAACTGTGTTAATTGTTTTCGTTATTTATTTTCTTTCCGTTCTACAGTATTTATTGTCTTTTCTTTGTTGTTACTACGCGGAACACTGGAAGGGTTACAATGATCATGATTACACAAGCTACCTACCATCTGTTAAGCAAAAAAGGCAAGACTTTTACTATTTAATAAAAGCAACCCAACTATCACTTTGGGAAGCACGTCTCAAGAGAGGGAACAGAGGTGGAATTATAAGAAGACCACCGCCAGACGCAATTTGAATTGAAGGCTCATGTGTTCCGTGATGTGAGCAATTTCAATCTTATTTCCGAAGCGTACTTCCCTTCTTTTATTGTATACCCGTCTTCATTCTTTGGTCTTGTATTTCCTGCTTACCAGCAGGTAGCTGAACCATTTCAGCGTTTCCAAAGTACAATAATGTTCATCAAAACTCGGGAGAGATTTTTTAAAAAAATTTGTCGAATCACACACGTTCTTTGTCGCCTTTTTCCCCCCTTCAGAATACTACAAAATCAAAGACTTTAACAGGAAACCACAATTACACTTTACATAATAGAGTAGGCCTACAACAAAAATCATCAATCACAAAATGTTTAATGCTAAAAAATAGGATTACCTAAAGCAGTGGTTGTCAACCTTTTTTGACTCACGACACACTTTAATGAATATTGAGGGCATCGCGACACACTTGTTTGATATTATTATTATTATTATTATTAGTGTAACCCTGTAAGTTTTTATAATGTAATGCCTCTATAGTACTGAGCATTACTGCTGCCGCTGGAGGCGCTGACTGCTACAATCTGTCTCAAAAGTTAATTTTAACTAATTATTATTAAATTCTTCATTATTTTTCCATTCTAAAATTTCGCGACACGCCCTAGAGGACTGCCAAACACACCAATGTGTCGCGACACAATGGTTGAGAACCGCTGACTTAGAGACAAGAGTTAAGTAGGGGCGAACTCATGGGGGCTTCACCGGGATCGGATCTCCCCCTTTCAAGACTTCCTAGTTCAACATACATTTATACAGTTTCTCAATAAAATTATACTTGTTTAACAGGGAAATGGTTGATGTGTCATGAAAATTTGATTTTACACTTCATCTGTACTCTTTCTCTTATAAAAACAATTTAGTTCTATCATTTTTTTTTCTCTCTGAAAATATAGGTGGAAATATTTTACAATTACTTATCGGGTACAGAATAATACCTGTTCAATACTACATAGACATAATGGCTTATAGTATTAGACCTTTCTCCCAAAGCTTGGACATCTCCCAACAAAAATTTCTAGGTGCGCTCCTGAGTTGAAGGTGTCTCATGTCGAAAACGTCTCATCTCGGAAAGTGTATTTGATTCTTTCTATTGGAACATCTCTGTCTCGTCTCATATTTCATCACGAGAATTATGTCTCGTCTCGTGAACAACTTTAATGCAGTGCAACTCAGCCTTCCTGTCTCGCGTACCGTTAGACATAGTTCGCCATCCAATTGTGTACCCTTTGGCGTGGTAGACCTGGGTTCGATTCCCGGCGGGAGCTCATGTGGTTCGCATTCTACGTTAATCAGTAGGTCCCTTCTTATATAGTCTCGCTGCTGAAAGGGACGTTAAACTCAAAATCAATTCAACTCAACGAATTGTGTACCCTTGAAGCTGTTTAAAAGAAGTTAAATCGAAATGAATTTATTAAAGTTGATACATATCTTCCATTGGTTAAAAAGGGGGACTACAGACCCAACAAAAGGACAATCAGTGTGTCAATCAAAATTCTATTTACAGGGGGGATAAAGTGCACATCCGAAAAAAATAGCATGGGAAATTTCAAAACATATGGGAGACATCCAGCTCTACTGAGGGGATTTTTCCCTCATCCTCGCTGTTAATTCCCCTCATCCACACAGGACAATGTTCAATATTCAAAAACAAAAAGTAACTTTAGAACAAACCTGTTAATGAGATGACTGATTTGTTTCCGGGACGCCTCGATTCTTGGTCGAATCTTCAAGAAGGCAAGGGGGCGTGGTGGCTCAGTGGTAGAGTGTTCACCTCCGGTGCTTGGGGTCCCTGGTTCGATCCCAGCTCGCGCCATGTGGACTTTGTGGTGGACAAACACCGTGCTCGTGGGTTTTCACGAGGTTCTCCCGTTCCTCCCACTTTCATTCCTCCATTTCATCCATTTCTCATCATCACCATCTCCTTTAACCTAACCGGCATAACCGTGGGACGTAAAATTTAAAGATATAATTTAATTTCATTTCAAAAGTGCAAGGATCAGAGCTGATTCTCCATTTGATTTTAATGCAGAGAAACTCTGATTATACAAGTATATTGATGGAAATGGATGAAGTTGTGAAATAGTTCATTCAATAAATTCTCCAACAAAGATCATGCAATTAATATTGCATATATGCTTCTTTTAGGGTTACTAGCCCCAGAAACATCTTCGCGTACCGCCGGTTGAATAGCACTGCCAGTGGCGCATTTAAGGGCTTCTCCCCGAAATCTTACTTACTATAGTGAAGTATATGAAATATCTTGCAGAATTTTCACATTTTCAGTCAAAGCCCCCGCCCCGAAAGTTAGCAAAGCCCCCCCGAAACAAAATCGTAAATACGCCACTGAGTACTGCTCTAATGTAGGAAGTAGTATTGCCCATGAGATAGAGAAATGTTGTCGTCTTGTCTTATCTCGATTCTAGGAAAAGCTTGTATCACCTCGTTTTGTAAATTTATGTACACACTTTCTGTCCTGATTTTTTTTCTTAATTTAATCTAAAAGTTATCAGAATCCTTCTGCATCACAAGAGGTCCATGAAAGGTGTGATATAACAGAATTTTAAACCATATTTATCATTGGAGAGTATTGTGTCATGATTTACGTATCTTTAACCCTTTGACTACCAATGGGATACATGTGTCCCATGCGAATAATTCAAACATCGTTGGGAATTCGTCTTTAGAAAATTCTTTAAAAAAAAAAATGTTCTCCCATCGGGTCAGAAGTGACCAGGAGACAGTGTTTAGTTTCCAAAGCTGTGTACAGATGTCAGGAATATCCCACATTAAAGGAGTCGTACATATAAAAGAATGTTCACATTTAAAAAACTGGCAGGCAAAGTGTTAAACGTTGATAAATATTCTTCATTGTGTTCCTATAATTTCTTTATCAATTTATAGTTGTAATACTATGAATCATGTAACAATAAAGTAGTGTTTGAGATCTATAACACTTGGTTGAACTAATGTTGGTTACGAAACTCGTAAAATGTCTCGTCGTCTCGTCTCGAAAACGAGACGAGGAAAGCAACCGTATGGAAAAGATCGAAAACCCATCTAAAAAAAACTAATTATTTCACAGCAATGTTTTGTACCTAATTAAATAATAACGCCGAGTTTAAAATCGTTCTTTGATTTCTGAAATATGAACAATTGACGTTTAACCTCTGACAATCAACCTTGTTAGGAAATTAAAATTGAAATGAAATCTTGAAATTTTACGTCCCACAATTATGCCGGCTACGCTAAAGGAGACGGTGATGATGAGAAATGAACGAAAATGCTGAAATGAAGAAAGTGGGAGGAAACGGGAGAACCCACGCACACGATCTTTGTCCACCAGAAAGTTCACTTGGCGCAAGCTGGGATCGAACCAAGGACCCTATGGGCCAGAAGTAAACGCCTTACCACTGAGCCACAACGGCCTCTTCAACCTCGTTAGGGCACTCACCTCTACTCCCACTTCATTCGCTGTATTATTCCTGTACAATTTGGTGTTATCATATAACAGTGACGCAAAAAAAAAAAATCGATATAGAGGCGATACACAGTCGAAAACCTGTATTTTGGGTCGTTATCGCCCGAAGTGTAACCATAAGATTTATAATATTTCCAGGAAGACTGCACACATACACTCCAGAGATCTCAATTTCCGCAGAAAATATAATAGATAAAAAACAAAAATATCGCAGAATTATAGCACATATTTAAGTCAATTTCGGTTTATTCATGTGGAAATGCTGGATAGCGCTAATTCACTAAGTGATCCGTAGCGTGAGTTGGTCCTTAGTGTAACTGATAGCTCTGCGGATGGATGGATTCTAACGGGAAAATTTGCCTCCTTGCTGTTCAAGACTTTCAGTGGTGTGGAAAGATTTTGTAAATAGCATGATAAATTTCGTAAATTCTTTCCAAATAAGTATTTTAAACAGAGGGATCATTCTATAACGGAATCATATTTATAAAGATTTCATCATATTCACAAGACAAATTATGGCAGATAACCTACCAGAAGAACTCTTTGTTTTATTATTATTATTATTATTATTATTATTATTATTATTATTATTATTATTATTATTATTATTATTATTATTATTATTATTATTATTATTATTATTATTATTAGTTCTCTATTGTTTTATTATTAATATTTTCAAGGAGTTAAGGTGATAACAGGTAAACATATTGAATATCTAAAAGTTGTAAATAATATGCATTTATGCGTTTTGTTCGACGATTAAGTGTGAGTAAATGATGTTGGGAATCAATGCGCTGACCACGCATCGTCATGCTGAATGTTAATAATTGGATGAGCTGAAAATTTAACAGTGTATTTTATTTTTATGTTATTATTATTATTATTATTATTATTATTATTATTATTATTATTATTATTATTATTATTATTATTATTATTATTATTACCATGCGGCTTTCAAATTGAAAGTCTTTGGTTTAATGACCAGAACCTCCATCAATAATTGATGGGTATGACTGAAAAACGGGAGAACCCCTAGAAAACCCACGCACACAGTATTTGTTCACAACAAAGTTCAGTTGGCGCGATCTGGGATCGAACCAAGGACCCCATGCACCAGTGGTGAACGCTCTACCACTGAGTCATCGCGGCCCTCTACATTTGTTTGACTTTACGTTTATATTGGCACAATAAATGTGTTTTTTCTTTACTTCTTTAAGAAACAAAGAAAAAAGATTAAACTCACACTGTTACACAATAAATACAGTAATAGATCTGCAATTAGGTGCATCCAGTTAGAACAATAAAATAACAAAATAAATAATTAATTTCATTGTTTCAATTATTTTAACTTGTTGATATGGATATTTTTTAAATCTATTTTCGGTTACAAATCTTCTTCATTTGTTGTAAGTATCAAATAAGTTTAATAAAATACCACAGATAAAACCTATTTGGAGGCCGGTCTCCATTTGCCCCCGTATACCCCTCTAAGCCGATTACTCTTTTCACATCCCTCATAACCCAATCTGGTGTTCCTCAATTTTCTCAATTACGCATATTCTTTTGTTTACAGTCTTCTCTTCACTTACTCCAATCATACATTTTGTTGCATGTAACATTTCTTTAGTTGCAACGGGCTTCTTCAAGAAATTTTGTGACCACCTTCGTGTTTCATATGTTTTATTACAGAATTAGAACAAGAACTCAGACAAAGTATTTGACAATAAAATCTTGAGGCGAAATTCGGTCCCAAGATGTACGATAACGAGTAACGCCGGAAACTTCATAACGAGAAACTACATAATTTATATTGCTTACCAAACATTGTTAGGGTCGTCAAGTTTAGGAGGTTCAAGATGGGCAGCTCATGTAGCCAGAATGGAAAAAAGTAGGAACGCTTTCAAAGTTTGAACTGAAAATTCACTCGAAAAGCGACCATTTGGAAGACTTAGGGGCAGATTGGAGAACAATTTTAAGATGGATCTTGCATAATAGGAATACAAAGTACAAATTGGATGGAAATCAATAGAGGGCTTTTGTAAATGCAGTATTGAATCTCCAGGTTCGATAGGTCATAGAGTCAGTTATTAGAACAATTCTTTGTTGCCCTTTTCTCCATATTCTTAATTAATTCGATTAGTGTATTATCTATCCGAATTACCTCTCTATTTCTTATCATGCTGGAAAATTCCAACTAACAAGGAACGGACATGAATGTGTCACCCGGACTTTCGAATCAAACCTAGTCCATTCGATAAACATAACTAAGATAAGTTCATGCACAAAAAATAGGTGTCCTGAACAAAGGAGTAAGTCCCTGGGGCCCATTGATCCTGTTAGTGTAAAGAAAATTGTAGACTCTCAGTGAAATAGCTATTGCATCAACACTGTTCATTAGAAAGTCATGTTTTATAGTTCATTCTCTTCAGCATGAAACAAGCTTTCCAGAGGTGTTATGTATTGGGGCTCATAACGTACCTGAACAGGGAAAATTGTGAGAATGTCGTGAAAATTCCTCCAGAAATCCGTCTCATCAACTTTGAAGCCCTCTGGAGTGTCCCCAGGTAAAAGCACACGACCCAAGTGTATCTCGAAAAATACTACAGGGGATAATAAATCTGTGTACCAAGTTTTGTGTTGATAAAGAGAATAGGTATGAGGGGAAAGAGTGTATTGGTATACAAACCTTTCCCTCATATCTATTCCGTCTATCAATACAAAACTAGGTACACATATTTCTTATCCCCTATGGTATTTTTCGAGATACACTTAGATTGTGTGCTTTATCCCGGGATCACTCCAGAAGGGTCCAGAGTTCATGGGAGGATTTTCTGGAAAGAATTTTCACGACATTCTCATAATTTTCCCTGTTCAAGTACGTTATGAGCCCCAATACATAACACCTCTGGAAAGCTTATTTCATTCTGAAGAGAATGAATTATAAACCACGAGTTTCCATTGAACAGTGTTGATGCAATAGCTGTTTCACTGTGAGATTTTCTTTATACTAACAGGGTTATTGGGCCCCAGGGACTTACTCCTTTGTCCATGACACTTAAGTTTTTGTGCATGAACTTATCTTTGTTATGTTTATCGAATGGACTAGGTTTGATTCGGATGTCCGGGTGACACGTTCCTTTGCGTAAGTATTCTGCCTTTTATCAGGTCCTGGAGCCATTATTCATTTATTAAGGTTTGGGCATGGAAATGTTTCTTCCGCGTTTCTCGATCTTCAGCTTCCCTCTTAACTCCCAATATTTTCTTCTATTTTTCAATCATCCATTAGTTCTGTTCTTCTTCCTTTTCCTTGTTTTCCTTCTATCACTTTTTCTATGACGATATGAAGAAGATAATTTCTTCGCAAGATGTGTCCAATTTAATTGATCTTCCTATAAAGAATGCTGGATAAAAGGATCATTTTCTCTCCTGTACGTTTTAAAACATTTCATTTGTTATTCTCTCTGTCCATTTTATCTTCTCCATCTTCCTCCATCACCACATTTCGAAGCTCTCTAAATATTTCTTCTCTAACTTCCGTAATGTCCAAGTCTTTGAACCATATGGTCCAATGCTGCATATACAGCACTTGACCAAGTTCTTCCTTAGTCCGATAATAAGCGTGTTAGTTAAGAGTGACCTTTTCTTGTTGAATGGTTATTCGGTTATGGCAATTTTTGATCTGATCTCTTTGGTGAAGTAAGGGTCTCCAAGTGCTGCTAATGTCGATAGTAAATAGAGGTGGTCCCATCGTACTTTGTTCATTAACCTTTTGCAAAGATTAAAAAAAAAAAAGAAAGAAACAGCGAGACATTATCCCTATTCTGTAAATATTTTTTTGGAGGTAGAAAGGTAAAAGAAACAGATCGAAGCAGAGGAAGCAAAAAAAAAAAAAAAAGTGCTATAAAACGTTTTCACACTTTTTTATTCGTACAAGATGGAAGAAAATTGTATGTTTGGATTGTGGGAGTAGTCACCTTTTATATAATCTTTACTCCACCCAGGTTTGATTTCAAACAAAAGAACAATATAACCATTCCCTAGAAAAGAAAAGAAAATAGTTTTTAGTTTATAGACACTTTCAAGGAAACCAAACCGTAAAACTTATGGCAGAAAGTAAAAAATAATCTTTTGACATTATTATTATTATTATTATTATTATTATTATTATTATTATTATTATTATTATTATTATTATTATTATTATTATTATTATTATTATTATTATTATTAATTCATGTATTTTTTGTCACAAGTTACATGGATTACATACATGTGTCACAGTGATGGAGTTAATTTACATGAATAATAATATATTCACAATTTAGTTACAGACTCAAATAATGTAGTGGAATTAAAGATGTTTAGCGAAGATTTTAATTTAAATTTAACAAATTATACAAATAGTCACAATAAGAATTTTCTATTTGTCATTAGTAACTGTGATTTGATAGATATTCTGAGTATTACCGAATCTGATATAATTAAGCAATTAAAACGATTAAGGGAAGTACTACTCCTACCTTAGACAGTATCCCTTATTATAAAGCCTGTAGTATTAAATTGTCAATTATTTTAGCTAATATGTATATTTACTGCATCCCTCACAAGTGGTTAGTTTCCTTCAATACAGAAAAAAGCGTATATATATGTGCCAATACATAAATCAGGTGATCGAAGAAATATATGTATATACTGTATTTAAAGAATATTGGTTAATAACATTAGTCCATGCATTTTTCAAGATATCTGAAATAACAATACACAAACACTTATATATTTTAACGTTAAAAATAAATTAAGTGGATTTCAGCACGGGTTTTATAAAAGGAAATCGATTGTAACAAATCTTGTACAATTTATCAGTTTTACGTATTTAGATATGAAGTTATATATATAGAGGGTGTTAATGACCTATACCGACAAACTGGCTGTAAGAGTTGATTCCTCACATCAATATAAGAGAAAAAGTTAATATAGACCTGTGGGGGAAAAGGACATAGTTTCAAAGCTAAAGCAGTCCAAGTTCGTCGATAAGCTAAATTTCAAATTTGGGAAACTGTGGAGTAGCGGTCTATACCAGAATAAAGGAAGTCATGCATATTTCATGAATGAGCAATGGAGTGCCGGGGATAATCACGATAAGGTAGGTTCATATGCGATTTTCACTAATCAAATAAGCAATTCCTAACAAAGGTTCTTAGTATTAAATATTTTTAAAGTAGTAATTAATTAATTAAAAAAATAAATAATTTTCTGCAACGCCTAATGAAAACATCCCAAAATATGAAGCAACCAGATGATCTAAGCAGTAAGGTGGGTTGCATATAACTAAGGGGTTGAGAACCTTTTATAGCCAGCTTCCTCCAAATGGTTTTGTACTGTTTGTTGATGGATGTTTAGATCCTCGGCGGTCATAACTGCTTACATGCCAATCTTGCTCAACTTTAGTCAGAATATCGTCTTCTTCTTCTTTTGTGTGTGTGTGATTGGTCGCCCACTGTGAGATGTATCTTGGACATCGAAACTTAAAAATTAAACAAAAGAAAACAACCAACCGTCTTCAAAAACGCAAACATTTTTAATGTGAACCGACTTTTTAACCCTTTTCTTGGCAAGAAGACTTGCGTTGCTCAGAAAAAATACTGCATGCGATTTCCGTGTCAAATAGTTGTAAAATAAGACATAATTGCACATTTTATTTTTATGTTTTATTTAGAGAAGGCTGTGACGTAGTGTGTCTTTAGGATTCATTGCCAAGAATAGGTAGTCACAAAGTAACCAAAAAAATATTCAAAAGCATTATGTATCCCAAAGGATACATTGTCAAGAAAAGGGTTAAAAAACTTAAACTAAATAACTGATTATATGGTCTATGCAATCTTGAGAGGTTCAATCTCACATTCACAAAAGCTTTCTGTTGAGTTCTCTTTTCAATTTCTATTTTGTGTTCTCATTTCTGCGAGATTGATCTTAATATTGTCCTCTCATCTGCCCGTAAGCAGGGCCGGCTCTATTATATGTGCATCATGTACATTTGCACGGGGTGACAAGTTTCGAGGAGGGGCAAAGTCTGTCAAAACTATTTTGTTTAAAATAAATATTTCTTGTTTTAAACAGACTTCATGATGAAGGTAGTTAAATTTACTAAGCTGACTTTCTATTTGAATACTACATTCATAAATCATGTTTAGGTCGCATTAGTTTAAGGTCACATGGACAGTGCTAAGGGAAATGGTCAAACAAATTCCAGTATAAATTGCTTGATTGTTGTCAAATATAAGAACTCAATTCTCGAACAGTAGCGAACACCTGTTCCATTTAATTATCACAGTTTTGATATGAAAACTAGTCTTGTGTTTGTCACAAACAAGTTCCTTATCATTGAAGGTGAAAACAAGATTTTAATTTTTTTTTTTTAACAGATGTAGAAGGAAGATCAAGAAATAAAGATAAAAGAGTTAGTTGCACTGGAATTGCGAACTGATATATTGAGATTGACGCTCGATATTGAATTCTATAAAAAGGATGACCATCTTTCCTCTGCAGATGTGTTTGCTTTATCTTTCAATAACATAATACTGTAGATTATTATTTAAAGAAAAAAAAACACCCAACAATATTGTATTTGTGGTGTTTAGGCCTTTCTGGGTTCGAGTGCTCTTTCTCTCTCTCCTTCGTTGTTCATGATGGTGTAGCATACTTAAAATCGTGGCTTTTAAGATTTGTTCTTCTTGGAGAAAGGAGGATGGCTAATGATGCCATTGCATGGGACTGCAAATTGCGTAGGGCCGGCCGGCCCTGCCCCTAAGTCTTTCTAATGGTATTTTTTTGATTGGGTTTCCAGTTAAAATTTTGAAAGTTTTTGTACCTTCCTTCATTGTGGCTACATGACTTGCCCATCTAAGCCTCCTAGAATTAATGACCCTAACAATGGTAGGTAATATTCGCTGAGATCGAAGTAATGCCAAGTTATCAGTCTAAAAACCCTTAAAACATAATAATAATAATAATAATAATAATAATAATAATAATAATAATAATAATAATAATAATAATAATAATAATAATAATAACCCTTAAAACAGAACATATTATTATATAATGAGACCTATCAAAAATACCTGATAAAGAAAATGATTGAACATTAACACAGCAAAAGAAATAAATTAAGTAATTTTTCGCAACAGGATATGGCAACATTGTTTTACCTTCGGATACAGATGTTTATAGGTACCTGAGCACAAACAACTCGCTAATTTACGTACACAAAAGAACAAGAAAAGACCTCAAAGGTAATAGAGCTCTTTCACAGATATACTTCATTTAACCTGATGTTTGGGTGGAAAAAAAACGAAAGAGAAAAAGAGAATATAGCTATAAAAGAAAGAAGAAGAAAATTCAAGCCAATAAAGAAACGATGAAGGAAAGGATTGGAGTCGAAGAAGAATGAACATAAGAAAAAGACGTTTTGTAAAATGAATTAAATTGAATACTTTTTCCACTTGCAACAACAACAAAATAGCTTTGTTCGTTTTCTTGCTGAGAATGAGCCAGCGATCACTGTAAATATAGAGCTGTACATATACCATCCGTAACGGATAATTTACCGAACATTGTGTTGTTCCTTCCATCATTATTGCTGTTATTGGATTCGGCAGTAATCTTTAACTACCTGCTTTGAGTCTTCAATAAGATATAAACCATTCTAATATAACAGTTCTATTGTTAACAGATATAAAGTTGTTGAGAGAATTATGTTTACCTGGCGGAAGGAACGGTGGGGATTTTTATGGGGGTTATACCACCTTTCTATTGTAAACACAATGCCACTTTTTCTGTTCTGTTTATGACGGAATTACCGTATACTCAATGAATTAAATACAATTGTTAAGGTGGCTCTACAATTGGCTTAAATAATCGTACATAAAGGAACTTAGATCCCGATGGCTGGAGCATTAATTCGCAAATAATTGTCTTGTACTTGTGTCCTGCGATACAAGTTACGCGACTTAATAGAATTTCCAACCACTTAAGTAACTTAAGCGTGAACTAAGCGTAAGTAACTTATTTCCCTGACAGTACTGGAAACAATTGTGCTGAAGAAGACAGGCAAGGAAAAAGGTAATAGTGCAGTAGTTCCAGGGGTGCAGTCACGGGGGTTCCACCTGGTTTGGAATCCAACTCCAAACTTCCTTCCAAACCCCTAAAAACACTAGTTCTATATTTTTTTTCTGAAAATGTAAATGGAAGTATAAAGGTAACCAAGAAAGTTATGTCGCTTTTTATGGAGGTCTGTGTTCAATTGGCCCTCATATCGTGATTTGAATGCGAATGGAGATAAATCGAAGATCAGTTGTTGGTGTGGGTATATCCAATACCTGTTTGTGCCACTTCAGTTACACATGAACTTGCGTAAGGACAAAGTGAACACAAGACCTCCAGAGAACATCATAAAGGCATGTGTGATGTACGAGTTCAAACTGGGGTCAAACATCGCTGCAGCGGAGCGGAAGATATGTTAGGTCTTTGGTAAGGGTGTTGTGACTACGTGGACAGTGCAGTGGTGGTTTAACTAGCCTAGGACGGTACGAAACACTCGAAGATGCACCACGTGCCGGAAGACCAACACATCTACAGTATGAGTCTTGAGGCAGCAATTGAGAAGAGAAACTGAACTACAATTCAGTATGAGTGGAGGAACGATTCGGCAGCACCTCCATCAACTTGGGAGGCACTACAGGTTGGGTTGATGGGTCCCACATGATTTGATTCTGGGCTAGAAGGCAACGCGAGCAGACACCTGCGTTTGTTCTCTTGCCTGAGGAAGGAGCTATTTCTGGACAGGGTGTTGACATGATGAGAAGTGAATCCTGTACGAAGCTCCACGGCGCCGCCATCATTGGTTAGCATCCCATCAACCGGCTCCAAAACAGCCGAAACCAGCACTGCATCAGAAGAAAGTCCTCCTGTGTCTTTGGTGGGCTGCTGCGGCATCGTGCATCGAAAACTGCTACTAGCTGGTCAGAGTATCAGTGCAACTGTGTACTGTCAGCAGTTGAGCCGTGTTCAAGAAAAACTCAAAACTCTGGAGTCAGCACTTCTGAATTGCAAAGGGGTCGTCCTGTTTCAGAACAACACTAATCCTCCCGTGGCTAGGACACCATTCTACACCTTGGATCGGAAACACTATTGCATCCGCCATATTCCTTGGATATCGCACCGTCCGATTATCACTTGTTCCATTCCTTGGACAATCACTTTAGAGGACGCCAGTTCAAATCACCAGTAGAAGTGCAACATGCACTTGATACTTTCTTCGTTTCACGGCCCACCAAGTTCTACCGCGATGGAGTCCGTGGCCTTCTAGAACGCTGGCAGAAGGTTGTTGGTGCTGATGGGGACTATTTTTGATCTCCCAGGTACGTCTTAGGTGATATATCGATGTTCGAAAGTGGTGGGTAAAAAAGCGACAGAACTTTCTTGGGTTCCTTTATAGTTTACAATTACTTATCCCATGTGTGTGTGTATGTGTGTGTGAGAGAGATCCCTGGTTCGATCCCAGCTCGCGCAAGTAGATTTTGTGGTGAACAAACACCGTGTTCGTTGGTTTCCTCGGGTTCCCCGTTTCCTCCCATTTTATTCCTTCCACCATTGCATTCATTTCTCATTATCACCGTCTCCTTTAATCTAGCCGGCATAAGCGTGGGACGCAAAACTGAAAGATTTCATTTCATTTCGTTTCCCAAATATCCGCAATTTTATCCAGCATTCTCGATGAAAATAAAAAAATATATATATCTGCAAAAAAGGTATAGTGACGCGGATAGACCTCTATGGAATAGTAACTTGGTTTAAAAAGTGTATAATTAGGGATTTTGTGACGGCGGAAAGTGAAAAATATTCAGAGATAACATTTCCTATTGTTACAACCCACGGATCCAACTAAAGTGGAAATAAATCTGTCAACACTACCGTCATCAGCACACACACACACACATAGGTACGCAATCATGCTTGGTAGCACAGCGGTTTGTTACCCTTAAAAAAAAAAAAAGTTTTGTTCGTTGAAAAGATCTCACTCATTATACGAAATATATCGGACGTTAACTTTTATCGTGATTGCGTAACGACACCAACTAATGAAACTTTCGGCGCCAAAAGTGATGTTGGAAGCTTCCTTTAATTGGTACCACAAGATGGAAGATAGACAAGTGAAAAATATATGTGACTGTATACTGCACACAAATGAACACCTTTGTAAAGAAAGCAAAAAAAAAAAAGTATTATTTCATTTTATTTTTATTTTTAACGTTTTCAAAACAAGAGATGAAAAGAAGATGGAACCTTTTTAAGATCATCTCATCCACATGCAATAGGAATTACATATATACGTATATACTTTCGTCGTGGGAAAATTTCGACAGATCCCCAAGCAATTATGTTCGTTTCGTGTGCCTTTTGCATGTCATTCTAGTTACACAGCTGTTACGGAAATTATAGTATATACGGACAACAGATGGCAAGTAAAAAATGAAAAAAAAAAAAAAAAACAGCAAAAATAAAAATTTTAAAAATAATGATTTCTTGTTATTTACAAAATCCACGACTCACATGAAATTCATGCTTGTTATACATTTATTTTCTCTTCTTCTTCTTCTTTTAAATTTCTTTTTATTGTATAATATAGACATTTTTTTTCTATGTTCGCAAAATTTGTGGGAAATAGAGAAAAGTAAGATGAACATACGTAAGTATATTTCGTGGTAACACCGCGAGAAAGATAAAAGAAAATAAAAACTACCTCATATTGTAATTGTTGCCAGGTCAAGGGAACGTAAATATTACTATGTTCATTAAGCTTATTTAACTTAGAAAGAGAGATTTCCGTTCCGACATGAAGTTGCGTGCGTAAGTTAACATCGTCAAATATCAGAATCTGTAAGAAAAACTCTGCTGTACACTCTGGTCAAAAAAAAAAAAAAACTTCCAATTTTCTTATTGTTGTAAATGTCTCAGTTAATTCGTTTCTAGCTATTTGTATGTATGTGAAAAAAATCAATGTCAAAATATTTCCCAAGCATTTATCTTTCCTTTTTAAATGGTATCTCGTAACGGACTGCTTTAAAGTTGACACGGTCTAAGTACATTGGAAAAAATAGAAGTAATTAAAACGCTAATTTAAATTATTAATAAAGTTTTTAGCAAACATAAATAGTTACCATTTTTGTGGATAAATCTAAGATTCAAATCCAAATCTGTCGAAGAGTTTAGGCCACATAGGGATTGTTATGGGTGGCGCAGATAAAAGTAGCCCGTCTGAGAATAGAGGAAATGCAGTGAAATTGTAGAAATGAAGAGCTGAAAGGGACTTACTATTTATTTACAATGAAAAATAGAGAGAAAAATATAGTAAAAATACATTCATAGAAGATGTTGAAAGTGACTCCTGCTACATCAATACACAGCTCTGCACATATAAGCGTATTCAGATACACCCAGCGTAAAGTTCGGATATCGATGGCGGCAACTTTATGGTTAATGTTGTCCTTCAGTTCCTGTATGGTGTGTGGATTAGTTTCACAGACTTGCTCCTTAGGTGTCCCCACAGGAAGAAATCACATGTTGTTAGATCCGGCGAACGTGGTGGCCACAAACCTTTGCTGCCAGTTCGTTCCTCAGAGAAGACATCACAGACTCGTTCCAGGGATACCTTAGAAGTGTGATATGTTGCCCCATCTTGCTGGAATAAGCAGTATGGTCTTTCAGATTCAGTGAGTTGAGCACAAAATACATAAAAAGTTTCCATATATGTAACCGTGTTAAGGATAGTGTCAAAAAATATTGGTCCAATGATGCCTCTGCATTGCTCTCTTTGCTGATAGTCTTCTATCCGGATACTTGACCCTGAAAATTTCGTGAGTTTCCTTAATCGAACCTAGTGCTCTCAATGGGTCGGGTCGGGTCGGGTTGAAGACCGACCCGACCCGACCCGTGACCTGAATTGACTGACCCGACCCGATCCGTGATCCGATCCGATTGACCTGACCCGACAACCCGGCCCGAGCTGACCCGACCCGACCCGTTTGAGAGCACTATGGTCGAACGCCAAAATGCACTCCCATTGGGAATTAAACCCGGACCACGTGTACCGAAGTCTTATACGCTAACCACTAACTACATCAAGTGGGGGATTTGAATATGCATCTTAATGAATATTTGGCACTTTTGAGGTTTGGTTATTTCTTTTTATAACTGATACCAGTGTCCGACGTGGGAGAAATTTATTTTTTTTCTTGCTTTATTTCTATGTGACGAAATTTTTATTCAAGTCAGTGTTCTCATCTGCTCGGACGGCAGGGGGTCTTCTCGGAAGGCAGTAGCAAGAGTCTCTTAGCGGAGACAAAAGGAAATCGTTTAACTACAATGATAAGGGTTGAGGAAACGGGAGAACACCTGTGATTTTTTCCAACCCTTCAAGTTTCATTCCAAAATAGGTCCTTATGATTTCGGGACCCGCGCCACTTTGATTTTTCTTTCTCGGTAATTAAAACGTATTTTACAGTATATATAGTTGCAAGTAAGAAGATACATATGAATTTTGTCATTTAAAATTTAAAAATACAGT
Organism: Thermobia domestica; assembly: GCF_964235325.1. Taxonomy (NCBI): domain Eukaryota; kingdom Metazoa; phylum Arthropoda; class Insecta; order Zygentoma; family Lepismatidae; genus Thermobia; species Thermobia domestica. The sequence continues at coordinate 21,515,975 of NC_137463.1, read as the reverse complement.
ATGATAATTAATTACAAAGTACTAATTTTGTTTCATCACTTTCAGCCCAACAAATGAAATTCAAACAATTCGCACCCTGGGTCTTGGTCATCAATACTGCGTCTTATTCTTTGCCTTGCACAGTCAAGTCTTGGTCCTGTATTTCGTAGTCTTGGTGGTCTTTCATGCTATACAAGAGCCAAGAATGCTCGCCTCATCGGTACAAATGAAGACCAAGTGTGATTTTGATTATGGTCTTTCATACTATACGGAAAGCAAGAAAATATGCTCATCGCTACTTCGTGATCAAAACAAGGCCAAGAGCAAGATTACTATGCACTTCGTCTTGCATATCCAATCTTTATCTTATTCTTGTATCGATGTTCTTGGCGATGTTCTTGGTGAAATAAAATGAAACATTCAGTTTAAGGTCCCTCGATTCTGCACCGAGGCTAAGGGATATGGTGACCATGAGAAATGAATGCAATGGTGGAATGAAGAAAGTAGGAGGAAATAGGAGAACTTCGAGAAATGAATGCAATGGTGGAATGAAGAAAGTAGGAGGAAATAGGAGAACCTCGAGAAAACCCACTACACTTCATTTCTCCACCACAAAGCCCACTTAGCACAAGCTCGGATCGAACCATGGACAGCATGCACCAGAGATGAATTCTCTACCACTGAGCTACCGCGGCCCTGCTTGGGCTTGGTCGTCCATATCCAATCTTTCTTTTGGCCTTGCTTAAACAACTTCTAGTTTTGTTCTAAATCCAGACTCCATATTGGCGTAGATATTAATATTACAGTCGATTGGTAAAATTAATCTTCCACATTTAAAAATTAAAGTACACACAAGCACAAAAATAAGCATTTACCATAAACACACTAGCTGCAAGTGTTCAAAATAGATTTATGGCTTCTATAAAATCAATTGAAAATTGCTATTTTTAATTAGGCAGCTAGTGAAAAACAGCAGCTTTCGACTCCAGCCAAGTTTAAGCTCAACCTAAACTCAGTTGACCAAAGTGAATTGACCCGACCCGAGCTGACCCGACTGAGCCGACCTGACAACCCGACCCGAGTAGCCTGACCCGACAATCCGACCCGTAACCCGACTCGAGCTGACCCGACTGACCCGACCCGACCCGTTTGAGAGCACTAATCGAACCTGTTTTCTTTCATGCTTCTACAATTCTTTCTTCTATCGAGAAAGTTGCAGACCGTAAAGTGAAACGTCTAACTTACTGGTGAAATAAACTGACCGAAGAATGCTAACAAGAATACAAGAATACTAACAATCGATAATTGCATAAACTGTCCATTGTTGTAGCAGTTTACTCAATTTCAGAAGTCCAAATATTGCATTCGTACCTAAAGGGGATGCGGGCTAATTTTAACTGCGCCACCCTGTATATGTAGGTACACACAAAGATTCATACCAAAGGTGAGAGTACGTATACATTTATAAAACGAGACGAGACAAATTTCGATATGAGACGAGAAGAGCTTTCCGAGAATCGAGACGAGACGGGAAGGAATTTTTCGAGACCCGAGACGAGACGAGAGTTTTACAACAATTTAACGAGATGACACGAGAAACCCTCATGTCTCGTCTCGTCTCGTCTCGTCTCGTGAGTAACACTAGACTTTAAAAAAGCCTAGATGATAATGTACATTAAATAATCATACCAATCTTTGTGTAGGTGTTCTCTGTGTGTAATGGTCTTCAATTTTGCTCCTTTAGCCCTATCACTAATCTTTCTTAATCGCTACTTGTCGCCCCCTTTGATGTTAAGTTTGATTATAGCTATAAAACAGTTATCATATGCTTAATATTTCGTCTCCCCACTATGATTTGCTTTCTATACCCATATAGTATGATCTATTTCTGTTTATCCTTTTTTCAGGTGAACCTGCTCCCTGTGCTGGTAGTCCTCGGTACGTCACTAAAAGTTACGAGGTGCGACGATTCCACGGGCAACAAAAACAGTAGCGATTGGTGGAGCGGTTCATCAGAGGATGTCAACGAAAATTACACGTCATCATCTGATTGGTGGAATGGAGTGGTGGAAGAAGACGCGATTAAACCCTTACATCTGGACGGGGAGGGGGGACTCTGGCAGTCCTCTTTTGTTCCACCCCCACCCCGACCGGCGTTTTTGGATGAGCAGGCAACACCCGACGGGGTCACGACCTGTGACCTTTGCTCGTGGGCGTGGCACGAAAGACCGAGACTTGCTGAAAGTGCAGGTAAGAATATAAAAGCCGTGTTTCACACGAATTCATCATAGTTCGGCGTTTGATTCTTTTTTTTTTCTTTTTTTTTTTTTTTTTGTCTGATATAAGTGTAGATATAATTTATGTGTGGAAATTGGGTAAATGTACGTCGGCTTATATTTGATCGTTTTCTCAGATGATAGGTTAACCTAGAGATTTTAGCAACCAATCGTAATTATGTCTGACTGTTTCGTCATAATTTGTAGCTAATTAAAGACAATAAGACAGTTACGTATATTTCCATATAATTGTGAAGAACTATCTCGTTTAAACATAACTGGAAATAAATACGCAAAAAAGAAAACTTGACGAACTAAGCGTCTATAATTGACTTGTTCTTGATGGGATTAGTTTAACTTAATATATGCTCAAATCGTGTTCATATTTCTGTCAGTTTCTTAAGTAATGCGAATAACGCGTTGGTATTACATTTAGGTACACGCTGTGTTCCAAATTTAAAAATGTTCCTCCACACCAATACAAAAATACCACAAATGAAGAAGCATTTTAGATTTCTTGTGTAAGACGGGTTGATTTATAAAAATGATAATTTAGTTTCACTGCGGATTAGAGTTGCTCGCAAAACGAAGGTTGTGAGTGTCTCGTTTTGAAAATACAAAAGTGAAAGTGATGGATGATTCGTTTCGGAAAGTATTTCTTTCTATTGGAAGAGCTCTGTCTGGTGTCTTATCAAAAATTCTATTTGGTTTCGTCTCATGGACAAATCTATTACATGTTGCGAGAGACCTGGGTTCGATTCCCAGCGGGAACTCATGTGATTCGGATTAAGGATTAGATTTCTGGGCTTTCGGCGTCTAAGGCTATGTTAGACGGTCACATATGAGGGGTGACATCCTTCGGCGATCGTACTGCCCGAGAATTGAAGAGGAAGAAAGAAGTAGGGAAGGAAGGAAGTGACCTAGGATCATTATGTTAGGTACCATACCGGCATTTGCCTGGTGTGAATGAGGAGACTTAGGAAAAATCCTCACTTATGATAGCTGGCCTAAAGAAGCTATTACACATTTTTGACCGAGTGCCCCCACCAGGAATCGAACCCTGGACCACTCGCATCAAAGGCGAAAGCGTTAGTGACTACACTGTAAAAGATCGTTGTGTTATTTCAACGACATATCTACGTGTTAACACGATTGTGTTAAAATATAACACAAACAAGTGGTTAGAACAACTCACTCTCCATTTGGAGTTGTGTGTCAAATGTCGGTAGTTGAAGTGACACACAACCTGTGTGTTAAATTAACACAAGTGTAAAATCTTCGGTGTTGTTTTCTACGTGATTGCCAAATATGTTGGGCATCTAATTATAAAGGCTTATGAATTGAAGCTACAGACAAACACAGTAGAAAGAAATTCTTAAACAAATCCAGGTATACGCAAAATTTCATCTCCAACATTTGATGCATTTATTGCTTCATTTTCTAAGCGATTGTGTACTAGAAGCAACAAACGCATCAACTTTATTAGATGGCAACTGTCGCCGATCATTTGAAAGTGAATATGGAAGAACTATAAAATAAAGTAAATAGACAGTCGTCATTTTGTTATAAAATTACATGGCGAGCAGATTTTATCTTATCCCGAACGGTTATCGTCGAATATACACGGCTTAAAGGAGCACTCTGATTAGCCAAATTCAAAAGACCTCAACAATAGTCGGAAGAGCACGCGGCTAGTAATCGAAAGGTTGGTGGTTCGTGCCCTCTCCCCGCTACTACAGTAATTTTCTTTTACTTGTTTAAAGAGTTTTTTTTAGACTCAGCATAATGTAAACACGTTACGCATATAGGCGATTTAACATATTTTGAGGGAGTAATTTTGTGGTTCATTAACGCTTACGGCACGGCTCAATACCGGTTGTGTGTTAAAGACGTAACACACCCCCTGTGTTAAACGCCAACACCGCGGGGTATGTGTTGAACTAACACCGCATAGAGGTAGTCACGCTGGAACCACTGCCCTGTGTTAAAATTGAGTTGAATTAACACAACCATTTATTACTGTGTACGCTACGCGGGGCCAATCTCATGTGATTCGGATCCATAGGCGGCGCCACAGTGGGTGCAGTGGGTGCAGCTACACCCACATTAACTTCGATTTTCAGGTTTTCTGCAATAATCCTTTCTATTTTTTAAATATTTATTGTTTCCTGTTTGCATATATTTGAATGATTTCTTAAGTCTCTCATAATTTACTTGCTATCATATAGGGGTTATTTTTGAGGTCTTAAGGCTCAATAGTGCAAAGCGTTCTGGCAATAATGTTAGGATGTATTTGCAGAGCGTCTTGTTGGCTAATTGCTTATGCGAACAGAGTTTCTCCAAGATGAATTATGTCAAGTCCAAACTAAGATCGACTATGCTTCAACAGAGACTCAACTCCATTATGTTGCTTTCTGTTGAAAAGTTGATCTCAGTGAGCATAGATATTGAAGAATTTAAAGCCATGGTTCCATTCAACAGAAAAATGTCCTTATAAAAACTCTTGTAATTGATGCCATTGCAAAAGAAAAAGTACCCTTGTACACTTAAAAGTTCTGATATTTCTATGATAAATCCATAACTCACATACACGTAGTGATGAGCACAAGAGTCTTGGTCTTGCAGTTTGTGCAAGAGTCTTGCATGCAAGACCAAGACCAAGAGCAAGAGCAAGACCAGGAATCCCGATGCAAGACCAAGACCAAGACCAAGGAGTGCAAGACCAAGACCAAGACCATATCTGCAAGACCAAGATCAAGACCATGCGCAAGAGTCTTGCACAAGTACCGATACTACTTGTGCGTGGTTTTTCTCGGGGTTTTTCCGTTTCCTCCTACGTTCTTCATTCCACATTTATTTCTCACCCTGTGCATAACGTGGGACGTTAAACTAGATATTTCATTTAATTTCAAAACATATTAGTGGTGTTCTTCAGAAACTAAAGAGATATGTGGTATTGAACATCAGTACTTCCGTACATCATATGTGTCGACTACATGGGTATGGCCGTGGCTCCGAGGCTTAAACATCAATTGAAAATTTTTAATGTGTGCTCATAAAATTAATGTCTAAATAACATTTTCATGACATTGACAAAAACTTAGTGGATATGACCGCAAGTTTCATTTCATGGGCAGATGTTAGGATAGACGTTGAATAATTGTTTATCAATATAACTTTTAGCCTCCTTAGGTATATGGCACATCGAGGTTTGAGTGATATAACATTATACAACAATAAATAATTCATATTCACAAGTGATTTTGTACAGTTATATCAAATAACATGTTATTTTGTACTTCTAATACATGTCAAAAGAATTTACATAAATCGAATTTACACAAAAGACATAGACAGTTGATTCGTTTTCAGTTTTCACTCAAATTATTCTAAAATATTAAGAGGTTTGATTAGAATCATTATTATTTGATTTTTTTCTCTCTCATTTTAAGCCAATATTGCTAAATATATCATCATCATCATCATAGCTATTCTGCCATTATTGGCAGGTCACTTGCTGCAACTGAGAAGCTTCGATGTACGGTGGTCCTCAGCTAGTCGGTTCGTCTTGACGTAACAATTTTATGTTTTAATACCTTCCTTTAACCACAGTCTCCTTCGCCCCTTCCCTCTCTTTCCTTCCACCATACCCTCTAGCACGTCCCTCATAACACAGTTCCTCCTCAGCCAATGTCCCAACCACTTCCTCTTCCTCCTCTTAATTACATCTAAAATTGTTCTTTTTTCCCCTACTGCTAATATTTCTAACATTTTCTCATTCATTTTCCGTTGAACCCACTAATCCTCTCCTTTTTCTTCCTGCCCAGGTTTCGAAAGCCTCCAACTTTTTTCACCGCTTTTGTGTAACTTCCATATTTCTGCCCCATAGAGTACATATTGGAATCAGCAAAACAAAATCTTAATACTTAATTGGAAGTGTGTTCTATACAAAGATTAGCTAATCGTGGTTGGAAAGAAAAAATCGGACGTCTTTAGAGTGTAAACATAATTTTGCTGTTATGCCACTGTTCATCTCAGCGACCCCGAAAATTATGGATTTGACACTAGTATCGGCCATTTTCAATCACTTTTATATATCTTCTCCTCCCTAAGTTTGCGGGCCTGAATTTGGATTTAAACGGCCCTCTTCCGTAAGTTGCGGGCCTGATTTTTTTTATTTAAACGGCATTGAAAGTGTCACTGTTCATGTCAGCGAACCCGAAAACTATGGATGCAACACTAATATCGGTCAATTTCGATTATATATATATATATATATATATATATATATATATATATATATATATATCCTCTCCCCTTCCTCTAAGTTGCAGGGCTGAATTTGGATTTAAGCGGCATCGGAAGGGTCACTGTTCATCTCAACAACCTCAAAAACTATGGATTCGACACTAATATTGGACACTTTTAATATATATCCACTTCCTTCTTCCAAGTTACATCTTCAAAGTGAAATGATAAAAAAAAATCCTATGCCCGAACTCCATCTATGTTGAAAATTTTATCGAGATCGGTCTGGTGGTTCAGAATTGTTCAATTACAAATATAGTCCCTTTCATTTTTATATAATTTGTCACACTGGAAAACAGGTATTTGTTTACATACAAAATTTTGTGCATAAAGTTTATATAAAAGTCTATATTAGAATATTAAATGATAGTAATTATATGCTTTAGTGCACGAGTATTAGTGCAATTTGCCTACTGCTCTCTCTTTTAAGCAGTAATTTGGTTAAAATTAACAAAATTTCACTACATCAAAGAGCATATTTAGAACAGTTTCATTGAAGCACTCTATTTGTTGCAACAGAAACGCTTCATGATAGTAGATAGTGTACGCAGCTGTTACAGTCCTGTAATTAACTCACAATCACCAATAAACGACCAAAAAGCATATAAAGAAAATGAGTGCAGATTATTAATTTTCAAGAATAATTACAACTGTTTTATTTTTGATTGCTTCTTTTTTTTTTTTTAATACTGCAGTTCCTCAACTTAACACTTTCACACATTTGAGAGAAAACGGTTCCATTAGTACTAAAATTAACCTACTACAAAGATTTTTTTTTAATTTTTCCGGAAAGAAACCGGAAAAAACGTTTTTTTACCAACGGGTTCAAAATTTCCGGAAATTTTACATTACTCAGGAGTAGCCTTCCCAGTTTGGGAACCAGTGGGGTATTGCATCTGTTAAAATATATACATATAAAGATTTCGGAACGTTGTGATTTATAAGTAGGAGTGGGCACCCACACTATCATCATACTTACACGAAGGTAAATTATATTACATTTAGAAAAGTTACTATTGGCTCATTGTAGAATTTATTATCTCTTATATCCAGAGTAAAATTTTCCTATGAAAAGCATAAGATTTCTTAAAAGCAAGACTTGCAAGACTCTTGCAAGCAAGGCCAAGACCAAGGGTTCCATTGCAAGATCAAGACCAAGATTGGATGTGCAAGACCAAGACCACCCGGGTCTTGGTCTTGCGTTTGTTCATCACTACATACACGTGTATCGATGTATGAAGCTTTTTTTTTAAAATTTGTATTTGGTCTAGGAATTAATTCGTGCGGGTGGACAAGAGATGGCGCAACGAACGAAGCGTCCCACAGTTCCGTGTATCCACACATGTGTTGCAAACCCCTGTCATCGCGTATCGTTCGTAGTATAGGGCAGTGGATTAAAGCGTCAACAACACCAGTTTGTAGTTAAGTGAACATGGCGCAATTTGTGCCTGATAAAGTGTTTTTGCGGGGTGTCCTGCTGCATTACTTTAACATGCAGAAAAGTGCGACTGAAAGTCATCGTATTTTGGTGGAAATGTATGGTGACCATGCTCTAGCTGAGCGAACGTGTCAGAAGTGGTTTGCACGGTTTAGAAGTGGTGATTTCGGCTTGGCAGACCAAGGGCGAGCTGGACAGCCAAAAAAATTTCAAGACGAAGAATTGACAGCATTGCTCGAGCAGGATTCGTGTCAAACGCAGGAACAACTTGCAGCAGCATTAGGCGTTGATCAAACAACAGTCTCCAAACGCTTGAAAGCCATGGGAATGATTCAAAAGATGTCACATTGAGTTCCACATGAATTGAAAGACAGAGACGTTGAAAGACGAAAAACCATTTGCGAATTGCTGCTTCAACGACAGAGCAGAAAGGGGTTTCTGCATCGAATTATTACGGGTGATGAGAAGTGGATCCATTACGAGAACCCTAAACGAAAAAAGGCCTGGGTGAAACCAGGTGAACCAGGTCCATCACAACCAAAACGAGATATTCACTGTGCAAAGGTTATGCTGTGCATATGGTGGGATATGAAAGGTGTGGTGTACTATGAGCTGCTGCAACCGGGTGAAACTATGAATGGAGAACGTTATCGACGACAATTAATGCGTTTGAAGCAAGCTCTGGCCAGAACACGACCAGAATGGGAGAACAGACATGATAAACTTATTGTTCAACATGATAACGCTCGCCCACATGTCGCAAAACCGGTCAAAACCTATTTAGAAAATGTCGGATGGGAAGTTTTACCCCACCCGCCGTATTCACCAGACGTTGCTCCTTCGGACTACTACTTGTTCGATTGCATGAACAACGATTTGATTGGACAGCGGTTTACTTCTTCAGAAGATATCGAAACATGGGTCTCTGACTGGATCGCTTCCAAGGATGAGGACTTCTTTCGCCACGGAATCCGTACATTGCCTGACAGATGGGCGAAAGTGGTGGCTAGCGATGGACAATATTTTTCTTAAGGTATTTATGTATTTTGTGTTTGTACTACAGCTTCAATGTGTGCGTACCAACCGCACGAATTAATTCCTAGACCAAATACATAAGTTTTTATTGTGTACCATGTGAATATTTTTTTACCATGTCTTATCTCTTCCCAGCTTGCACCCACATTACTAAAATCCTGGCGCCGCCTATGTTCGGATCCCACGTTGAGCTCTAGGTTCATGGCTCATATAACTCTGCTGCTGAAAGGGACGCTATACCCAACTCTAACCTGCCTATTACGTGCACTTTACAAACAGCTTATGTAGGTGATGAATAACAAGCTTATCCTCAGCGACTATGAACCACTACCGCAATGACTACTGTGTGTCAGCGTACTAATTAAGGACACAAAGTAGACAAAAAAGAAAAATTCAAAGAAGATGGTTAAAACTGCATAAAGAAGAAGATGGAACTAAATTTAGAGATTTGCTTTTGAAGAATATGTTGACAGAAATGGAAGTTATGCAAGAATGGCGAAATTATATGAAGAAGTGAAGATTATCAGAGCCTGTAGAAAGAAGGTTCTAGAAGAGACTTTAAGAAAGATTCGGGTCAGGGCCAGGTCTAGAAAATTTACCGTCCCGTACAATGAAATCATTTGCCGCCCCCTTTCTCCAGAAAGCTACAATTTTAAGTTTGCTACCCCATCATGAACAACGAAAGGGAAGGGAAACGCACTCGCATTCAGAAGGGCCTAAATACTACAAATACAATTTCCTTGTGTCCGTTGTTTAAAAATAATAATCCATTATGTTAGTAAAAGATAAAGCAAACACATATGCAGAGGAAAGATGGTAATTCTATTTATAGAATTCAATATCACGCTTCAATCTCAATATGACAGTTTGCAATTCCGGTGCAACTAACTCTTTATCTTTATTTCTTGATTTTCCTTCTACAGCTGTTAAAAATGTTTTTTTTTTTTTTTTTTAAAAAAAAACTTTTCCATCTTCAATGATAAGGAACCTGTTTATGACAAAGATTAAGATTAGTTTTCATATCAAAACTGTGATAACTAACTAAATGGCACAGATGTTCGCTACTGTTCGACAATCGAGCTCTTGTATTTGGCAACAATCAAGCAATTCATGCTGGGATTTGTTTGACAATTATCTTTAGCACTGTTCGTGTAACCTTAAACTATGCGACCTAAACATGATTTATGAATGCAGTATTCAAATAGAAGGTCATCTTAGTAAATTTAACTACCATCATCATGAATTCTGTTTTCAACAAGAAATATTTGTGTTAAATAATATACTAGTTATGACAGATTTTGCTGCCCCGTGCAAATGCATGTGTTGCATATATGGTAGAGCTGGCCCTGATTCACCTAAATAAGGAACTGGTGGTAGAGGCATGTTCGAACAATGAAAAAAAAAGCTGAAAAGAAAGAGAAGAAAATGAACAAGTATGAGTTGTACAGTACAAGTCGTATGAATAATACAAAGACAGAAACATAAATGAATCTGTAGGAAGATGTATAAACAGACAGGATAGAAAAATCTACATTTGTAACAAGACAAGAAGATACATAACTGAATTGAAGAAAACTCAGGAACAAAATGAAGAAACAGCGAAAAAGACTTAATAAATACAAAGTAAATGAAAATAATGCTTAGAAGAATCACTGAGAATAGAAATGAGAAAAAATACAGTAAAAATGGAAAGCCAAATAAAGTACTGATTCAGAGTATATCTAAATTAGAGGTTCCAAAAGCATAACAGCTATAGATGAAGTTAAAAACCAAAATCAAATCCCTTGGCGTAACAGCCCTTTATGTAGACCTGAGCCGCTTCAGCGCCATCTGTTAGCGATCGGCTGAACTACGTCTAGTCTAGCGAGGAAACATAGTGCGGTACGTCACCCTATCTCTAACAGGCGTGTCAGGAACTTTTAGATCTAGTGATCGAGGTCTTTTATTTATGTGACTTCACAATTTGTCTCACGACTGTGGGTTGATGCCGAAAATTGGGAAGCACCAACCGGGAATCGAACCCTGGACCATGTGGGGCGTGAGTCCAACTCTCTCTCTATCAGACTACCATAGATACAGTTAGTCAGCATAAAACAAGATTGGTAACTCCCGTGGAATGTTTCTAATCAGGAAGAGAATGAATATCGGAATATTATGTTTGAAATGAAGAAATCTTTCTAAAATTTAAAATTACACTTACAAAGGTGTATTGTTATTTGGAAAGTAGCCTATTAAGTTCTATATTCTAATGAACATCGCACTTGGTAACTTGTCTGAATGATCGGAAAACTCGAAACTACATTGCTTTCTTCGATTTCATTTGTACATCGTAACGGTACAGTTCACTAGGCTCTACTGACTCAGTGATGCCAACCTAAAACTTTACAAAATTCCATCTTGAGAGGCAGAAATTCCCCATTTTGCTCTTGAATTTCCCAAGTTACACTAATGACAAAAATTTTAATAAAACTTACAAAACACGAAAAATGAAGCTACTCTTTGACACTAATTTTCTTCTATATATGATTTATTTATCTGTAAGCTTCGATCTTCTACATTTAGGAATAGTCTTCTACATTTACAAAAAGAATTTTCCTTACTTCAAGGCAGAACTGAAAATGTTGAGGTTGACGAAAACATGTACATTTTGTTGTCAGAATTTAGTGTTGCCATCATATTCTACACAATATAATTATAATAGAACAACTTCATTGTCCACTGAAGAAGATCCAATCATTTCATATGAGACTTTCCAAAGTTGATGGTTTCTCTCTCTCTCTCTTTTTAAATACCAGATCACAATTTACGTTCCTTGGTGCTTTTATTTATTTATTTATTGAAGTTACCAAATAACTGTACAAAATCACTTCCGTATTAGCATGTATTTTTTTCTGTAACAAAAAAATGACAATTAAGACTGGTTTCGAGCTTATTGAAGACTCAGTATACTTATAGATCACAGAGAATTTTGTTGGCGTTGGTGAAGTATAAAAAATCCCACATATAATGTCAATCTCGAGGAAAATTCCGATTATCCCTTTTTTGACAAATTAACGTCCCACAAAGTGAGATTTTTTCCACGGGTTGGCATAACTGAATTAACCAAGCCATCTTGCAGCAAATCCTAGCAACTTATAAACATGGTTACAATTCCGAGAGGACGAGCAAAGTTCTTCCGAAAGTATGCCTGGAAGAGAAACACGGCATTTAATTGTGCAGACGGTTCTACCAAATTTTGACAGATTTCTTACATTTTCAGGTTAAGTTAGGTTAGGTTCGTTAGGACATTACTCTAGCAGACGGATCTTTAAATTTTTCTATTTGATAGAACCGTCTGTTCGAGTGAACCCATAAACACTGCGATAAAATTTTAATTTTTTACCAATGTCACTTTCCTCAAGATTTGTTACTGTCTCGTTGTAAGTTGTCATCTGGTAGACCAGACTTCTTCAGATCCTGTAGTCTCAAAGAATTTAATTTTAGTTCAAGTACATTAAAAACAAAAGAACTGTAAAAAAAAAATAACATTGCGTTACTGCTCTTTGCATTTTCTTATGCCTTCAAATCTTTCGCATTACTTACTGTTGATTTTATATAATTTATGTCTAAATTAGTAAGCGCATTTACTGTTCACACTTAGTTGAGTAATACATCTTCTCGTGTACAACAGCTTTAATGTTTTATTGTTCCTAATTTACACTTTTGGAGCATTGACTTCGCAGGAAAAACCTTCAAAAATTACTCCGTGTGCACACACATGTATATAAAGCCTTACATGCACACACCTTTCCATGCATTCAGGATTAGAGTCAGTGTGGGTAATTGACTGATGGTTTATGTCACTATCACGTAAGGGATTCATGCTCCGTGAAGAACGAAGATTTAAAAAAAAAAATGTAGTGAAGCTGATTCCCGTGAGAACAGACACCTATCTTTTACAAAATAATTTTTCTTATAAAGGAATGTTAAAACCAACCTAAGAAAAGTTAAAAACGAAACAAGATACTGTAAGTCTCAACACCCTTCTATTAATGCAAGTATTACTTTTTTAACTTCACTTAAAAAATAAAATAAAATAAAATAAACCACAAACATATTATTTTATATGAACTCTGAAATATTTTTCAGCTTTTAGTAGAAATGTTTTTTTTTTCTTGTTTGTTATGAATGGTTATTAATTCTTTTCATGGCTTATTTTTCTTCTTGACTTTTTTTTGCCAAATGTGCACGAAAGCATGATTATACAAGTTTTTAATTACAGAGTGAAGTAACGGGTTTCTCTATTTGACCGTGGTGTGAAGCTAACGCTAATCACAGTGTACAAAATACAGTCATTCTACGTTAATTTATAGTCTGTGATCCGGAGAGTTTGTCAATGTCCTTTTACGATTTTGTTCTTTGTGTTTTTTTCATTCCATTTCTGGAAATAATTATTTATTTTTATAATAATTGTTTGGGCAGTAAGTAGGTAGTTTATATAGAGATAGAAGATTATGGCAAACCAATGCATAAAGTATGCAATGAGAAATGGATCATAAAAGAATTGGTGGTTTTATGGGCCTTTCTAAATCCATACTACGTACGATACATACTATCCTTGTGATTTAAAAAAAAAAAAAAAAAAAAAAAAAAAGGACAAAGATAATTCTATCTATAATTACTGAATTGACCTCAGGATTGCCAACCATACGATAGTTTATCGTGATATAATTTCGGACTTAAGGGTGTAGACTACTAAATATTTTTCAAAAGCTACCAAATTACCTTTTGCCAGTTTTTCGTAAGTGAAAAGATATAATGAAATGTAACTAACCTCAGTAATAGATAATGTTATTCTACACCCGAAAATACGAGTCGGAAGAATTTTTAGTGTTGCCATCCATAGAAATTACCCGAATTCGTGACCAGAATTCGAATTACCCAAAAATCTAGGTTATGGCAGCGACTAGGAAAATAAACTCAACGGCAACTGATGACTTATACTGTCTGTGTTTCTTGTTAATTACTTTTTAAATAATATTTGTATTTTAATTCTACTATTTATTAAATATTATTCATTTTGTACTCTTTATTACAAAGTAAATACAAATATTATTTAAAAAGTAGTTAACAAGGAACGCAGACAGCATGATAAGTCATCAGTCGCCGTTAAGTCAATTTTCTAGTCGCTGCCATAACCTAGATTTTTGGGTAATTCAAATTTTGGTCACACTGTAATTTCTATGGATGGCAACACTGAAAATTCTTCCGATTCGTATTTTCGGGTGTAGAATAACATTATCTATTACTGAGGTAAGTTACATTTCATTATCTCTTTTCACTTACAAAAAACTGACAAAAGAAAAATTATTAGCTTTTGAAAAATATTTAGTAGTCTTCCCCCTTAATGTTATATATTAATACAATAATGCCCTTGTGATAATAGGTGAACATACGATAATTTTAGTACTCACACTTTTGTAGATGTGCATTAAATAATTGTACATGTGCAGTAAATAATTATAAAACACATACACTAAGGTTTTTGACAATCATTTGCGCTAAAATAAATCAATAATTATTTGAAAATTGGCAGATGGCAACCCTGCATCCATTCTTTAAATTCAATTACGTTTACGAAGGGCTGGAAATTTTATTGTTGTTCAGAGTAGTGTTAATACGGAATTAAAAATGGTGGTGACCAGTGGCGTATTTATGATTTTGTTTCGGGAGGGGCTTTGCTAACTTTCGGGGGGGGGGCTTTGCCTGAAAATGTGAAAATTCTGCAAGATATTTCATATACTTGACTATAGTAAGTAAGATTTCGGGGAGGGGGCTTAAGCCCGGAAGCCCCCCCTAAATACGACACTGGTGGTGAAAGTGACGCCAGTTTGGATTTTGAAACTGAAGATTACTAGATAAATTTATTATATGCTATTGCTATTATTACTTGCATTTGTATTATACTTGTTCTTACAGCAAGGGCGCCCATCAGGGGGGCAAGAGGGGGCGCTCGCCCCCCCTAGAGCAAAATTATATTTCGGAAGATCGAAAACCCAATAGAATTTTTAGAATAGTTACAGCAAAATTTGCAACTATATTTGAAATGTCTCTTAAACTTGCCCCCCTCTGGAAGCCACAAGATGGGAGGCCTTGTCCTACAGTTATCACATGCATAACGAATAATATGATATTTTTTGTAATATACCACAATTTTAAAGACGAAAATCGATACTTTTGTTTTCTGCGGTTGGCAACTCTGATTGATATCGACATTCGATTGAAACATTGTTATTCTGCCTACACAAATCGTCAGTCAATAAAATTAATTGAACTAAAACTTAAAAAAAAAAAAAAAAAAAAAATCTTTATGCAGTAATATATAGTGACTGAATCATATCAACTTGTTTTTCCGTCTGTACCCAAAGAGAAAACATCAACTCTTTTAACACTGTAATGTCGCTTTAAAAAGAATGTGTTCATTGTGTATATTATTCGTGCAACGTATTAGCTGCTGAATGTAAACTAAATATATTTAGCATAAATAAGCAACAATTCGGTAGCGCTGTAAACACATATCTTATAATTTGTTTGTGTCTATATGCGAAATTTACGCCTGCATAAATTATGTAAACTACTCGGTACTCTATGAAATAGGTGCGTGATAAGCTTATTGTATTTTAAATATGTAAATAAACGGTGTCTGTTTACGATTTGAAAATAAAATAAATGACGGTATTTCGAAACCAAACTTATTTTTTCTATTTATCGTAATGATAATAGGGAATGATTATATTAATTATTCAGTATCTATAGAAAGATTTTTAATTGGTAGTGTAAATAAGCAACAATACCACAATATATTCATATTTTTGGATCAAAAGATACAATATATTTCAATCAAAAATGTTCTTGTACACCTTATATCTGGAGAATTACATACAGTGTAGCCAAACCCAAACTATCAATTAACTCAGTATGATGTGCTTATTCTGTAGAAAATACGAAAACTCGATTTAGGGGCCATTCAAAAATTTTGTGGTCCCTAATCCAAAAAGATCCTATCCCTGTGGCCCAATTATTGGCCAAGATCGCAATCTTTTGATCAATTTTTTTTGTTTCCCGAAAATTCTTGTTCATATATACATACATACATACATAAGTTATGTTAGTAATTATTGTTATATAATCAAAATAGCTACTTATATATTTGTTTAATTATTTACAGAAAATTCAGAAGACTTTGGATGGGTTATAACTTTAGTAATAGTGGCACTCGTATCAGCTTTTGTAGGTGCAGTTCTTATGGTCACTATTCTTCATTGTCGAAAGTAAGTACAAAATGTGTACATCAAATCTGTGACGGTTTTCTAATAGTCATCTTTGCATACGTACTGAATATGGTAATTACAAGATAATGTATCCAGACGAAATTTGTACAGGTCCTGGGAGGAAAATTGACGATTTTCAAATTAAAATTGTGACTAGATTGACTATTTCATCTATGATCTTTTTTATGTCTCAATGGAACTATAATTCAGTTTTCCTTACAACAATTAATTATGAAACATATCCCCCTTACTTTAGGAAAATTACATTTTTCAGATGATTTTGTCAATATTCTTAGAGTTTGAACGGTGTGCAGCTTTCCTGAAAGTCCCTTCTTCAGGACACAGCCTTTTTCCTCAGAAAGCATTTTTTTCTCCGTAACCCACAACAGTATTGAGTTCCGGCTCGGAAAACTGTGATTCTGATGAATAATGAATTGCCGGTGAAATGCTTATGGCGCTCTGAGTAACAGTTTTTTTTTTTTTTTTTTTTTATGTCTGCACGATGAATGCTCGAGGTTCTGCTGACCAACGCTTCATGGCTACTTGAACAATTTGAGCTGGCCACAGTGACAGTCAAGCTCGACATTCACATCTGTATAGAAATAGAATTGATCTAAAAATAAATAAATAAATAAATAAATAAAAGGAAAAGCAGAGCTTTCATTTACGGCAGTTGTGAATACGGCTCTCAGACATGGAAGAAAACATCAGGAAAATATGTAAAAGTATAATTCTCAAAAGATAGATGTAGTTTGTTTTATAACAAACTATTGTAAGCAAAACATTTTGAGTTATAGTTCAGTTAGGAAATAAAATATCATAGGTGAAATAGTCTGGTTACAAGTTCAATTTAAAGAAGTCAGGTTTTTCTACCGGATCCTGTACACTATTCAACACAAGAAATTTTGTACAAGAAATATATTATATGAAAGAGGAAGTCAATATATGTGGAAGAATATTCCAGTGAAATCTCTTAATATCTTTGAACAGCCATAGTAATACGAATATCTCTTTTTCAACAACTGTAAATGTGAAATTGATGCACATATTTCACGTAACATATTCCACTTGTTACATTGATTATAATAAAAATAATGTTCTCACGCAGTATGGTTAATTGCAATGCAAGTGTAACGTAGACATTTTAGATAAATAAAATAAATAAATAAAAAATACGTCTAAAATTGGTCTATTATAAATCGTAACAATTTAAACGGATATGCTATTACGCAGCAGTACATTGTAATACCTACTAGAGATATAAATAAATATTAAATGCATAATATTTATGATATCTCTGGTAGGTATTACAATGTAATGTCCCGTAATGATGTTAAATTTGCATTATTCCAGTTTACAGAAGCATCGTTTGTAAAATGTACGGAAGAAATATCTATATCTATATCTATCTATCTATCTATCTATCTATCTATCTATCTATCTATCTATCTATCTATCTATCTATCTATCTATCTATCTATCTATTTATCTATCTATATATCTATATATATATTCAAGAGAGGAATACCTACGTAATCACAATATATGGGAATCTTGGCTCTGAATCCGTGATAATGTTTTTAAAATGCAATCGAAAGTGTAAGCTTCTAAGCACGTAATGGTCCAACTTCACGTATTTTATGGGCACAGAGAATTCAAGTTGTTGAAGTAATGAGAAACACTACTTGAAATAGAAAGACTCTAGAAGTACATTTCCTGATGAAAGAAGTGAATTCATGTATGTTTCTGTAAACTGGAATAACACAAAACTAATTAATTTAGATTTTGAAATGTAGCATATTTTTAGTACTGTCTAGGAAATGGTTATCTCCTGTTTCGCAGAATCGCATGAAAAGTTTTCGTAGGACCTCAATATTAGAAATATTTGGCGAAAGAAACAAAACACCAACATAAATCTAAATAGGTGCAGCTCGCAATAGAGCCTTGTCGTACAAGTGCAATCGTGATTTACTGCAACAAGAATAAATTGCAAACACGCAGATACATAAAAAAAAAAAAAAAAAAAAAAAAAAAAATGCATTGAACAATAATGGCATGAACCTTAATGAATTTAGTAAACAGGGGTGACTCTTAATATCACCTTGTCTTAATTGGATTATAATTTCAACTATCCAAATGAATGCAATGAGACACTGCATTAAAATACGGAATAAGAGCAACCTCACTACACCTAAACCTACACTTAACAACCCGAGTACGACTGTCTAAACATCTTCACAACCTTCTCCGCAAAGTTAAATTGCCTGGTTCCAGCAGCCGCATTTGCGGACTGTTGTTGCTTCAAAAGTAGAGTCTGTACTGTCGAGTGCATCGTCTTGTATTATATGGAAATGCATCAGGAGTATCCTCAGGAGAAACAAGTGAAAGTACATCTGCTATCCTAACCGATTTCCTCATATCATTATCAGCCTTGCAAAGTAGAGCCAACCCAATATATTGTATATTTCTCTATATAGATTGGGTAAAATGAAACAAACAAATGCGTAATTTCGCTTGCTGGAATGTTTATCTTATAGCATTTATTGCCGCTTATTCAAAGTGTTATAAATTTATGCATACGAAACTAGAAACAACAATCTTCAGCTTTTTTTCTTAATTTGCTGAAGCATACGTGTGTACAATGACTGGCTTTTGCTTTGCAATAAGCAAAAGAGTCGTGAAAACGTTCTAAATACTTTACATGCCATGTATATAACTATCAAAATAGACGTGGACAAATTTTAAATGTTCCATCCACCACTATCTTTTCTTTCATTTTACAGAAATTCACTTTCACTTTTGCTGATGTACATACCAGCCACCTCGAATTTCTCAATAATTTATGAAGTAATTTGTTTGTTACTTACAACTTATATATGTGATTACAATATTGCGAGGAATCAATTTCTCAACATATAATACAAATAAAGGGCCTAGGCATACTTCTGGTGCAGTATAGGCTTTTTACAAGGTTATGCGAAAAGTAAAATCTCTTATTCTGCGAAACAGGAACACACACATTGGATTGTTTTTCTATTCTTCGAAACATGGTAACGCGAGCATGAAAAACCAATTTGAACCCCTTTTTTTCGAAATAGAAATACATGCTAAGAAATACGTCACATCCAAAGTTACGTAATAAAAAAAAAGTTATGGGTTAACTAAAACAATTTGTGACATAGCACTTACTTATATCTTGTTCTTGTTTTCTTTCAGTGGCATCAAGAGCAACAGAAATAGAGGTAAGATTTTGTTTTACATTTATATTATTATTATTATTATTATTATTATTATTATTATTATTATTATTATTATTATTATTACAATGAACGGCACAGAAAGTCAAAACAAAAGATCAGATGTTTTAGCTCAGTAGAGCTGGCAACACTAGCCTTACGAATACCGTAATGTCGAAAATTGTTCTTTATCGATTCGGTTTTGTTTGAAAACAAGTCCCTTAATAAGAATATAGGCATTTCTTCTAGTCTTCATTCTTTAATTCATATTTGAATAATTGAAAGATAAAAGACAGAATGGTAATGGGTTACAGGAACTATTATACGAACCGACATTCATTTAAAAAAAAAAAAAAAAATCTACTCGTATTGAACTAAAAAGGTATGTATTACATTACTACTGTTGAAACGAAACTTAACAAACAAGGGAACACATATTTCTTAGCTACATCATTAAAGTCACGCTGGAAAAGAAATCAAAGGTAAAGAAAAAGACCCTAATCTAATTATGTAAGGTAGCTTGCTTACAAACCTCGTTTTTAGTCCTTGTCTACCATTCAGCGGCAGAGAGAATATTTGAGGTAATGACACGGTGAGAAAATTATGAGCCTTTTGTTGAGCGTCCCCACCCGCCTTTGTCTGACACTTAGTTCTGAATAGTCGGTACCCATTAGACAGACCCAAGCGACACACCTATCAAAATGAGGCTTAAACTTCGCGTATCTTTGTTATTTCTTCTTTATTGTGTTGTGTACTTTTTTCTTCTTTCTTCATCGTTGTCTTTTTATAAACCTACCTTTACTTTTTCTCCCTCTCTCCACTCCTATATTTTTGTGAATATGGCAAACAATACATTAAAATTCTTTCTTTTATTAACACCAAAGATTGTACAAGAAGAAAACAAGTCATTTTTAATGTCAAAACGCGTGAGTCCTCTCATTAGTGTTTCCAACTGTTTAAAACATATTTTTTAGCTTTTTTTTTTTTAAATAAAATATTTTATCGCAGCTAACAAAGAAAAATTGATGTCTAGTTACATCAATGGATATCACCAGGGCTGGCCCTAGACAATTTGCCGCCCCTTTTTCCAAAAAGAACAAATCTTAAAAGCTATGATTTGAAGTATGCTTCCCCATCATGAACAATGAAGGGGAGAGAAAGGGCATTCACACCCAGAAAAGCCTAAACACTGAAACACAATCTCGTTGTGTCTGTAGTAAACACGCCTGGAGAGGAAAGATGGTAATCCTTTCTATAGAATTCAATATCGAGCTTCAATCTCAAGATATCAGTTTGCAATTCCAGTGCAACTGGCTTTTTTTCTATCTTTATTTCTTAATTTTCCTTCTACATCTGTTAAATTTTAAAACAAACATGTTCCTACCTTTAATGATAAGAAACTTGTTTGTGACAAAGACAAAACTAGTTTTTAAATCAAAAATATGATCACTAACCAAATGGAGCAAGTGTTCGGTACTGTTCGAGAATTGAGTTCTTGTATTTGACAACAATTGAGCAATTTATGCTGGGATTTGCTTGACCATTTGCTTTAGTACTGTCCATGTGACCTTAAACTAATGCGACCTAAACATGATTTACGAATTTAGCATTCAAGTAGAAGGTCAGCTTAGTAAATGTAATTACCTCTATCATGAACTCTGTTTCCAATAAGAAATGACAGATTTTGACGCCCCGTGCAGATGCATGTGTTGCATATATAGTATAGAGTCGGCCCTTGACATGACCTCCATTTGTTTAATACAATCATTCTCCTCATATTCTTGCATAATAAATCTGTCAATGAGCTTGACATAAAATTTAGATGTTTGTGTTTTAAGTCAACATTTATTTCAAATTAGCACCAAATATTCCTTTCTGTACCTCATTATTTCCCGATGCCAGTCTGAATGGAAATCGACATATAGACCTTATAGTTCCACCATACTGACTTCATCTGGACAGATGCTCGCCGTCACTGCTAGTTTTAAATTCCCCACATTCCTTAAAAAGAAAGATAAAAAACTTTGCATACTGTCATGATCCATTGTAGCTGCAAGACCTCAAGTGGTCTAGTAAACGTAAGGAAATAACCATATTTTCCGTCTGCAAAGGCACTTTTGGTGCACAATATGTAACAACAACACATAACGATCTATAAACAGTGAATTCGAATGCGAACGTAGCCCTAATTGCTGATCTATTGGCTAGCGTGTGTTTCTTTGGTACATAATGTCCTGAGTTTGATTCCCATTGGGAGGGCATCGAATCTATTATCGTAGTTCCCACTTTAAACTACAGGTCTTGTCCCATGTAGTCTGACTGCGGATAAAGGACGTAGATACAAATCAGTCGAATGCAATCTTATACCTTATTGGAGATTTTTTTGTCAAACCTAGAAATATTTTTAAATAATTTACGTACTTCCTTATTTCACAATAGGGGTCTATGGAGTGAAATTCTTATTTTCTTCATAAGTCAGTTTTGAAAATACATATTACAGCCAGGACACAAATGGGGCAAATGTTTCTTTCTTCCTTTTCTTCTTTTTAGATATTTATTAAGTTTGAAGTTTTATCCAATGTTACGCTCCCATTCTGGTAAATATATAAGATTATTCACAAATCAAGTATTCTAAGTCAATGTATTCAAAAAATGCATTTAAATCGAAATTTTTCTTCACGTGTAAAATAATATGGATGCAACAGTAGAGCAGTCGAAATTGTTTGGGTTCCCATGATTGATGATTATAGATGATAACAAAATTAAACAACTGTTATTCATGAAAGTTCTGTGATGTTATAGTCTCATAGTAATTTGTTGTGAATCAGGACCAGTGGCGTACGCAGTGAGAGTTGCGGGCGGTTAAATTCCCGTTCAACAAGATATGAATAAAATGTATACATTTACCATACTAAGGTAAAATAAGTATGCAAACACCCTGAAAAGATATAAACTTGGGAGCTTGAACTCATCCTTGGTGAAATTCTGTGTACGCCGCTGGTCAGGATCCTGTTCTGTTTCCCTATATCAATGAGATTTAGCTACTAAAATTATAAACATTTAATAATCACTATTCCTTATGTTCTGAAGAATGTGTAGTAACAAACATAGAAAGTTTTATCAATTCTATGTTTATTTTATGATGGGGCGAGAATTTTTTTATTTGTCACCCTGAATCGACAAATTCTTCCTAGATGACCAGATTTATATACTAAAAAAATACTTTAAAAAAGGATTACAGAGATCTTTATACAAACTATAGAATGCAAGGTATAATTCAGTGAGTTATTTATATATATATACACAATTTTCTCCAGTTACCTCCCTTCAAAACTTCTGGTGCTGCTCATGTTTCAGTAGGTCAACGTTGTTAAAAGCTCTCACACTTAAGAAGAACCAAACAAATTGCTTTATTATTATGTAGTAATTTCAAATTTTGGAGATACCGGAATTTGAAAGTTGAATCTCAAGTTCACCTGAGCACAAAGAGATTAATACTACGCACGTGCACCCCATATTATATATACAGGGTGTCTCAACTAACTTTGCGACCTGAAATATTTCTTAAATGACCAAAAAAAGTAAAAATCTAGTTACTCAAGAATGTACCTATGTCAGGGGCATATAAAATTATGTGAACAGCAAGTACCCCAGGGGTCCCGTCATAAGGTCCCGGGAGCTAACTTGAAATTTTAAATGGAAACCTCCTTATTTTTATTGCAGATTCGGATTCTGCGACCAAAAATACGCAAATTTTACTCGAAGCACTTTTTCGTTTCAACTATTTTTCGAAGTATTTTTCCCTCTATTTTCCAAATCATCGATCAGTTGTATTCTTACTCCGCACTTTCCTACCATAGCAGTACGCAGAAGACAATTTTTCTTCGCAAGATGTGTCTAATCCAATTGGCCTTCATACGAAGGATACTGGCTAAAAGAGCGTTCTGTTCTTTCCTATCCGTTTTAAAATACCTTCGGTTATTACTCTCTCTGTCCATTTTATCTTCTCCATCTTCCTCCAACACCACGTTTCGTAGCTCTCTACGTTCTCTAGCTTTCGTAGTGTTCAAGTCTCTGTGCATATAAAACCGAAAATTACGATGATGGATATAGGCTGACAAACAATACAGATATTACAGTCAGTCCTTCAGAGTTGGCAACCCTATGTTGAATTGCTTGTTTGTTTTGTGATTCTCTCTTGGGACCTAAAACTTTCCGTCTCTTTTATATATTTTATTTCAGAAGGAAAAATAATAAAAATCCAAGGCCATACAAGCTTAAGTATCTTTCACTTGTATTTTTCTTCTTCAGTTAAACAAATGGCTACAGCCATTGTGACGAGTGCAGTAGCTGTTATTTTTACAATGAACGTGGAAACATACATGTCTCTAGTGATAAGAACTGTCTGTTCGCTTTCAGCTCTTACAAATTCTTCTCTCAGTTGGGAAATGAATAATAGGGATGTTTTTTTATTATTATTTATTTTATTTTATTTTGGGTGATGAAATACATACTACCATTACAAGCCCATTTCAGTTTTTTTTTTCTTTTTCTTTCTAACTCATTGTGATCTTGCCACTTTTATAGTCTGTGATGAAACAGCCTTTTCATTTTCCAAGGAATGTCTTTTAGAGCCTCAACTTCAGAGAGCGGGTCAATCAACTTCTCCTTCCATCTTCTTTCATCCATTAAAAGCCAATTCATAGCAGGTTAGAATAGTGCAAAAAGTTTTTCTTTTTCATCTTTTTTAAAAACCTTTTATATAATATATTGCCTTTGGGTTTGTTTCTTTTTCTACTTTATTTTACGAGTAAATATATCTGTACATTTCAGACAATTTGTGCAATATGGCAGCTGTAAAGAAACTGCTAGCAAGGAAAAAGAAAAAAATAACACACACATAGAGAGACGT
Organism: Thermobia domestica; assembly: GCF_964235325.1. Lineage (NCBI taxonomy): Eukaryota > Metazoa > Arthropoda > Insecta > Zygentoma > Lepismatidae > Thermobia > Thermobia domestica. The sequence continues at coordinate 21,491,481 of NC_137463.1, read as the reverse complement.
TTTGTTTTTTAAGTAAACAAACAGAAATACTATTTAATGTTTCACTTAACAATTTGCGGCAAGCGATTTCCCGATTACGTCAAAATTCGTACGATGATGATGATTTTAAAACTAAGTTGTGCTCTCAAATAGAGTCGATTATTAAGAACCTGACCCACTAAAAATAATACAAAATTTGTCATTTTTCTTTTGCTTGTTTTTCATAAGTGAAAGGAGATAATGAAACGCAACTTACCACAATCATAGATAATGTTATTCGACAACAGAAAATATGAACCTGAAAAAGTTTCAGTTGCCGTCCATAGAAATTACAGTGTTGCCAGAATAACATTTTCTCCAAAATCTAAGTTAAGACAGTGATCAGAGGAACGAACTCAACTGCATTTGATTACATATCATATCTTGGTATCCTGTGAACTACTTTTTAAATAGCACTATTATTTAATTTTAATAACTGTATGTTAAAACTATTTTGTTTATTACAAACGAAATACAATTGTTGTTTAAAAATTAGTTCACAGGATATCAATACATGATACGTAACCAAATTCAGTTCAGTTCGTTCTTCTAGTCGCTGCCTTAACTTAGCTTTTGGGAAGTTGCTAGTTTGGTAACACTGTAATTTATATGGATGGCAACATTGAAAATTCTTCAGGTTCGTATTTTCTGTTGTAGAAAATTATTATCTATGACTGTGGTAAGTTGCATTTCATTATCTTCTTTCATTTATGAAAAACAAGCAAAAGAAAAAAAAGTAAATTTTGTATTATTTTTAGTAAGTCAGGCTCGTAAGGGGTGTGAATAGGTCCCTAAGTGACACATATCGGTATTGTTGTGTTAGACTTCTTTCAGTAAGATGAAAAATTCTGTGAAGGAAATAGTAATAGGGATGAAACTTGATTTACTATGTAAATAAAATTTTAGTAGCGACATTTTTAATCTTTGATTCCAACAAAATACACGTTCTTAATCGCTTTCTTTGAAGTTTACACTCAGTCAGGGATTAAATTGAAACGTAGAGAAATATTAATATTTTTACATAAATATACGAGAAGAAGTCGAAAAGTTCCCAAAATGTAGTTTAGCAATTTGTGATGCAATTACAGTACAGTCCCGAGGCTGCCTATTTATGAATATGACAAGTGTGACCAGATCATAACAGTCAGTTTACGAGTGCTGTAGCTAAAACGGAGTAGTGTGTGGTGATCAGATGGTGCAATGTCGCAGTTCGAGCAATGCACAATCAAGTTCATGTACAAATTGGGGAAATCTGCTTCAGGTTCCTGCTGTGACAGCGTTTAAAATCAGTTAACGGGGAAAATAGCACCGGTATCTGTTTCGTCACTGTAGAAACAACATCGAAACCAACGCGAAGACGAACTTGGGAAGATACCGAAAGAGAACTTTTCTCGGTGTTTTCAGCAATGATAGGAGCAGTGGAAGAACTGTGTGTTCCGAAGGTACCTTAGGCAACACAGGTACTGTACAGGATTCATTGATTGCATTACAAATGACAAAACTAAAACAACATTCCGTAACTTATTTATGCCCCTCGGAAATAGAATAAAAATAAGTTTTCTTAAAAGCATATTTGATTTCTTTAGTATTTCAATTTTACCTTTGTTCATATATTATTATTATTATTATTAATATTATTATTATTATTATTATTATTATTATTATTAAAGCTAATGTTCGTAATTTTGTTGAAAACGAGAGCCAAAATTACTAATTGTGGTTAAAATTTATCTCTTGGAACAAAATTAAGACCTGTTCTATTTTTTTTTAAAAATGTAGCTCAGTTCATGCTTATAATAATTTTGTGCTTGGTTGATAAACTAATTCTAAATATATTTCTCGATTTCCCCTAGGTTTGCGTTCACTTTGTCTTCACAACGAAGAGGACCAACACGAGAGCAGTCCAGAAGGTGTCACAAACAAGGACCTGGGTGCAACAGCTGATTTAAGAAATCGAAGTCGTGTGTGGGCTTGGCTGAAACGCCCTGCACCTCCAAACCAACTCGGCACTCATACCCCAACGCCATCTGCTGAAAACCATTACACGGTAGAAGAGACTTACACAAGTGTTGGGAACGGGGAGGAAGCGCTGTATGCAGAATTGGACAGAAGGGACGACCCTGCGTATCAGAACACGGCTTATCACGGATCGGACGCCGATCCAGATCCCGACGCCTCCTCCCCGAGTAGTGCGTATTATTCCGATTTATCCACGGAACGCTGTGAAGTGACCCGTGCGTTAGGGTTTGAAAGTGATAGGACATACGAAAGTGTTGACCATTGGGAGTCAAATAATATAGACTTCGAACAAAGCGATGCTATTCCAGCGATTGTTATGAGAAAACATCAACAACCACTCCACCACCTCGGTGCCATACGGAAACCTCCTGCGATCACAGTGCCCTCAGATTATGTGTAATATATATATATATATTTTTGTGTGTGTTTAGTTGTGTTCAGTAACAAAAAATAATACAACAAAAGTGGAAACCAATAACATTCTAAGCAGTGAATGCTAGTTATTATCACATATTAAAGTTTTTCTTGATTGGTTAAGAAACATGACGTTTCTGAAGACGATCTTATCCATCTTCAGGTCAGCAGTTTCCAAGACTTTGGAAGTAAATACGATGAATATTCAACACAAATGAAGTTACGCGTCCTGTTATTGTTTATGTAAGTTAACTTAGGATTTGTTTTTCAAATAATCTTGAGATTGTTTTCGTAACTTGAAGATGGTTTTTGCCATATTCCAAACGCTGGTGTTCAATTATTCGGCAGCCCGAGTGTTCTTTTTTATTTTTTCAATGTCACAGTCCCACAAAAACAAATCAAATAGTTTTACTTTTGAGTAAATAGAGGCCAACTGAACTAAACTACGTAGCTTCTCCACTTTGGTAAAGAACATATACGAATGTTTGTGTGCAAATACGCTGATTGCTATGAAAAAATCATAGGAATATTTCTGTGCGAATACGTTGATCGCTATGGAAAAAATCATACGAATATTTGTGTGCGAATATGCTGATTGCTATGGAAAAATCGAAGACTTAGTGATCATCACCTTGTGTGATTTTGTCATCCGTCCAATAATGTGCTTACGGCGCGCTTGTGTGTTATTCCTTCAGATAAATGTAAACTTTGTTGACGCTTTACAGAAGCTTTTTTTTAAAAAAAAAAAATCCCGGTGAAAGAGATTTATGTTGTTGATCATTCGTTTTAAATACTTGTACAGTCTTGTAAAAATGAACCAGTCTCTCCCTCTCTCTGAAATGAAACGCAACAAATGTAAATAAATCTTTTCCTGTTATGATTTCCTACGTGCAGTCCTATGTGGTCTTCCAAAAGGGAAGTCACTGGAAAGTTTTTATTTTTTTTTATTTTTTTAAAACAAGAACATGCAATCATGTTGTTAAATTGTTTAAGCAGAATTTGATTATTTTTTGCAAATGTTAAGAGTAATGTATTTGTCTACACTAAAGGTGGGGAACCTGCAGTCTTCAGTCATAAAGTGCGTCCTTCAGGACCTATTGTGAAAAAAATTCTGGTTTATATATAAGAAAAATGATACATTTTGTTACTTTATATTTTTAATATATTATATTGTATACAGGGTGGACCAAAAGTAGGTATACAGTCCCATACTGATCTGTATATGGCATTTTATATATTTTCTTATTGTTATCCATAAAGATATTGATTTAATCTCTTATATTTTTGTTCTTAATTTCTTTTCACTTATACTTTAAGCTCAAAACAGACGGAAGAAAGGAAAACTCATTATTTTAATAAACTAAAATGTCATACTTGATCAATGCAGGGCTGTATATCTGCTTTTCGGCCACCCTGTACATTTTCATGGAAATTATAGATGTAACTTTGTAACATATAACTGTAAAATAGCTATCTACAAAAATTAGATGAATTGAAAACTATCATTTTCGACTTTCTGTGGAAATGGCATTTAAAACAAAAAAGGTTCCGCACTCTTGGTATAGATTGTATCCAAAAATCAATCAGTCTTGTTTAGATATTTAAAAGTTAGATAAAGAAAGGCACTGTGATGAGCTTCAATGGTATAAATGTACCAATAACCTTTGAAAGAATTGTGAACTGCTGAATGGATCAGATGTCATATTCTATTTTCAGAATATTAGGCTAGAACTGTTAAAAAAATACAGGAGCATTGAAATTTTTCCTCTAATTACCAAATTTACTGAATGGTAACATTTATTTATTAGGAGGTTAAAGCAATGTGCTTTGCTTTAAATGTAGACAACTTCTGAAAAATTTTCAACGATCCAGTTAGAATATGGAACAATGTATGTGTAAATCTTTTTCCTTAAACGTGAAGAATTCTGTGGTAAAATATAAATATGTGTGTCACTTGACTGCTTCATAGAGTAATCACCAAAGTATATGTAGACACTCTTTATTTTCCTAAAGCAGATAAAATAATAACAGTAATGAAGATCGAGAAATTGTACACATGATATAGAAAGACAACATATGCTCACTGTAGAGGAAGAATCAAATAAAAACCTCAAGTATTTATTTTTTTCCACTATTTTACTGCAGGGAAATTTTTTGCTCCCCTTCGATTTGTGCGTGTATTATTTTTCTACATAGCCCCCTCTCAGTTCAATACATTTACGCCATCGGATAAGAAGTGCTTTGATACCGCGTAAGAAAAAAATGTTGACGCTGTAGCCACGTGCACCGCCGATTGGACATCATCAGACCCGAACTTCTACCCTCCAAGGTGCTCCTTTATTGGACTAAAGATGTGGAAATCTGATGATGCCAAATCTGGCGAGTATGGAAAATGTGGGACGCATTTGAAACGTTGGTCGTCGATGGTTTGCATGATTGCACGAGTAGAATAAAGACGGGCGTTATCATGTTGAAGCAAAACATCTCCACGCAGCAATCCCCTTCGCTTTGTGCGTGTTGCTGGTTTCAAATGGTTCTTGAAAAGGTCAGTGTAAGTGGCACTAGTCGCTGTCGTACGTAGGGGCAAGTAGTGTTCCAGAACAGACAATTCTTATCCCAGAATAAAGTAAGCATGATTTTCCCTGCAGAGGGCTGGCTGCAAAACTTCTTTGGTTTCGGTGAAGACGAATGTCGCCATTTGTTGCTTGCACGTTTCGTCTCCGGTTGAAAATCGTGCACCCAACTTTCATCCTCTGTGACAATGTGAGCTAGAAAATAGTCACCATCCTCTTCATAATGCCTCAGCAGCTTTTGACATATGTCAACTCGAGGACCTTTCAGTTCCTGCATTAGCTGTCGAAGAACCCATCTGGTACCCAACTATCGAAGAACCCGCACTTTTCTGTAGCGGAGTTCGTCATACACTATGTGTTCTGCTGAACCGAAACTCACATTTAGCAAGGAAGCCATTTCAGCCAGGGTGACAAGCTGGGTTTCCTGAATAAGTCGACCCGTGCAATTGCGTAGTGGTGTCGCCACATTGAATCAGCTGCTACTCAGCTCCAACTCCATCTACCGGCACTGCTTCGTACTACCGGCTCGGAAAGATGCGAAGGACTCTGTCTGCAAATTTCAAACGCCTAGAAAACAAAACAGATTTTTAATGACACTTTTGCGGTTTTCATTCGATTCTCGCTCGTAATGTCTGAATTACTTTACTTTACCTAGAAAATGATAACATGGCTTTACCTACCCTGTTTATTACAGAAAGTATTTACTTCAATTTCAAATGTACTGACTTCATTATTTAATCATTTCATTTAGAAGATACTAAAAATATCCATTAAACTCTACCGCATATTTAAATATTTCTTGAACTATTACAAAACTAAATATTTTTTTTAATTTTTATATAAAATTTAAATAAATAAATATAAGTATTTTTTAAACTTAACAAATCCAAATCACTAAAGGAATAATTAACCCTTCTGACCAGAGTATATACACTTATTTATTAAAACTAAAATACAGTGTAACGGTTTCGACAACTTAATGTTATCTTCATCAGACACAGAGTTAGTATCTGACGAGGATAACATAAACTTGTCGAAAACGTCCCACTGTACTTTAGTTTTAATAAATAAGTGTATATACTCTGGTCAGAAGGGTTAATTATTCCTTTAGTGAGTTTCAGAGTCGTGATGGATAGAATTGCATCCAAATCACCTTACTTTTTTGGTTTTCAGAAAATATTAAAATTTGAAAACAACTTAACAAATCTTACAATTTTATAATGTATTACAACTTACATTATTTAATATCTGCAATATTTTGAAAAAGTGAAAATACACATATTTTACAAACTCCCTTACGAAAATATTTCAAAGAAATATGTACTTTTTTGTTTGACATAACTGTATAAGAATGTATTCATAATATAACTATTTTCGTCTTTTTACAGTGTAACAGAAAATATCCTTATATTAAATGATTATGACAAGGATGTATAAAAGTATAATTTTTAAGATAGCTTTCATTATACAAAGACATATTGATTTATTAACCAATGACAGTATGAAAACAAATGTTTACTAAGCATGAAACTACAGTAACGTATCACAAAGTAATACTTGAGTTTACGTATAAATGTACGAAATGATTCCATCAAATAAAGAAAACAAAAGACTCGTCTTGATGGTTTTAAGTGGAGCTATAACACAATGGAATACTCAATCTTTTATGCCCGACTGTCAGTGTTAGTGCTAGATTTTTTTTTCTGAACTTTTTGCACCTGTAAAAAATGAAATTGCTTATATGCAATTTTTATGCATTTAGCCTAGTAATACTGAACATTCAAAATGATCATTAACCATACTCAAGATAAAGCCGTGACCTTCCCCTCCGCTCTCAAAATTTGAGGGATCTATCTTTTAAAAAGAATGAGAAAGAGGCTTGAAAAAACTTGAAACATAATTTTATGCTATGTAAAAAATGACAATATCGCCCCTGTTTCTCTTCGTGTACGGTTATATTTAGATGCCAACAGCTTAGGTTCTTGAGGTTATAAATGCTATTGATGCTATTGCTTTATTCTATTGATTTAGCTGATCGTTTTTATTTTATTTATTTATGTAATTATTTCCTAGAAAAGCAATTTCAAATTAAAATTTTGTTGAGTTAAATGATTACATATTTCTTTGATTTGTTACAAATGAATTGATTTACATACAAAATAATATACAGAGTCTTATAAAAATGTGTCACAATATTTTGAGAACAGATTCGTCACATCAAAATAAGAAGAAGAAAAAAAAAGTTCATAAAACCTGTGCTCACTAGTTTCGAAGTTATAGGGTGCCGAAAACGTGAAACAAGTGAAATTTAAAAGTTCATATCTCCTTTACAATGGAACCTATCGTAGTCGAGTCAAGACATCACTGAGAAACTGGTATGTGAATTATCCGAATATCTATATTTAAGAATGCTCCAGTACTTTCACACCAATTCTTAGAAGGTTAGGTGGAGAGAGGACTAGCTCAGGAGAGTAATGCTCCCGGAAGTAGGAACGGAAAACACAGTTCTGATTGGTTGGCGTTATCTATGTCTTGCCACGTTGCATTCAAATAGCAGAATTCAGACGGTTGTTGCTATCGGTCCTCGTGGCCGAGTTCGCTAGTGCTATATGCTAGTAACAAGAATCTCTTTTGGCGTGAGTTCAAACCCGGCCCGAGGAAAGTTTTTTAAACTTTTTTTTTTTTTTTTTTTTACATTTTTATAACACTTTTTAAATTAAAATAATACGAAAATAATACTCAAAAATGTGATTTACTTACTTTTGTGCAGATAAGTAGTAGGAACGGGTTAGAAGCCCCGCAGGGCTCGTTTTGTTGCCCTTGTACTCTATGATATAAGGCTCGTTTTGTTCCCCTTGTACTAAATGATATAGATTTTGTGACGAACTTAACAACTGACTAGGATAGCGCGTAAAACAGCTGGCTAGAGTAGCGCGCGAAAAAACGTACTTCCGGGAGTATTACTCTCCCGAGCGGGTCGTGTGGAGAGTGATCTAGTACTCAAAAACTGCCTCTCTAAAAATGATTGTCCAAGTACCGGAGGTTCTGAAAGATGGATATTTGGATAGTTCACATACTATTTCCTCAGTGGTGTCTTGATCCGACTATGATCGGTCCTATAGTAGTGAAACTTATGGACCTTTGAAGTTCAATATTTCACGTTTTTGGCACTCTATGAACTACGAAACGATTCACTTCCGACCACAGGTCCTTATTAACTTTTTTTTCCCTTATTTTGATGTGAGAAATTTATTCCCAAAATATTGAGACAATTTCTCGTTAACACTCTACATAAGAAACAGACATTAAAATAACCGACTAAGAGTCACAACATACAACACATCCGACGCCATCTAAGACTGTTTCCTCGTTGACTAATATAGAAGAGCAATGTTTTTATGTTGAAATGAATAGGTAGCAGAGGGTGACAAAAGCTTCTGATTTTACTGATTTTTTTGTAAGAACCTTATCATGTTCATTGTTTGTAAAGATGAATTTATGTCATATGTATAAATTTATGGCACACTATTTTAAATCATGTGATCTTATATTTACATGTCGAAGGATTTTGTTTTTAGAAAGAATTCTATACAGTAAGCTTTTTTTTTTTTTTAATTTAACCCGTAAGTACTCGCACCCTTTTTTTGACACCAGTACTCGCGCGAGGGTCCAGTAGACCTCCAAATTTATATTAGTTTTTTTACAATAAAAAATATATTTTTTAAAAATAATTAGGACAATGTAGCATAACTCTAGACATGCTTTTAAAAATATTTGCTGCAATTAGATTTTTTGTACTCGTTTTGAGACTTTTTTTAAAAATATTTTTTCATCAGGGCTTCTGGCTAGCAACACAAAAGTTACCTGTTGGGGGGGGGGGAGTCTGTGAACATCCCGTGCGAGTAATTAAGGGTTAAGAAAAATTCCAGTTAAAAAACACACAAACAGAAATAAATTAACTACATTTTGAAAATAAAACTACTTGCAGATTTAGTTTTGGCGCACCACTCGAAATAATATTGTTAAAGACAAGGATGTTATAAAATAGAGGATCTGCCCATATGTATCTTCGTCCTATTATGAAGCCAAAAAAACAACTGAGCATCTGTCAGAGCACCGAGTCTGATTGGCTTCTCTCGTTTCCGCCATGAATGTTGGTTCAAAACATTGGGTCTTATTGGGTGAAGCAGGCAGAGTGGCAATGGCGAAACTGTGACGTATGACTTCACGATTTTGTTGTAGAGGCAGACCAGACCCTCTATTTTATAACATGCTTGATTGAAGAATTATAATTCTTTCACTAATTTCCTTCTTATTATACCCGAAAAGATTTGCAGTAGGAGACGTGAAAATCTTACTTTGCATAGATAAAGTTCAAGGGGGTCACCACAAGTATTTGTTGAAAAATTGTAACTGTTTTACGATTTGCGAATATATACAGCTTCCGAATGTATGGCGTAACTACTACAGTGCGAAAAACACAAAAACCTACCTGTTCGGTGTGGTAGGTGGCAGCTAAAAAGAAAGTATGCTATCTAACTAAGTCAGGGTAGGGCAAAGCTGGTGTGACCGCGTGGTAGCTCGTCCGAAGGAAGCAAGAGCCTCACCGATAGTGAGTATACGTATAAATGAGAATAGTGAAAAGAACTGGGTATTGGGAATGATAATTTCAATAGCACTCATATTAGTAACGCTCCACTTGTTTATATAAAATACAGTTTCTATACACTAAACCTAAATTAGGGCTGTATTACTTGGTATTTTATTGTTCCCTGCAGAAAATTGTTCCTTATGTCTTTTCATGCAAAGTATTGAATTTTACCTGTAAATTTTCCAAAATGTGGTGCGCCAAAACTACACTAGCACCAAAAACTACATAAATGAATAGATTATATTTTACAAATAACGTTCGTCAGCATCGTTGATACAATGATCGGTTGATACAATTCATTTCATTCTAGGAAGTTAAGGCTACATTATTTAGAAATTTTAGATCTTTTATTTATGTATATCTTTTAAGTGAAAAATCTTCCTGAAATGAAAGGATTTTTGTACTTTACAAACTTCTTACCAAAAAAACAAAATCCTTTGATATGTAAATCTTGTAGTATCATCCATAAGTCGAGCCTCAAGTACTTAACTGTGAAAAATAAATCTAAAAGACTAAAAGCCCAGAGAAGTGCACGGATTCTAAGACAAGAGAAAATGAAACACTATTCCTCGGGTCAATTATATAGAAGACCTATTGTATAAACGTGCTTTGTTATATTTATCTTTAAAATGTGTGCGGGGCTTTGTACCATGACGAAATTTAAACTAGTCAAGTGTCTTTTGTTCTTAATAAATAAATAAGTAAAAATGATGATACCACTGTACTCATGACTATAAACAAATTGAATGTGTATGTGTTGTACTAAAGGTTCATCATTTCTTGTTATAATGTAAATATTGTAATTGCAGTTAAATATATCAATAAAGTTATTTCATATAAAATAAAATTTTTGTGTATTTCTTGTCTTCAATGAAGAATTTGTGTATGCAAATATCCCGAAGTCATCTTGACTTTCTTAATCGATGACAAAAAATTACAAGATTGTTCAACTCCGCTATTTGCTTGCACTAACACCTCTTTCATATCTTACATATAAGTTGGAAATAGAGCCGTTGAGAAGTGTGTTTTGTAAAACAGGTTTCTTAAAATTGTGTATCTAATTTGTATTTTATATTTCTCATTTTGTATGTATCTTTCTTCTTGTATGTAAGCTTCTTGGTATATGTAATATTCTGTCATGAATGCAAAATGAAATCTTTCAGTTAACGTCCCATGTTTATGATCATTAGGCTAAGGGAGACGGATAATTAACACAAGTGAATGGTGATGGAATAATTGGTAGAATGAGAATATGGCAGTACCCCGAGAAATCCCACGGACACAATGTTGTCCACCACAAACTTCTTATATATATATATATATATATATATATATATATATATATATATATATATATATATATATATATATATATAACTTTTCCAGGAGACAGGTTTAAAGATTTTATCATTTATTCTATCGTGTTCTGTTAAAATTTAATTTGATCTCGTAAGTTCTATATCTGAAACGAAGGAAATGAAACTAAATTTTAAAAGAAGAGGATAGAATAAAAAATAGGAAAAAATTTCAACTTGTCTCCTGAAAAAAGTTAAGAAAATGAGATACGCCCTTTTGTCTCGAGAGTGACGAATTACACAGGAACTGGAACTAGTTCTATCTAAATATCAGTATTTACGAACCTTCTGCACTTATACAACACATTTTAGAAGATTGAACAGGCTATTAGAAGAATTTCTGCGATTACTCAACTTATTCTTCGGAAATTTATAATTATTGCACGATTTGCAAATATGGAAACTTAGAACTTCTACTAGTTCCCGAATAACTTATGGGATCGCCTCAATTAAATCCCATAGTTTGCAAGGTAGACTACTTCAAACATTGATTTTTCGAACTTTCAGGAACTTTATAGTTCTGAAAAAGAATTTCCCGATGTTTCTTGAAACTTTTTTTCTTTCCTTTCTTGCACGTGATGTAAGGAATCGCCTCCCGGAGTTTGGTAGTAGCGTAGTAGCATACTCAACTTGTATCACATATATTATCAGTTACACAAAATAAGTCACTAAATACAAGACCAAATTAATAGTGAAATATCCACTGTATAGTTTCATATTTCTACCTATAGTATGGAGTATGGTTCTCTTATCATTTGCATTTTTTTAAGCAGTCCAGTCCAGTCCATTCCCGCTAAAATGTATAATTCAAAGCAATAAAAAAAATATAACTCTTAAATATCGTAAGTTAGAATAGAATTTCACTTTCTGCATTTGAAGAGTGCAGGAAATAATAATGGATGGATTAGAGTTCCCTTAAAATAGGAGGGAAAAAAAAAATCACTTTTCCAACACAGAGGGGAACCGGAGTCTAATGGTTAATGCGTTGGACTCACGCCTGCGTGGTCCCAAGCGGTGCCTCTCAATTTTCGGCGTCGTGAGGCACAATGGGGAATCACGTGAAAACAAGACGTGACAACAACAACTAGGTCTAGAGAGCTCCTGATGCATGTGTTAGGGACAGGGATTCGCAGCGCACTGATCACGTGTTCGCCGCTAGCAGATGGCGGTGGAGTAGGCTTAGGCCCACAAAACGGGCTGTTACGCCAAGTGCTTCGTTTTTTATATAATTAGAACCCAGTTATTTTATATTTATTTATTTATTACTATGTTAAAGAAAATTTAATACATTAGATGTATTTTTTATTTTTCTCAATGACATTTACAATAATTAAACATGTCAATTGATGAGGCGGGCTAATTTCGAGTTTAACTCCCTCTACCTACACAACTTATCGTAAGGGGTACATCTAGAAACAGAAATCGTGTTACTTGAATTAAGCAGTTTTACTAGAAGAAATGAAGAAAACATCATTTTTTGTATCACTATATTTCTCTGTAGAAGCTATTTCAGTAAAGTTCAAAGAATGAAGAAAAGTGTGACTGGGCCAGGAATCGAACCGGATCTCCAATTCACTATGCCGTGCTTCGATAAGCCAATGTCTATACTATGAACATCTATGACAGTTGATATATATATATAAAGGGGGTTGGGCCAAATACCCATTGCAAAAATTTGGAAATGAAATCTTTCAGTTCCGTTTAACGTCTCACAATTATGTTCTTTAGGCTAAGGGAGACGGATGATTAAGGCACGTGAATCATGATGGAAGAATTCGTAGATTGAGAATGCAGGAAGAAAGATGAGTACCCGGACAAAACCCACGAACACGATGTTCTCCACTACATACTTAGAGGGGGATTGAACCAGGGACTTTATGCACCAGAGAAGAGCTTTACCACTGAGCTACCGTGCTCTTATCCTTTATAATAACCTCGGCGTTCCGTAAGGAGATAAAAGAAAAATTCTCTCTCAAGAGTCAAATGCGAATGTTTGCGACTCTACACCGTCGCACTATGCCACACACTATCTATGAATCAGTGCCACACTTCGTATGTTTAGCTCAAAGTTTGTCCCGATGTGAATCATTTTGAATCCCTCCGTATAACCAAAAAAATGAAAATTTTGTATATTATATATATATATATATATATATATATATATATACAAAATTTAATAACCCTTGCAAAGATTGACAGCAATTTTCTTTAGCGGTGATGGGCTATTTTCTGCCAGAATTTAATGCCAAGCCAAGCTGTTTCTATGATGCCATTTCACAAATTACGATTTCTTCAGTACAGGTTCGCATGTCTAACCCCGACTATCCCGTATTGAATCTTCAGAAGAAACACAGTGTGCATGAATTTTCTAGAGGTAACCCGTTTCATTCCACTTGACGATTCCATCAATTATTCCAAACTATTAGAGTTGTTTTGCCATAGTGTGTAATTTGTTGAAAGGCGTGCTTGTAAGTCAAGATTCCTACAAGGTACTACCAGAAGATTGTTCGCGATATCCGACCGACTTTGAAGGGTACTCGCCCTACGAGAAACCTCGCCGTCACCACCGATGTGTTTTATTGAACTCTAGGCATTGTGGACTATTTGCCCACCATCAACGTTTCCATTAAAGCAAACTTCGGCAAAGCAAAAACAATGGGATTCGATCCCATTCCTCCCTGCAAGCTTTCCAGATTCCAGCGAGACGTCTTTTCAATACGCCAATGCCGTGCAAAACCACTTAAAAGGAATCAGAGATCTCGTTTTCAAATGGAATGATACGAATTCCTAATTCCTGTTTCATTTCCTGATGTAGACGCAGAAACGTATTGGCGGTATAAATTGTCCGGATCCTACCTGTTTGGTGTTCCCGGGTGTCTACTAAAATTCCAAAATGAAATTTAGTGACTTTTTCGTGACCTTTTCTTTACCAAATCATAAAATTTCGTAACATTCAAAAACTAATAATAGTACCTATATTCTTTAGCACTTACCTTTATCTTATCTCTGCTTTCAAAGACTGTTCCCTGGAGCGATAAAAACTTTTTTGTCTTCTCACAGCTGAATAAACTGGTTAGATGCGTAGCTGGTTTCGGCGATGCAATGCGATTTGCATCGCCACTGCTCAATGATGTCAGCTGAAGAACAATCTCAATAGCAAATCTGGGTACAAATTAGGCCGAATTTTCATGCATGCGATTTGGCAGCGTCTAATGGCGACCACATTTTTGGCGGTGAATTCTGACGTTTTATAGGACAAAATTTTCCAGCCTCTACTTATGTTTGTACAGGAGAAAAATATAGGAGAAAAAAAAAAAAAAAAGCTAAATTTCTTGACTTTCATGACAGTTTTCTGATTTCGTGGCATTTTCGAGACTCAAACACCTGGCGTTCGCACCGTACAATTGTGGGATCTCGATTTAACAGACAAATATCATAATGGATTCCTGGAAGTATCTTGCAAGTTTTTATTTTTCTTGTGTATCAGCAACTTCACCGCATAACTGAATTCCGTTACCATAAACTTTCGCGGCAGTGGCGATCATAAAGTTGCAACGGTCCTTGGGATCGCTGTCCTGGTATGTCAGGAACCGAATGTGATCACAAGCTATAAGATGGATGTTTGAAGCAGCCATTATGACAACAATCTGCCACTTGGACCCTGCAAGATGATTTTTATACAGTTTCTTACTGTCTGTTTGCAGGTGGTGTGTGCTAACCTTACGGACGCACCTCAGTCAGAGCCGCTTACGAATGGTTGTGCTCAGTTGATGGTGCCTAATTGAACCGCTGGCCTATCGCACGTGTGCCGGTGGATTTTCTAAGTAGACCAATCGGCAAATGCTCTGATCACTGAAGGTGTCACTTCCTTTGGAACCGTCTTCATGATGCTTTTCGTAGACGATTTTTTTAACGTCTCTCGTTTATGGTCTGAAGGTAACAGAGACGATTAAGGTGAACCAAATGTGGAGTGTGTGAGGAAAACGGTAGAACACAAGGGAAATTCATGCACACGGGGCTGGTCTACCACAAAGCTTATTTCGCCAAGCTGTGTTCATCCTGGTATCTGTAACGAGACCTAATAACTTTTGCAATCTTTCTCTCGACAATGTTTCACTGTTTCAATCCCTGAAAAAGGCCACGACATATCCTTTCCAGTATAATGGTTTAATTTTAGGCACCATTTGCGACACACCCATTTGCAACTTCAGACACAGGATAGTAGATGCATCGTCCTAGCGTCATTCTCCGGATGGCAGGCTCTTTCTTAATTCTGTCCGATATAAAGCGAACAACCTTTATTGTCATTCATTAGACCAGCCTGACAAGAAACATCGAATATATACCTAATATAGCCGTATATTCTATTTCTCAGGGGAAGTACATGCAGTACATAGAGCAATTGATAAATACAGTGTAATTTTTGCTATGACTACCAATTTAACGTCCATATCAACAGACAGCCTTTGGCCTCACACACCTCTGCAAACGGTAAAACTACTCATCTATCGCTGAACATACTATTTCCAGCGATACAAGTGCTGCTGCTTCTGAAAATCTGCTTTCAAAGTTTAAAGGTTGCGATGAGCTTTAGAACAGATCTCTCCCCAACAATGTTCCATAATAAGTCATCCAAATGATTAAGGTCGAGATTGTCTTAAGGCCAATTAATTGTCACTGGTGATGAAATCACACCCATTGGACGTCACCCAGTGTTGTGTCGTTTTTGTCCTATGTATATGTGCAAAATCTTGTTAGAATGTCCACTGCTTCCCGGCGAACAACACTGGTGTTTAAGGGCTTCACAACATCACTTTGATAGTTGACGGCATGTGTTTTTATCCTCAACTTTCAGAAATGCAACTGAGTTGAGTTGGTTTTAGTTTATCGTCCCTTTCAGCAGCAAGGCTATATCAGACGTGCGCCTACTAATTAACGTGGAATCCGAACCACATGAGCTCCCGCCGGGAATCGAACCCGAGTCTCCTATGCTAAAGGCGCGTATGCTAACCGCTTAGCCAAGAAGGAGCTCAGAAATGCAACTGAATGATAATCGCATGACATCCTTCACCAAACCATCACTAATGCCCCCTTCCCACTTTAAGAATTTGCCAATGGTTTCGTGAGAGTTATGCGCATACACTTCACGATTTTGGCAATTGAATTTTTTCTCTACAGTAAAAACCTTTTCCCATATGAGTTTTACGTATCTCTTATGAAGCCCCTTTATTCTTGTTGCCCTTATGTGATGGAAACGTATTGTAAGTCTATGACAGGCGGTTCGTCAGTAGGCTCCAATACTACGTAGCATAATAAGAGGTCGGATTTTCATTTCCCTTGTCATGATTTTTTGCTTCCCGAGCGGATTTCTGTTAATTCTTATGGTTACAGTGTTAGTGGCTCCTTACGTCCTTATTTCATGTGAGCGACCCTGTTTTTGCTCTATCAGCGACAGAATCACTGTATCGAATTATGGTGCGATGCTTTTTTTTATTATTTTATTTGGATTTTTATTTTATTTATAAATTTTTTTAGTGATTTTAAGAGATCCCAAATCTCAACTGGTGTATGTTACACTTGTACACCGCAACGCAGTTTTCTTTGACTAAACTTCATCTTCAAATATGTAACAGCTGCCACTCCACTGGTACGCTTTATATCATTCTGAGTCATATGTCCTTGGGTTACATGTACCAACTTTTCACTGCCACTTGGAACTACTGCAGAGACTTGAGTAAGTAATGACAGAATATGTCCCAACACTAAGTACTACTCGATGATATAACACCCTTTGATATGTACGAGGTATGATCAAAAAATACGGTGAATAGTTTTACTAGAAACAATAAGATTACATGGAATTTAATTTAATTTCCTTCAAAGTACTATCGTTGGGTAGCAGTGCACTTATCCCATCGTTGAATCCATGTTTTGGAATGGCGTTCAACTACTCCATCGTGGCTCTCTCAACGTCAAGAATGGTGGCAAAACGTTTCCCTTCAGGCACAGTTTCAATTTTTAAGAAGAGCCAAAAGTTGCATGGTGCTATATCTGGAGAGCACAGCGAATGTGGACAGACTTGAATATTTTTTTTCGGACAAAAACTCGCGAAAACGCGGTTCGGTGTGATACCGAAGTGTTTTCGTAGTAAAGGGAGCATTTGCTCATTTAAACAGCGGTAAAAATGGTTTTCACGGATCCATACGAGATATTTAGTTCTTCGAAAAGCTCTCGAATAGTCATTCACCTGCTTGGACTAATTTTTTGTGCCACTTTTAGCGCGTTTTCATCTGTTTTTGACGTCGAAGGACGTCTCGTTTGTTGCTCGTTTTCAACCGACTCCTTGCCGCTTTTGAATTTCTCATACTAGTTGTAAACAGTCTTCAATGTCACCACTTCATCGTCATACTTTCATTTTGACATTTCGTGAGCTTCTTTGACACTTTTGCAGCTTAGAACAAAACAATGTTGGCGCAGGACATACACTCTTAACACGTCCTCACTCTTCTGCTTCTGGAAGCCAACTAACATGTCACAACTCGCTGAAACTCGACACTGACTGTACCAAAGGTTTAGGCTACCGAGGTTACTAGTTGAAATGGATACATCATCAATAGATGGCACTGTGCAATTATATTCACCGTACGTTTTGATCATACCTTGTACAATATAATAAAAAACGATATAATTCACCATAACATTTATAATACACAAGTTTTAAAAATTTTAAATTTTTGTTCCTTTTTCATTAGATATAGAAAAATTATTTTAAAAGTTCAATATGACAATTGAAACTAAGGAAACCTAATGCGATAACGTTGCAGTTTCAAGGTGACGTTGTAACCCACAGGCTCGAATATCGATGCTAAATATCCCAAGAAAGAAGAAACTCAAGGGCACTAGCGGTGTTAAAAAAAAAGCACGAAACACCTGTATAGATCACTCCATATTTTAAAACTTCTCATTCTATATTAATTGAAGAGAAATCCTTTCGCTTTATCTGCAACTACAAATGTAACTAGTACTTATGTAGAAAATCAAATTTAATTGTACATTCACTCTCACTTAGAGTTAAAACGTAAACTTCATTTGCTTTTCTCCATAATCTGTAGAAACACACGCATAGAAGGAAAGGAATACTGGGGATTACACATCGCACATGCAGACATAAATAGAAAATGATCTGCTATGTTAATTTATTGTCCTTAGCAACCAGACAACAGGCTGTAATTCACAACTAATTTTTTCTTCTTTCTTTACTGTTTAATGCAACGTAATATTTTGGTATTACTTATTTACAGTAACGTCTGAAATTCATGTTAAAGAAGTTAACAATTCAATTCCTTTTTTATTTACGAATCAAAAGATAACACTTGAATTTAAACGCTCATGTTGCTTACCTGTGTAGTAATAAAAAAAATATGTATATATATAACGCAAAAACTATTGGACACACCTCGTAGTTTCGTATTTTTTTCTTTCTAATGTTTTGTCATCGAAAAAAAACAAGACAAAATGTCACAACACTGAAACAAACTATATATATATATATGTAGACAGATGTACGTTAAAAAAAAAAAAGTAAGTGATCTTTCTTAAAAAAAAAAAAAAAATGTACAGAACTAAAGAAACACTAGTAATGAAATCCGCTTCAATTACCGCGTGTGCTGTATGCATATGATATGAAGTACATACATTGATTACGGTTCGATAAAGAACCTCTTTCTTTAATTAAACCAACAACGTTATCACTGAAAATATGCAAGGATACATTATATGTTACAACTGCCCTACGAATAGCAACAATCTTACTAGTTAGGAGATATTTGTTAGTATTGTTTTTTTTAACACTTACAGATTTTTTTTTTTTTACCACAGCACTTTCTGCTTTTTTAAACTTTTAAAGAAACAATACCGATATTAACAGTACAATAAAAGAAAAAAATCAACACCGCTTTCTTTTGCACAAGTAGTTCGTTTACATTTCTTTTATTTTAAATATATAATATTGATGCAAATTTATGAAGATTTAAATTTCTAGTTAAGATTCGCACAGGACACACTTACATGCTTGTTTATATCATATATATACTCGTGTAATATATATATATAGATAGATAGGAAGATTATATGTGTGATGATCCATTTAAGTACTGGGACCTTACTTACGTACTTAAGATTAAAAAACATGAAATCAATCTATCTTTTGAAATTGGAAAAACAAAAAGAATTGATAAGAATAGTGAAATTTAAAACAAAAAAAATCTAAGACGTAGTCACACACCATGAAGAGAGAATACGGAAAATTGAAAATTTATGGCCGGCAATAAATTGTCTAAGAATTTCTTACATTATCCATTATTACACCAATGTTTATTTTACTTTTATTTGTTTATTTATTTTGTTATTTTACTACATGGCATGGACTTACTCCTGAACTTGAAAGACACTAGCGCAAAAATGTATATTCCCTTCTAGGTTGAACTGCTGTCAGATATACACTTTCAGGAAACAAAAACATGTGTACCACCACTGGAAAAATTTTAGATATTTTTTAACTGACAAATGTATTCTTTATGTACTCAAGAAAAAAAAATTAATTCATAAAATGTCACAATGCACTAGTTCATTAATTAATTAATGTATGTTTTTACATTCATATGCAAATCAACAACAAAAAAGAAAAAAGTTTTTAAAAAAATTTGCTCAGTCGCTATCTCATGCTTAGTTTTAAAAAAATGGGAAAAAATACGCAATATGTTGATTTACATTTTAAGTATCACTCATATTATGCAAGCATTCTTTTTAACAAACAACAAATGAACTAAACTGAAATCTGAAGCTTAGAATTTTGTTGGTTTCCTTTTTGTTTTGTATTTATAATAATAAATATTTCGACATCACAAACAACACTTTTTTTTTTTCAAACTCTAAACATTTTTACTCAGCTTGAGAGAGGAGGGGAGAAAAGCACTGCAATGCTATTAAGTTCTTATCACTTTCTTAGAAGACAATTAAAAAAAAAAAAAAAATGAGTTGTCTGAAAACCAGAACTCAAAAGAAACATTAACAAGTAAGCATTTGTATTAACATGAGGCATTTTTCATTCGCTCTCCCTCTCGCACTAATTCAGGAGGCTTCATTTATTTATTTTTTTTTTTTTAACCGTCCATACACACACATCATCACTCGTAACACACACAGCTCCAGCAGAAATTGAAAATTAAGGCATTTTACGTTATACTTCAACCTCTTTTAGGTTTTAGCTATTTCTTCTTCTTCTTCTTTCTCTCTTTCGACTGATTCTTTAAGCAGTTTGGTTCTTTGTTTCTAGCACATGGACATGTACACTTGAATAACATTTGAATTCAGTCCACTTCGATTTCATCACGAGTTCTTGGAGGCGTGTCCAAGTAGATTTTCAATGCCTTCTCCTTACGGGGTGAATAAGTGGAGATTGTGCTACTGGCTTTGTTGAAGCGAGAATTCTCTTTGCTCATAATCTCTTTCCGTTCTTCGCTCGTCAACTGTTTCAGTTCCTCTCGAGAATCTCTGCAGAAAAGAACATTCACAGTTAATATATAATGAAACCAGTACAGAAAACAAAAAAATTTAGGAATGATCCACAAAATGCACCAAAGGACTGTGATCTCGGCCAATAATTAGTATTTGGATCAGGGGTCACAAAATTTTTGAACGGCCTCTAAATCGAGTTTTCGTATTTTTTACAGAATAAATACATCATCCTAAGTTAAGTGATAGTTTGGGTTTGGGTACACTATATGTAGTTCTCCAGATATAAGGCCTACAAGAATAATTTTACCTGAAATATACTGGATCTTCTGATCTAATAAGTATAGCACAAACACTATGTAGATAATGTCGCACATGTAGGTCAACCTTGATAAAATAGATAAATAAATAATAATAACTAACTGAACCTGCGCTCTCTACACAGCGCATCATTCGCATATGAGCATGAATATCCTTCTCATTCCTCACATCTGTACATGTCCCTTTACAGACACAAGTGAAAAAAGTCTTGATTTAAAAAAAATCGGCAAGGCGTATCATAAAGGGGGCCTCAATATTTCGCACCGTTTGCAAGATTTGAGCCTACTTCCGGTTGGAGTTTCTAATTCATGCAAGACCAGTGTTTTCTTTCTTCTCCCATGCAGTATGTAATAAGCAAACACATTACATACGCAATTAATTATAATCGCAGTTATATATGATGTTCATTGGGCAAATCACTCCAAAAATAAAGATTCATCTTACTGGTTAAACTAGAGAAATTGTTATCGTTCCTTTTTCATTATTATTTGCCCATGAAATAAATGCCTGAGACATATGCAACCCCTACATACAACAGCGTGGTGTTGGAATGTATAACGCGTAGAATATTTTTTTTTTTTTTTTTTTTCATTTCAATGCTTCCATGCGTACCCTAAAAAATGTAACAAAGAAATAACGGCCATGTTTTTAAAATATTCAATTAGAACTGGACAATCTACGCAAAATTTCCAATCGATCAGTGTAAACGTCATCTTTCTATAGCCTGTAGTTTCCGAGATCTCATTCTCGAAAGGATTGGCCACAAACATATAAATTTCCACAACATATAGTTTAAAAGAACTCGGAATATGGAAGCACAATTCATGTGCATTGATTTTAGAGAAGGCTTATTAAAATACAAAGGCTTTGAACAATAATTTTATATCATAAACTTTGTGAAAAAGATCTAGTTAACTGATTTATTTAAAGTACTCGTACTTAAAATGTTTGTCTCTGATAAACGTGAAATCACACATAACCGTAAATGAAAGATTTGAAAGCCTTTGTATACGTTGGAGCTCGGGCGCTTTTAATTGCTATTGTATCATTTTAATAGATAGATAATAACGAGTATGCGTTGGAAATAATTCAGTACATTTCACATCGTGTAGATATGTTTATTTAATTTTTTTAATGTTTGTTGGTGCCAGCAACTATGCAATTCGAATAATACCGCTAATATTAACACCTCTTATGACGGAAACGTTAGGAACTCTTCCTACTGTGGAAACAGTTCTTCCTTCATTTTTTAAGAAGTCAATCTTTTTATAATAAAGAACGCACTCCATTTACAACATAGCTCACCAAGTGGCTTATCATTTTACTTTCGTATGCCTCAAATTCAGTGATTTTTGCACGTGTAACAGATGAAGCATTCGTTCATCTAAACGATAAAAATAAATAAATAAATAAAATAAGAAAAGGTCTTTCAATTCTATTTAAGCAACCGAATGTTACATCCTTAAGTATTTTATACAGCTAACAAAATTAAATGACGTGACTATACGCCAATGCAGTAATTCTCAATCTAGG
The DNA here is from genome assembly GCF_964235325.1 of Thermobia domestica. Lineage (NCBI taxonomy): Eukaryota > Metazoa > Arthropoda > Insecta > Zygentoma > Lepismatidae > Thermobia > Thermobia domestica. Next base: position 21,469,084 of record NC_137463.1, on the reverse strand, counting down.
AGGTCTCGAAGATAAGCGGACGAGATAAATATAATTAGAATCTATTTTTAAATATTATTTTAAATTTTGTTCTGATTGGCACACTTTTATTTTTATACATATTGTTAAGAACAACGAAAAATAGGTCTACCAAACATTTGAAACAGGTGCAGAGTTGTTTAAAAATCAATTTAAATGAAAGAGGTACGATATGAAACTAATGAGAACTGCATATTGAAATACAATTAAAATTGAAAGCTAATGAGATACCTGAGCATGGTGTGATTACACTAGTGCGGCAACGTCCGGTTCCATCTTCGTGACGCACATTGTCATTTTCAACTGATAAGCGATTTCTTGTCTTCGTTTTAACGCTTACCATGGAAGAAAAACCACTCCGGCCAATGGTGTTCATTTTGAAACAGTATGATGGATCGGATTCGATATTTGTAATATGAATGAACTGACCAAATTTGGTTTTAATCCATTCGATTTTTAGGGAAGTTACTGTATCCACTATATACAAAAAATGGACTCTACTATTATAGAAATATATGGATATCATGAGATCTCTGCAATAGGTATATTAAAAATCCCACCACACAAGCTTATCACAAACCAGAAATTATAAAGGGGTCGCAGGCAGGAGGATGTGATAAAATGGGAGGTCGTGATAGGAAAAAAAATTAAAATGAAATCTTTGAGTTTTACGTCCCATGGTTATGCCGGTTAGGCTAAAGGAGATGGTGATGATGAGTGATGAGTTAAATGGTGGAATGAAGAAAGTGGGAGGAAACGGGAGAACCCCGAGAAAACCCACGCACACGGTGTTTGTCCACCACAAAGTTCACTTGGCGGGAGCTGGGATCGAACCCGGGACCCCAAGCACCAGAGGTGAACGCTCTACCACTGAGCCACCACGGCCCGTCGTGATAGGAATTATGTTGAGAACAACTGTCCTAATGTATACTTTGTTTTCATGCTCAATTGTGTTATAAAAGAAAAGAATAAACAGTGGCGAAAGGATCGATGTTTCAGATCGAGAGCATAGTCATATTTTCGAAGAGGTGATAGTTTAATGCAGTATTTCCATCCACAATGGCGAATAAATCAATTATAATAGAAGTACTATAGCAGTACAATAATCTCACGAAAGGAACAATCCCAAGAATTGAATCATGATTAACAATCGTTTGGAGGCTATTAGATTGTTTCCAAATTTGTAAAAAATGCTTCAACAGTACAATGACGGAATTAATCAAACTGTATTAGAATGAACTGAAGCAAGAACAAAGTGGATTAAGAATTTTCAGCCATGAAGCCAGAGTATATCTCAAGTTAACAAAGAAAGTCAGTCAGTGTAAATGAGCCAAATAGCACTATCAGCGTAATACAGTCTAGTATATCCAGATTTTGCTTTTATTCCAATGTACTTTAATGATTACATAGACTACGAAACGAGAGCGTGTCTCTCAGCATTCAGAAGTCGAATACATTTTATTTGTAGGTCACATGAAACATGTTACCGTGCTCCCTGAAATTACCAACAGTAAAATACTTGCATCACATTACAGAATATTAATTTTTATGCTGAAAGACAATATATTCTAATTACACAAAACTACAGCAATCAGTATGAATTAGAAAGCCATGTTTTAAGAGCAGCAGCTCATATTTTTAAAGCTATTACAGGAAGCCATAGCAGTAGGTTTTGTTTCCTGAAAGTAGCGATCTCATCATTAAACCGTTCTGAACCTCAATACAAACATTTATGAACGGTTAGAAATAAGGAACATAAACCTACCTTTGTACTTTGAGATTTTATACATTACTTGGATATTTCGATCTCCTCTGAGATCTTTGCCAACAGTCAGCAGGTTTAGAGTACATATTCATAAGAAACATATAGCTTCAGTTAGTAGAAAGTTCAGGAATGTTAAGCGATGGGATCATAAATTTTAATAAATAAGACCTATTACTGTCGATGTGGATAGAATTAAAATGTAAGAGTTGCTCTTAAAACATCTCTAACTCAAAACACGGCTTTTAAATACATTCATATTTGTTGCTGTATTTTTAAAATTTCAAAAAATTGTTAATTAACTAGTAACACCGAATAACGGCTTTGTAGTCTATCATTAACAATAAATAGTTGTTTCTTACACACTATCTATCTATCTAGATATAAAGGTAACCACGAAAGTTCTGTCGCTTTTTCATCCACCACCTTCGAACATTGATATGTCAACTAAGACATACTTGGAAGTTCAAAAATAGTTCCCATCAGCATTGACGACCTTCTACCAACGTTTTGGAAGGCCATGGATTCTATCGTGGTAGAACTTGGTGGGCTGCGGAGCGAAGGTATCACATCTACTAGGGATCTGAACTGGCGTCCTCTAAGGTGATAATTCAAGGAATAGAACAGGTGATAATCGGACGGTGCAATGTCCGGAGAGTATGGCGTATGCAATAGTGTTCCCATTCAAGGCATAGAATGGTGTCCCGGGTCATCTTAAGTCACGTGGGGTATAGCGTTGTCCTATAAACAGGAAGACCCCTTTGCGATTCAGAAGTGCTGGCTCCAGAGTTTTGAGTTTTTCTTGAACAAGGCTCAACTGTTGACAATACACAGTTGCATTGATGCTTTGACCAGCTGGATGCAAGATGCCGCAAACAGTCCACCAAACACCAAACACAGTTCTTCTGGTGCAGTGCTGGTTTTGACTGTTTCGGAACCGGTTCATGGGATGCTAATCAATGACGACGGCGCCGTGGAGCTTCGTACAGTATCCACTTTTCATCACATGCCAACACCCTGTCCAGAAATGGCTCCTTCCTCAGGCGAGACAGTAAAGAAACACAGGTGTCTGCTTGCATTGCCTTCTAGCCCGGAGTCAAATCATGTGGGACCCACCGACCCAACTTGTAGTGCTTCCCAAGTTGATGGGGATGCTGTCGAATGGTTTCTCCACTCACACTGAATTGTAGTCCCAGTTTCTCACATGTCTGGCCACTGTTCCCCTCAATTGCTGCCTCAAGATCTTCATTTTGAACACGTGTTGGTCTTTTGGCACGTGGTGCGTCTTCTAGTGTTTCGTCACCGTCCTTAAACTTATTAAACCACCGCTGCACTGTCCGCGTAGTCACAACACCCTCACCAAAGGCCTGCCACATCTTCCGCCCCGTTGCAGGGGCGTTTGACCCCAGTTTGAACTCGTACAGCAGACACGCCCTTATGACGCTTTGTGGAGGTCCCATATACACTCTGTCCTTACTCAAGTTCACGGTGTAATTGAACTGCCACAACCAGGCAGTATGTTAGATATACCCACACCAAAACTGACCTTCGCCTTATCTCCATTCGCATTCAACTCACGGTGTAAGGGTCAATTGAACACAGACCACAAAAAGCGACAGAACTTTCTTGGTTACCTTTATATATATTATACCTACAACTTGCTCTGAAAAGCAATTAAAAAAGAAAAAAACTGTGATTTCTGAGATAACCTGCCTGAAAATGTCTCAGGAAGGTGAAAGAACGAAATGTCGCTGCAGATTATACATGAACAAAGCATTCGAGATAAATAACTATTAAGCATTTAAAATATACATTCTTAAATTATAGGAAACTGTCATTTTAAAAAACAGTACCTGTATAATCAGATTGATCTAAAAATCTTTTTTCAGTAAGGGACTATCTCACCGATAAAGGTAGGGATATGTTTCGAAACAGTATAAGATTTGAATATAATTTTGCGTCCCATTCACCAGCGAGATTATATGAGACATGTACCTACAGTTTAACGTAGAATCGAACCATATGAGCTTCAGCCAGGAATCGAACCGGGTCCCCCACGCCAAAGGCGCGTAGCTATCTATATAGTTACGTGGGAACTCTGGAAACAATGTAAGAAAATACACAGCAAGAAGTATTACGTGGTAAGTTCTATTTAATTACTGAATACCAAGCGTCAATTTGTTGTTCGATAAGCATAATATTTTCATTTAAATTTTGTTTTCTTTTGTAGTTTATGAGTTGAGTTTTGGGTCAAGCAATCTCCTAGTTAAATTTTCGCACCACTCCTTCCAAATTTTCTGTCATACTAGTGCTTTGAAGGGTTAATATAAATGAGTAAAAAAAACTTACCGATAGAAGATGACATGACCGTCGTCATAAATATTGAATGGCCAGTGGGTATTGGTAGTAGATAATGTATTGTTGGCAGATAAGTTCCAGTCTAAATCAGTGTGAATACTCAGAATAGACATCTCATAGGGAAACGAGCCTTTTGCTTTTGCGAAGTCTATGTTCTCTTCAGGGATGCCACTGATTTCTGAGATCTACAAGAAAATGATTACAAAATTAGGAAAGAATTCTTATTCTCATTAGTATCATTAAAAGCAACTGGTTTTAAAATAAAATAAAACCTTAAAACTCTTCAACTTTTCACAAAAAAGCATGACACACTACAACTAAATACTTTTCAGATCTTTCTTTAGATGTAGCAATATCATCCGCATACATAAAAATTTGGCTGGACTTGAAGTACATAGTACCCCTGTAAGTAATACCTTTTACCACATAATGTAAAAGTAAAAATAAAATAGAGCTGTTGATAGGGTACCTCCTTGCTTAACTCGATATTAAAATTAAATATTTTACGTTTATTATTGATTTTTACTTTCACTTATATATTATTCAAGGCCAACATAATTAATCAACATAACTTCAGCGTTGCTATCAAGTCACGATAATTTCCTGCCGTTTCCTCCTAATCCCTGTACTTCCTGGAGTATTACCAGAAGCTTGCTTAGAATCTACAAACAAAATATTAACTCTGTCATGTTCAATATGTACAAATCAAAGCATTATAATAATAGATTTTAAGATTAATACAATCTATTATAATAACTGATTTATCAATTACATAAGGTAACTTAAAGCTACTTTTTTTGTTTGTTTGTTTGTTGTTCTCGCCAACGATAGCTATTACCAAAAGGTAATTTTACAGAACGAATATGCTCATAACATAAAAATACATATAGGCAACAAAGCAACAATATATTCTCATACATTAGAAGACAATAACGTAAAAAAAAGTAACATTTTAAAGTCGTAGACATATTTTGATTGCCCAAGATATATTTTGATTACCTTAAAAATTCCCCTCAGAAAGAAACAAACTCTTCTTGTACAAAATAAAAGACGAATACTGACCAAAGAATATACTGTTTAATAAATAAATAATACCTTTACAGTTTCGGCTAAGTATCTTTGTCTTCATCCGACACATTATCAGATATTTTTCTCTTGTACTAGAATCTGCAAAACAGTACGAAAAGGAAACCTTAAGAAGTGGGGTGAGTTGCGCGTGAGATGTCCGAATTTGCTGAGGACGGTGTCAGGGAACACGAAACAAGTTAATGCTACATCAAATATTAAATGCAGTAAATAAAATAGAACGTTAACAAATTATAAGCATGTATCAATTCATATCCTTAATTAGTACATTATATTAGAATGAAAATGTCTTTTCCATTTGATAACACTGTATTGCTTACTCAAGAAATATTGAGCCTCTTGAAGCAAAAGCTATTTCTTTTTCATTAAAACTAATAAGATGTAATAAGCGTACCTTTTTCTTGAGTTCCTCTGCCGACGAATCAGCCAGTGCTATTTCCTCTAAAGGTTTCACTTCCAATGTTGACGGACACCACTGGGCTACAAACAGAACTAAGTCATTGGGCGTTTTGGCGATTTCTTCTCCAGGCAACTCTTGCAAGAACAGCTCCCAATTGGAAAACACAAAAATATCGTCCTCGAAACGTTGATCATCCAAGTACACTTTTCCTGGATTTTTCCAACTCTTTTTCCTCAAGCGACATCTGTAAATACATATTACAATTTTAACAATTAGCTACTGTAGTTTATTATTATTATTATTACAGCCCGGATTTATATGCAAAATGCATGTTTATATTAACATATAGAAACGCATGGAAAGTATTTTTTTTTTCTTTCCGACAGACTTGTAAGGATTCATATGACACACATGTGTTAGCGCACATAAGTGCATATTTTGAGTGAATTTCGATATGAACGCATATTTCGCAAGCTTTGCAGTATACTGCATATTTCTGAATTTTATTGCTGCATACTAGCCAATTTCAGAGTATATCACAAGAAAGTAGGTTATAGTTAAAGTGAACTGAATCACTTGTAAACGCAGATGCAGATTTATGTGACTTCTGCTGATGTAGAAAGAAACTTTCCGATCTACAAAACGTTTCTCACTGATAAGCGCAATGGGTTTACAGAAGAAAACCTAAGGAAGACGTTCATAGTTCACTGCAACAGAGGTCACTAAGGTATTGAAAGAAATTGAAATTTTATTTTCTTAGTATATATATATATATATATATATATATATATATATATATACTGTATATATCAGTACCAATGTTAAATGCATATTTTTATATTTTTCATGCATATCTTGGGGTTTATTTGTGCATGCAAATTCGGGCTCTATTATTATTATTATTATTAAATTCATTTTCAAATGTTGTATAAAAATATATTAGACTCCTGAATACATAATTTTTATTTTTGAATCTAATTTACATCATCTGTCCTTAGATCTTTTTGCTCATGCACTGTAAAAATACGGCTTTTTCCATATGATTCTTTTAGAGCTGTTAGAGAATTTTTCGCCAATTATCCTGTATTATCATCAAAGAGCTAATACTATTCACATCTGAAGCTGATAGATTTTTTTGTCCAAAGAAACTTATCACTCCACATACCTCGCATGTAGCGATATTTTCTGTGGCAGCACACATTTTGTGAAGTTACAACCAGCACACACGCGGTACTACGATATTCTCAATAGCACAGTTGAAAGCTTACTGACTCACAGATTGCGTGACGTAACAACGGTGGCACTCAGCCCACTACTACTAGTGCCACATCACGACGATTATTTTTCGAATTACTTTCGTACAAGAAACTAACCTGTTAACCGTTAAGTAAGTGCTCAGTAGTCATAATAAAAATTTGCTACAAAGAATGCAGAGCGATTTTTTTTCTTTTTTGCAATCGGGGAACTAGTTTTCAGTAGACTTTAAAGAAAAAAAAAAAATCCACATACCTTTCTGGTTCTATTTCTAACGAGCATTTCTGCTTGAGTTCTTCTAGGATCGCTCTTTTGACTTCGCCCACTGTTTCACCTTTAGCAATTATCCACTCACACAAAAATTTAATGGGCTGTAAAGAAAGAAAACAGAGATAGTTATTAGAATACAACTAAAATGGAATTACATTCATACTTGTGTGCTGAAACGATACGTGCTTGAAAAGCAATATACTGAAAAATAAGAAAATGTAAGTTTAACGATAACGTACAGCTATTAAATTAAGGAGGGAAATATAACACATATTTATAGGTCATGTAAGAACTAGTAAAAAACTGAAATGAAATCTTTCAGTTTAACGTCCCTCGATTATGCCCCTTAGGCTAAAAGAGATGGATGATTAAGGCAAGTGAATGATGGAAGAATATGGAATGATAATGTGGGAAAAACCAGAGTAAGCAAGAAAACCCACGGACACGATGCTGTCCACCACAAACTTACTTGATCGGGGATCGAATCAGTGATCCTACGCACCATCGGTAAGCGTTCTGCCACCGAGCCACCGTATCCCCTATGTAAGAACTAGTACGATAAATTATTCCTTATATTACCATTTTCAGTAACCGTTACATATATTAACTGGATTGATGTGCACTAAAAGTCTGTGTAAGTTAGCAACTTATCATTCCTTAATAAATAAATATTTTTTTTTTCTTTTTAGAAAGAGGTAGTACCCCCTCTTTCAGGAGCAAACTTTCCCAACCAGTGTATCGCGTATCTCCATGGGGTCTATTGAGAACTGTGTCCCCATGGGATAGTGGGTAATATCGTGTCTGTGGATTTTCTCGGGATTCTTTCTTTTCCTCCCACATTATTGATCCACGAATTCTTATATCATTTATTTACACAATGATAATTTGTTTTCTTTACTCTAAAGGAAAATAACACAGGGATGTTAAAAAAAATAACTCTTGGAATGTGCGTGGCGTGGCACTATGGTAATGACTCTCACGTGCGTGTTCTGTATTCGAAAATGTGTTGGAATGGGTAGTAAACCAGTTAAATCACTCTTCACGAAACAACATATGTATGCGTTATGCTGTTTGTGAAAAATGAACTAGCAGTAATAGTTGTCATTGTCGTCTATGTCTATTGAATTTAAAATAAAAATAATTTTCGTAAAAATGCTCAAAATTTCACATCTCCTGCTTAAAACCCGTGTGGTATCTATTTTACAAGAAAATTCCTTTCTAGGGTTTCAGAATCGAATCACCCACACACAATCTCTGAACATGAGATGATGTCATTAATTACAGACTCCATAACAATCCTATCATTCTATCAACACAAGTCAATGCCGCTCAAGGTTTTTATCGACTAAGAAATCCTTACCTCGGTTGAATTTGGAAGCAGCTGGTAGACTTTCCCCCGATGTTCGCCTTCCCTTAAAGCCCGTCCTAGCTTAATGGTGAGTCGTTCCTCGTCCCTGTACGAAGTCAGACTCTCGCTCATTCTGGAACATTCCATTTCCTGGTTTCCTGAGTACGTTCGATAAATTTTAAAATATTCTATGGGGACTCCAACGTGTGGCTCCAGTTTCTTCTTCAAAGTTCCGAGGAGTATTCGCTTATCCACCAGAACCTTTAACACTAGAAAAACAAGGTTACAAATTAACAATTATTCTGGAAACGAACACAAGACATTAAAATGTGAGTGAACTAACAATTTCAAAAAGTACAATTTATTTCGATAGATGATTGATGAAAATGGAGAACTGTTTAGCACACTACATGTAATAAAAGAAATATTGACGAAAGCTTCAACATACACTGCATTTTAAACTATAATGTGTTATAGTTTCGGATATCTAACATATCCTTCATCAGACACTATATAGACACTATAGAACATAAATGAAGATACAGACATACATACATACATATATATATATATATATATATATATATATATATATATATATATATATATATATATATATATATATATATATATATATATATATATATATATATATAGTCATCTTTAAGAAAAAGTGTGTGTAAGTTCTATTGGCCGAAGCCTTCAGCCAATCTCGTAGGTTCCTGTGTCCATTTTCCAACCAATCATGTGCTGCCATTTTTGGTCCTTGTAAGAGCCTTTTTCAATTTCATCTTCCTGTCTATGCTATCCGAAATTCTCTGCCATAATTGATTAATAGATAATCTTCTGATACCATTTCGTAACCAGACCCTCTCCTTGTTTTATTGGTCATGTCTACAAAGTTTATTCTTCCATTTTCTTCCAACTCCATGTCTAAGCTTACGCCTTTCTCTTTATCCTTCACACTATCCTTGAACTTTCTATAGTGTCTACATAGTGTCTGATGAAGGATATGGTAGATATCCGAAACTGTAACACATTACAGTTTAAAATACAGTGTGTGTTGAAGCTTTGGTCAGTGTTTCTTTTGTTACAATATACAATCAAAAACCATGGATAGTGTTATGACACTACATGTAATAACAATTTGCGAGAACAGTGATTTGGGAAAGATTTGTTTATTCTTATGCATTTATTAATATTATTTTACAAGAACTGCGATCGATGGCTTAATTTGGTGCTGTATGATAGAAAGAATCCAACCCTCCTTTAATGCTTCAAAGAGAGGTCCTCCAAAAACGAACGAAAGAAACCTCTTATTTTCAAGTACGGTATCAACATAAACTGTATCCACTAAAACAATATCATAACCACTGAGAAACAAAAATTACTTACGTCCAAGTCTTGAAAATAACAATGAAGAATTTTTACAGAAGATCGTTTCAGGTTTATGGGAACGAATTCGATCGCCAGATAGCAGCATGCATGAACACGTCCGAGACGTTATTGCGGGTAGTTCGAAACAACTGTGTATTGGCTTCCAGGAAAGACGGCTGTGATCATATGGGCCCGAATATTACAACAACTGAGGAAGAGGGGAGTCCATATTTGCACCCTTTCCGACATGGTTATAGTTATTGCCAAATGAGTGAACAATGTATGATATAAGGTTTCCCAGTGTCAAAGAAAGGGATCAACGCAGTGTTGATAGTAACAAAACGGGCACTGGACCCTCCACTGTTGGGTGTCGTGAATATGGTAGGCCCGGAAGCAACTCCGATGTGAGAACCCTCCATCTTAAAGAAAAAAAAAATATAACGTTCTCCGCGGCTGTAAATTTCATATCTGCGCAAGATTTACGTCCTTCCATGTGCAATCACTCCAGTCACGTAACGGAGTTGCGTCACTGCTTGTGAAAAGAAATATGAACTACGCAACCGGCAGCAGATACCGAGTTTTTGTTTTCTTTCTTAAATTATGGATGGTGTTGCCAGGATACACAGAAATACATGGAACACGCAGAAACGATGCACTTGCAGTAGACAGTAGCGAAGAAGCGTTCGTGTATGATGTAGTGTGTATGATGTACTGCACTTCTCCCGCATCCGTCCTGCGCATATGCTCAACATCTTGTCACAATAATCAATCTAGATAAATTTCAACAATCCGATTATTTTATTCGTTTTAATGAACTTTTTAGTGTTTGAATATTCAAACAATTACGGACGAAATTTCAAAACGAATTTCTTTCATTATTGCACTAACACAAACTGTAAAACTCAAACCCATCATTCTCTGTAATTTTATTCAGAAAAAAAATTTAGCAATTCGTCTTTCTTCATTGCAAAATGGAAATTCATTAAAATTTATACAAAAACGAAATAAAGGTATGCATAAAATCATAAAATAAGTTTTTTCATTATTATTTTCTATATTGTGTTTAAAATTTTCCCCGTTGGGGAGGGGTGGAAAACCCGCGACTAGGGCACGTCTGATTAGCTGTTTTATTATTATTATTATTATTATTATTATTATTATTATTATTATTATTATTATTATTATTATTATTATTATTATTATACATTGGCATCAAGATACACTGACAACCTTGTACGGTGACGGTCACTGCAGTGTCCCCGTTCGAAAGCTACAATTTAAAGCACTGTTTTTCGTTGAGTGACGGACACTTAAGAGATGCTTGAGACAGTTGCGCGAGAGCGATCATTGACAGCAACTGCGATGTCCTCGTACGAAAGCTCCAATTTGAAACAATACAATGCTTTACAAGCAGTGACGCAACTCAGTGACATTATTCGGTGACATCGTATGAAAGAGTGGTTATATTTAGTAAAGAAGCATAAGACTAGAGTTCATATGCTCCGTCTCTCACATATCACGGAGAAGACGAACAGTCGAAAGTTGTACGATCATCATCTTGCAAGGGACATGTACACGTTTCTAGTGATTGTGGAAGAGGTACGAATGTATTTGTCGGAATATCATAACAAACAGCGTCATCTTCAATCAAGCCCGGTAATTCTAGAGGCTGTTCTGACTAGGTACGTGACTATGCGGAAAGTGTTCCACGCCGCTTTATGGTTGTTGGTAGTTTCTGCTATAATGCAAACTTAACGTTATGCAAGGTGGACAAAAATGTTACAATTAATGCAGCGTATTAGTAAACGAGTATTTACTATTGAGTTCTAAAACACTGCCTTTGGGATAAAAATCAATATGGAAAAGCAATACTTACTTTGTTGATGGAGCTCTTCAAGTTCGTACTTCACAGCCTTGAAAAAACATCTGGACAAATCTTTCGCTTGGTCCGTCTCTTCTTCTTCATCCCAATTTTCTTCACTTGCCTTCGTTGCAGCCCACTGTTGCAGGTCTTGCAATAAACCATCACTCTGGCAACAGAATCAATATTTAGCTTTAATATCACATTTTACAAGTTTTCCTATTCTTTCTTTATAAATTTTACAGCAAATTTACGTATGCATTTTTCGACTTCAGTTTTATCACTTAAGTGGTACAGAAAAGTTAGCGTTCCTACTACCTTACTGTTGTTGATTATTTGAAGTTTAAAATTCCTTTTCAGCCCCTGGGCTATGCCAAATGCGATTCTACAGTGTAATGTAAAATCGTAGTGCTTCCACAACCTTTCGCACTAGAAGTATGAAGCAGTAACCATTTAATCAGGACGACCGTAATTTTTTAAAACATGATTTTAATGGAAAAATCCAAATACCCGGCATAAATTATCAAACACACTTTAAAATATAGGAAAAAGAAAAACTAACTTGTTCTGGTGGTTATCACTTCATACTGAGTACTCTAGTGGTATATTCAAAGTTAATTTGAGCACCTTGTGGAAGCACAATGAAAATACATTAACATTAAACTTTAGATGTCAATAAAATCGAATCATAATATGACGCATTGTCGTTAATTATTTCCTATACACTGAAGTGCTAGACATGAGATAGGGGTATGGAATTCCTGACATCGCGGGAATATCAAAGAAAGAAAAAAAATCGAACAGCGCGAACAGTTGAAGTTGTGTCAGTCAAATTTCTGTGAGCACAGTGAAACGTCCTGTTCGTGATGGCAATCCGGCGGAAACCATCGACTTTTCAGCACAGAACTATAGTTGGTACTATACGAATGAGACATTTGATTTCGAGAGTCGTCCAGACATTGAACTTTTCTCGCTCCACAGTGTCAAAGCTGGACCGTGAGTACCATACTAGATTCATTATGACTCATCAGAATCAACGCAGTAGCCGCCCACATGTAGTGAATGACAGCACGTATCAATGTAAGACAAATCAACTCATGTTATGGTTCGAACTGCAACCAGAGGTCAGTGCAGCGCAATTTGGTCTCCAAAGGTCATAGCAGTCACAGACTGCGCTAACCATCGGCATCGCCAACTTACGTGGCTTGGGCCTTAGATAATAGGCAACGTGTAGAATGATCAAATGAGTCACGTTTCCAGTGGTAAGTGCGGATGGTAGGGTGGAGGTGTGACGCAAATAACATGAGATCATGGGCCCAACTTGTCGACAAGGCACTGCAAGCTTGTGGTGGCTGCGTAATAATGATTTGATGGCAAGGTTTGGTCCTCTGGTCCACCTGAACCGGTCATCTCTATGTTCAGTTGCTTGGTGACGATCTCCAGCTTTTTATGAACTTGCCATAGAATTTTCCATAATGACAATGCACCGGGCCGCAATAGTGGACTGGTTTAAGGAACATTCTGGTCACTTCCAACTCATGTTGCCTAATCTCCGGACATAAACCCTATCTCAAGCACATGTGGGATATCACTAAATGGGCTATTCTAATCCTCCACCTGCAACCACCACCAAGACCAATCGAGGCTGTACTGCTGAACATCCCTCCAGCGAACTACAAGCGACTTGTCGCGTCCTTTCCACGTCGAGTTGGCCTGAAAGCAATTATGTGAGGTACCATCCCGGCATTTGCCTAGTGTGAATGAGGAAAGCCCGGAAAACCTCGCTCAAGATAACTGGCTTCAAAAAGTTTTTATACTTTTTCGACTATGTGTCGACACTGGGAATCGAACCCGGAACCGCTCGCACCAAAGGCGAAAGCGATAGCGATTACATTACGCAGAGCCACTAATAATGGTTCACGTCACACGACCAAAACATTGCTGGCCTTCTATCGGTGTATAATAGAGCTGCAACTCTTCTTACTGCTATTCCGTTCGAGAATATTTCCATTAAGAGTCTAGATGCTAGTCCATGCATTACTATGCCTACGGACTTATTAAACGACACCTTTCATCACGTCGGATTCACATGGTAAATGGTCTCTGGAAAGTCTGCAAGCAGAAATGGCACAATATAATCCTGCAACGAAGTCTGCTGCCTGAAAACTTTTGATATCGTGCAATGGTCCATACCAATGGTCATTACATCGATGATACTCAATGATGGAGGTGGAATATCTTAGGTAAGCAACAATTTCAATTTGTTCGGATAGGAACGGTTTCTCTACTTTCTTGAAAAATGTACAATTCTAAAACTTTCACACTCACACAGCACAGAGATTAAAATAAGAAGTAACGTATTACTTACAACCCGAGAAACCGATGCGATACAGTCTTTCGACGCTCCTTCTTCCGGGGATGAGACATTTCGGTCTTCGGAACCATGAGGGGAACTACTTGCACTAGATAAATGAGCCATACATTCATCTTGGGCGTCACCAACCAAAGTTCTAGAAAGAAAGATCACATGATAGAAAAACATACTAGAATTATAAAACAACGCTCACTGTACTTGATTCTTGTGTTATTTAATGGAGTTAAATTGAAAACTAATACATATACGATTGCTTATACGAGCATCTGATTTCTAAAAATAAAAAGTTCAGATCAAGTAGCTAATTTAGAAATCGTCAAAAAAACAAAACAAAAAAGTTGCAATTGCACAAGCAATGCGAATGTGAAAAAGAACGCAAATAATTGCTTGCAATATCACGAACTACTACTATTATTATTAAATTTCCTTCAATACAGCCTTGATCGATCTGTTATGCAGCTATTTTCTTGGAAAAAATAATCCTTTACATGTTGTAGTTACTATTCCAATCGATCTTACGAAAGCTTAACAGGTTAACAAGTATTCAAACCGGCAGAACGAAAGAAAGAGTACTGAAACCAGAAGTGAGCAAATCCATGAGCTCTAACCTTAACTCATACTCATCACTATATAGGTTAAGCTTGAAGTCTTGAAATACTTTCACTTTTCGGAGTCATAATGTGGAATGAAGCGGAGAATCATCTTGGTTGAAGGGACTTGAGGAAGCTGGCCTAGATATACAGTTGTTTCGTATCTTGTCAGCTGTTATAACTATCAAGAATACACGAATATATGAGAGTAAACCCACTAATCAGTGGGGCATGAGAGCTTGAAAGTTTGTACACATGTTCTCTCTCAAATTTAAGCTGTGAAAAATATAAGGTTCGACGAAATTCAAGCCCTCACGAAAAGTTAGCAGGGATATGGTGGACGTGGAATTTTCTATCAGTTCTGCGAAATCGTTGGGCGCAGGAACTTCAATGTTCTCCTTACATCGTAGACCAACCAGGGTGGCAAACTTTTCGATTCAGTGATCTAATTCTGTCTGGGAAAATCATTTGCGATCTACCACAGCCTTTTGGAGATCTACCTATGTGGAATTGCCATTGGCACTGCACTTAGATTTTCCTTAATTTACTTGTAGGAGGGAAGTCGGGGTTACTTTTCTTCTTTTGCGAAGTGGAGTAATGACTTTTCAAATTGCCTTCCTTTATCAAAGCAACACAAGTGTTGCACAACAAAGATTTTATCTTTTGTTATAACAAAGAGAAAAAAAATCATTTTCCCATTCTTCATGAGAATGGTATATTGTCGGTCTTTTATTCGAAATCATTTTACTTCAATAGAAACTTGGTTTTTTAAAAAATGCGATTGGTATATACGATTTCTTTTCAAATAATATCACTTCCTTCTTCAAAGTTTCGCAATCTAACTGATACTCTGAGGGGATCAAAATGAAAATGAAATCTTTCAGTTTAACGTCCCTTAGCCTTATGCTCTTAAGGCTAACGGAGACGATGATTAAGGCGGCTCAATAATGACGGAAGAATCAGTGCAATGATAATGTGGGAGGAAACAAGTACTCCGAGAAAACCCATAGACACTATGTTGCCCATCTCAAACATACTTGGTTGGGGATCGAACCAGGAACCCCATGCGCCAAAGGTAAGCGCTCTACCACTGAGCTACCGCATTCCCTCAGCGGCGATCGACCAGCCGTCCTAGACAATGTGAATGACGGACTTTGCCGGAACCCGATATCCACACGCGCGCGAGGAATAATTCACATTTGCTTACCTTTCTTTTTTATTTTTTTGAAACCAATACGTACATCACACTTCGGCGTAACAGATACATATATTCTTATACCTTGTGGACTACTCATTTTCAACTACATGCTCTGCGACGTCATAGTTTGCTGCTCACATTCTCAGTAAACCGCAAAGAGAGAACAAAGAGCATAAATCAAATCTAGCGTTGATAAAGCCAATAGTGACAAACAAAAACACCGATGGTTTTACAGATACGCTGCACGTGAATCCCTGACTACTAGTACATTATCAGCATTTGGTTTATTTGTTCTCCTCCCCTTTCTTCCTCCTTTTTCTCAAATCGCAAAACCGTGCTTGAACGTCACACATCGCCCAGTTAGAAATTACTCTTCTAGACTACACGAGGGTATTTCCAAAAGTTACTGGACTGACAATGAAATGCCACTCCACTGATAAGCCACTGTTGGCAAATAACGCCATCTATCGAAGAAATAATGCATTATTTTCAATTGCCTTCCTGAGTTAGTTCGTCGGAGCCAGTCATTTCAATCAATTGCTCTCGGTTGAGCTCGCATACTGCATGACAATACTCCAGTCCACACGGCTATTGTTGCCACGGCTACAGCGCTAAATCTGGGCTGTAGGTTGAGTACTGAATCTTCTGGAAGTCAGTCTTTTAACTGGAAACCAGGAACCCTTCGCACCAGAAGATGATAGCTCAACCACGATGCCCACTTTTTAGATAGAAATGAAAGCGATTTAACTTGATTTCGATTTTGTTTTAAGTCATTTAGGGATGGCTTTGAGAAAATTCATTTCTAAAGGTCTGAGATGGAGTTTCTTACCCTGGGAATCGGCATTCCTCGGCGGGCGGGGATCAAGAAGTGAGGTGAAAAGGACAAATGTAATTAGAATTTGTTGAATTTATATTTTTGATAGACATATTTTTACTTCTATATTTAATGTCAAACTATTATTCCTACTTGAATATAAGGCTTACACACACACACATAAAAGTAGTGGACAATGAAACTAAAACACCTGCGTAAATAGCATAATATGTTCGCGAGGCTCACCAAAGCCATCTGGTAGTTTATATTGTACTTTTGACAACGAATCACGTATGCGTATCTTTGGTAGTCACTCCAGTAGAAGAGGTTTCTCAGGAAACATCAAATCATGTGTGTAGAGCATTATAATGGCGGACACATCCAATTTCAAAAGAGGGCAGATCGTAGGGGCACCTCTAATAGGTGCATGTGTGTCCAAAACTGCAACACTTTGTGACGACTCACGAGCTATAGTATCCGGGGTTGTGCGCGCATATGAACAGGAAGGACGAACCACATCAAAAATGAGCAACTGCAGGGGAAATCGAAAGTTTTCTGAAAGGAAAGTGAAGACATTGACTAGGACTGTTGCATGAAAACGGAAAACCACCGCATTGGCAATCACTGACGTAAATATACACCTCACAGAACCTGTGCGCACGAAAACAGTCTGTCGATTCCTGCATAACAACAACATCCATGGGAGGGTTGCGATACAGAAGCCTTTCCTCAGTAGTACAAATGCAGTCGATACCTGCATAAGGACATCATCCATGGGAGGGTTGCGATACCAGGGCTCATAGTGTGATTTGGTCTCTTGAAAATAGTTGAAAAGTGACCAAAAGCACACGAAAAAGTAATCAAGAAGTTAGCAAAATCTCATCATGTCCCTTTTTTTCTTTGTCAATTTCTCCATCACCTCTCTCTTTGTTGTTTCATCTTTTTTTCTTAACTTCTTTTTTGAGCTTCCTCCCTTCTTAGGGTTTCTAAGTATGCTTTGTAGTTACGGTAAGCAGACTTAGCAGATGTAAGAAGCTTCTGAGTAAGTGGAACCACTTCTAGCCTCTTTCCGAATTTCTTCATCCTAGACATTATATTTAACTTAGCACAGGGAGTTCTCAAAGTCATGAAATATTCATATTCATCACCTACTCTTAAGAAGAACATATACAAGCATAAGACAACACGAACAGGATAAACCACACAAACACACACACACACAAACACACACACACAACGTTGAGCGGAGCGTTAACTATTACGAGAGAAAACTAAAAGACTATTATGATAGAAGAATAGACACAGAAGGGTTCTCAACCCCAAGTTGAGAGCTTGAGCATCCACCAACCATCCACTGTGCTTTAGAAAGAATAAAAAGCTGAAGTGAGAATACAGCTGACTGTTTCACATGTGGCAGCAAGTATTGAAGCTTTCAGAAGAGTAATGAGTAACAAGTTTCTGCCTTTTTCCATTTATTTTCATATTTTTCTTAGAAAACTGCAAATGCAAAGCATAAATCACACGAAAAAGTCACTTTACCTCCCAAAAAAGGTAACTTTTAGTGGCAAATTAAAAAAAAAAAAAGTAACTTTTAGTTAAAAAAGTGACTCGCTATGAGCCTGCGATACAGAAGCCTTTCCTCAGTAGTACAAATGCCGTCGATACCTGCATAAGGACAACACCTATGGGAGGGTTGCGACACAATCCTTTCCTCAATAGTACAAATGCCGCAAAGCAGACTCAATAGTGCCAGAAGCATAAAACCAGGGCGTTGGATGACCTAAAACGTGTCATATTCTCGAATGAGTCCAGTTACACGGTTTCCCAAACAGGGAGAGTGTTCAACTGGAGAAGCCCCTCTGATGCATACAACTCAGACTGCCTGGTATCCACAGTCAAACATGAAGGCGGATCCGTGATGGTTTCGCATGCAATATTGTGGCAGACTTTGGGTCTCCTAATTGTTCTAGAGGGTCCTGTCACTGCCAAAGACAATAGGACCATTCTGGAGGACCACTTACACCTACACTTTTCCCGGATAATGGTGCAGTGTTCCAGGATGATAAGTGTCCCATTCACATTGCTAAACTTGTCACAGAGTGGTTCGATGAGCATGACGGTAAGGCTGAACATCTGCCATGGCCTGCTCAATCGCCCGATCTCAACATTATTGAGCCTGTATGGGATTTGTTCGAGTATCGAGTAAGGAAATGTTTCCCTCCACCACGTGCACATGCTGAAATTATCCCTGCGCTTCAAGAGGAATGACTGAAAATCCCTCTGCAAACGGTGCAAGATCTCAATCAATCCTTCCTAAGTCGTGTTACTGCTGTACTGGTCGCCAAAGGCGACCCAATACCTTATTAAATACAAATTATGCCTTTTTACCAAGCGTTTCAGTTTCAATGTTCACAACTGTAACTGACAAGCAATAATGATCAAAAAGCTGATTACAAACTGGAAATTACGTATGGAGGTTGCTGACAAGAGGATGTGATTAAAAAAAAAGAAGGGGGGCATTACACGAAAATAGGTTAAGAAAGCCTAGTCTAAGGATTTTGCACAAAAACTCTCATAAAGTGGTGTGAAGCTTCCGATGTTAGGAACAAGAAAGCTACTTAAGTAGGTCTCAACTTTGAGAAACGATTTTAGGACAAAAAAATTCATTTTATGAAGGTTAACTACTTTCTTATGATTTCAATGGAATAAGATGACTCAATGTTTCCAGGATGGAGGAGAACTCAATAATTTTGAACTTTGGCAGAAGTGATCTAATATGAACTTCTACAAAAATAATTTCTGATAGAGGTGAAAGAACGATATGGCTAACATTTTGCACGAACGAGGTAAAAATGAAATGAAATAAGAGTTTAATGTCCCACGATTATTATGCACCCAGGGTAAAGGAGACAATGATGATGAGAAATAAATGAAATGGTGGAATGAATAAAGTGGGAGGAAACGGGAGAACCCCAAGAAAACCCACGCACACTATGTTTGTCCGCTGCAAAGTTCACTTGGCGCGTGCTGGGATCGAACCAGGGATTCCACGCAGCAGAGGTGAAAGCTCTATTACCTAAGCCACTGTTGCCCCGTGAACGAGGTAAATCTACTGTCTTCGGATGCGAGGAAACGATCTGACTTGATCCTGACACAGGAAAAAGTCGTTCAGAGACAACTGATTATAGAGGAACTCAGCTATCTTTTCCATGCGCAAAGTCTCAGGGGTGACGTATGAATGACAACGTTTCTATTCTAGAAACCATTTCCTCGATTTCATTATTGTAAATGCTAGAGATTTCATTCACTATACAGAATTCATGTCAAATATTTTTATCAGAATTTCGTTTTCGAAACTTCTTAATATGAGTTACACACCATGAGTTAACACCAACTTTAACATGTATATAACGGGTAAAATTACACATTATTAATATATATAAATGTATTCAGTTTTCAATTCGCCGACACAAGAAGTTCTGCATCTAGTAGTACGGTTTTTAAACCTTTAATCTACAATTGTCAACCTTTAATCTTACGTAAGTACAGCACAACACTAAATTAACGTTAAGAAGCATAATACATTCAAAACGACACTAAGCAACGCACATTTAAAAGAAACTAAAGATCACTCCAACGATTACCTATCACTATCAGTCAAACTACTATCCTCACTAGCACTTTGGTCACTCTGTCCAGTCACATACTGATTACAATCGGGCATCGTTTCTACGTCTTCCACTCCCTCGTCTTCCAACTCCGACGCCGCCCTCACACTGTCACCGCCGGCTGACTGCGGTTCACTGGGATACGAAGTAGTTAACGTAAACGATGGCAACTCGGGCTTCGCTGTCGACGTACACGCCATCTGTTGATCCCCGCTGCAGGCTTCGTCTTTAGTCTTATTGTTCTCCGTGCCTTTGTTTTGGTTCATGTCGGCATTCAGAGGCGGAATCGAAAGCCTAGCCAACGTATCTGAATAAAAAAAGATAGAAAAGCAGGAATTAATTTCCACATATTACACTTCGAAACATGTTACATACGTTATAAATTTGGCTCTTAACCTTCCGATGGTAACAGGGGTTATACGTAACCCCAGCGAGAATATTTTTTCTCTATGTACCTGGACACTGCACTCAGCTTTCAGCGCCTTTGTGTATTTATGGGAAAAGAGAAAGCGTAGTTACTGCTGAAGTGTTCACGATGGAATTCTATTTGTCTACTGAGAAATAGAGCTGTTGGGGTGGTGGGTCACCCCTGTTACCATTCGTGTTATTAAAATTTTCTCGTGGAATATTAATATTTTTCTTGTATAACAGCTAGTGTCTCGGTGCCTGACCCACATTTTAAGGACTTTGTTAGGCCTCTGTGTTAGACGAAGAAACTGAGGTTAGTGCTGATGATATTTCTAGTCAGGAAAAGGATAATATTGAAGTGCAATCAGAGTCAGAGTCTCAAATATAGGCAGAAGATCCAAATAGTGAAATCGAGGAAGAGTCAGATAATATAGTAAAAGGTAAAGACGGACATGTTTGGTCCACTGTGCCTCCAAAACGTTTAAGGACCGCTGTTCGTAATATTGTGAACATTCCTCGTGCTTACTGCCAATATCAAAGCAATTCTGGGTATTGAGAACATCGATGATAATGATCCTCCTCAAACATTGTCTAAGCAAACACGATGTGTAATCTGTCCTCGTACAAGGGACAAAAAGATGAAAACAGCATGTTGCAAGTGTCTGTTACCCACATGCAGAGAGCGTAGAAGAGAAATTTACATTATTGTGTAATGATTTACGTGATACCGAAAAATCAATGCAGTGAGTGATACTGCACTTTAATATCAAAGTGTATTTTAAAAACATACTTGTATTACAAATTATAGTTATATAAACGTTAACACTGTAATCTGAGATTATTTGTATAAAAGTTATTTTTCATTTCAAGTGGGAATATTTAAAATGTAGTGTCATTTTGTACGTTGGGGGTTATGTGTAACCCCATGTTACCTATCTAAGGTGTTCAAATTATGTTACCATCGGAAGGTTAAGTGGTCAAATAATAATTACGCCAGCTTTTGATGTACAGTCTTATTAAAAAAAAAAATGGCCCTCTCCCCACTCACTTCTCTTCGGAAAGCCCCGTAATCAAATCAATATTTAAAACTAAATCAAACAAATATTGATAGTCTTGCACTAATCGAGATCTTTATTTAGAGCCACAGCATTTAAATTCTCTACGTACTGTTGCCAGAATATGGCCTTTTAAAGCAAGTGGTCAATATTTTTGACAAGACTGTACATAACCTCAATCACACGATTCAACACCCAGCGAAAAAACAACTTCTATTACGTCGCAAGACATACAAATGGGCCGTAATTCTCAAGTGCCTGCAGTTGGTAGAAGTATCTATAAAATATAATGAACACTAATAGTTATAGGCAACTTAAGCAGATTACACCGTCCGACAATTAAGTAATGAAACTGATTTTATCGTAACCAAACAAACAATGATAATGTAATAAAGCCTGTTTATTATTCAAAGTACACCCCCTTCCTGCGTCAATACAGCGAGAAGTAGAACGAACTCTGCAACTCAGTTTGTGGTATGTTCCGTAACGCCGTTGTCACAGCTGCTTCAATGTCTTCAACTTGTCAAAAAGTCGTCCTTTCAATGTTAACTTCAGTTTAGGGAACAGAAAATAGTCGCAGGGGTATATATATGAAGAACAGGGGGAGGGGGAGTGCTACACAGCACACCCACCCACCCACACACTTGTTTTTTGGCCAAATATTCCTGAACACGTACTGCCCGGTGAGTCATGGATAAGGAACCAACTACCTGCGGCTGAGTATTCAGGCCGAGCACGACAAATGCTTTTCATGAACGCTCCAAAACACTTAAATAAACCTGGGCATTTACTGTGTGACCTTCTAGTACAAATTCATGATGAATGATACCCTTACTGTCGTAGAAACACAGGAGCATTGTCTTCACTTTTGATTTCTGAAGGAGAAGTTTCTCCGTATCCCCACATTCCCATACTCTCCGCATCAAATCAACCGTCTCTCTGGCACTTTTACCCAATTTAACACAGAATTTGATATTCGCTCTCTGCTCTATGCTGCTAGCGTAACGAGGGCCTCTCAGTGACTGCTGGTAATAGCGTTATATTTCCCCTCATGCTTCCCGTGCGACAATGCGATGTTGCCAGATTGTAGAGAAAGGATTACTCTTTCGAACGCCCATATTGGTTTACGGATTGCATTCACTGCTTCGTCACAATAAAATCAGTCTCATTATTTAAGTCGGACGGTGTATATATATCATTATATATCTAAATAATATTTAGCCCAACTACAGTAGATGTGGATAGATTACCGGTGAAGCCAGTTTTCGATGTTAACCAAGCATCGGCAGACAAATGGGAAGCTGAAATATAATGAACCACAACATTCTTTAAGTTACCATTTAAAGCAAGCGACCTTACTTCAGAACCATATTGGTAAAATTAATTACTGATATCATACACTGGCATGATAGATGCTTATGGCGAAAAAGCAAGAACAGAAATAACAAGAAGTAATGGTTCTCCTATAGAAAAACTACTAGATTGAGTCTGGCGAGTGAAGTACCCAGCAGGATCTCGCAGAATGCAACGATTCCAAATTTTCGCACTCGAAGAACACACAGTATGTTGAAAAAGTGAGTGAACACAAATAAATAAATAAATAAATAAATAATGGGTTTCGAAAGCCAGAAATAACAATGAAGTCGATACGCCGAAAACTTATCAATCACAATAAAACCAGTATAACAGGTCCGTCGAGACAGAATCTATATAGTATAGTGTGCAATGTAACTAGAAAATACATTGAAAACTGGTCTACAGAGGTCCTGAAATCGTATTTGCGAGTCTCATGTCTAGAATACAAAGCAGGAATACTTTGCATATATATATATATATATATATAGGGTGTTAATAAACTATACCGACAAACTGTAATAGCTGATTCCTTACATCAAAATAAGAGAAAAAGTTCATATGGACCTGTGGGCAAAAGTGCATAGTTTCAGAGCTAGGGCTGTCCAAAATCGCGAAAAAGCCAAATTTCAAGAGGCCCTATTTCGAATTCCAGAAACTGCGGATGGTGGTCCTTATCAGCGTAAAGGAAGTCACGCATACGCAATCCAAAAATGCATATTTCATTAATGTTCAATGGGTGTACAGAGTATTCCATGCAGGGTGAAATTCCCAGACATGTCATCAACCGAATTGTGAGATATGCTCTGACTTGTGATTGGTCCAAAGTAGGCAAACGATAAGCCTTGATAGCAGTGAACACGGAATCGTTTGGCGCGATGTCGGAAGTGTTAAGGATAGTCAGCAGCACGGTCTCTCGTACTCGGGAAAACGCATGCTGCAATGTTTTCTTTCATTCACGCTTATTAATGAAGAAAACGTGAAATATACCATGACGAAATGCATCGCATCACACGTTATTCCGAACACAGAAAAACATGGAGCTGCAGGCTCCTAACACTTCTGACTTCCCTCCGAACCATTGGATGTCCATTGTTGTTAGGGTTTACCTCCTGCCTACTTTGGACCCTCCTTGAAATAAGGGTATATCTGAAAACTCTATTGAGAGCATATCTGAGAATTACACCCTGTAGGGAATATTCTGTATACCTATTGAAAATTGACGAAATATGCACTTTTGAATTGTGTATGCGTGGTTCCCTTTATGCTGATAAGGACCACTATCCAGTTTCTGGAATTCGAAATAGGGCCTCTTGAAATTTGTCTTTTTCGCGATTTTGGACAGCTCTAGCTCTGAAACTACGCACTTTTTGCCATAGGTCTATATGAACTTTTTTTCTTATTTTGTTGTAAGGAATCAGCTCTTACAGTTTGTCGGTATAGTTCATTAACACTATATATATCCGCAAAAAGTCCTGTATCAGTTTGAAGTTGGCACCTGGGTCCCCTTCACGGAATTTCCTGAGGGTCACCACAACAACACCACTTGATATGCTTTATCATCGTTTGTATCTCAGTTTTTGTTTCATCTCTCTATTCTCAGCCGTTTCTGATTTAGGCCTATAAGCACTGGACGTTTTATCTGATACAGGACCCCCTTTTTGCGGCCATTTTGAAAACGGTGCCCCAAATCGAAAATTGTTTCCTACAAAAGTTGTTTCGTTTTTCAAGTACTATTGAATGAGGTATGATTCAATATGTGTTCCCATTTGAAAATTTGAAGTTGGCCCCTGGGCTCCCTTGAAGGAGGGCCCTGGGGGTCTCCACGACAACACCATGTGATGCGCCCTATGACATTTTACTATCTCAGTTTTTGTTTCATCTTTTTA